>NC_056746.1:1316682223-1316777223 GCF_019279795.1 Protopterus annectens | reverse complement strand
GGGAAATATGCCCTTTCCTCACCATTGTATGATCTTGGAGTTAGTATATATAATTGGCAGGGGTTGTGGGGGTGCATTGCCCCACATGACAGGCTCCAGGGGCTTACCTCCCTGCAAAAATGCAATATTTTGTTATAGTTTTTAAAATAAAATGTTTGCATGCTGAAAGATTGTTGCTTGGTGCATGTGTAGTAGCATGTCGACATTTGTAAAGTTCATGTTTTGTGGAAGCATGGAGGTGTTTAGGTGAAATGGCAGTGGAGTTTTTAACCAGATTGTTTAATGAAATCTTAGAAAGTGAGAGGATGCCTGAGGAATGGAGAAAAAGTGTTTTGGTACCGATTTTTAAGAATAAGGGTGATGCGCAGAGCTGTAGTAACTTCAGAGGGATTAAATTGATCAGTTACAGCATGACGTTATGGGAAAGAGTAGTGGAAGCTAGGTTAAGAAAGGACGTGATGATTGGTGATCAGCAGTATGGTTTCATGCCGGGAAAGAGCACTACAGATGCAATGTTTGCTCTGAGAGTGTTGATGGAGAAGTACAGAGAATGTCAGAAGGAGTTGCATTGTGCTTTTGTAGACAGAGAAAGCATATGACAGGGTGCCTAGAGAGGAGTTGTGGTATTGTATGAGGAAGTTAGGAGTGTCAGAGAAGTATGTAAGAGTGGTACAGTATATGTACAAGGGTAGTGTGACAACGTTGAGCTCTGCAGTGAGAGTGACGGATGCATTTAAGGTGGAGGTGGGGTTACATCAAGGATCAGCTCTGAGCCATTTCTTATTTGCAGTGGTGATGGACAGGTTGACAGACGAGATCAGACAGGAGTCCCCGTGGACTATGATGTTTGCAGATGACATTGTGATCTGTAGTGAGAGTAGGGAACAGGTGGAGGAGACCCTGGAGAGATGGAGATGTGCTCTAGAGAGAAGAGGAAAGAAGGTCAGCAGGACTAAGACAGAATATATGTGTGTGAATGAGAGGGAGGCTAGAGGAATGGTGAGGATGCAAGGAGTAGAGGTGGCGAAGGTGGATGAAATTAAATACTTGGGGTCAGTAGTTCAGAGTAACGGTGAGTGTGGAAGAGAGGTAAAGAAGAGAGTACAGGCAGTATGGAGTGGGTGGAGAAGAGTGTCAAAAGTGATTTGTGACAGACGAGTACCTGTAAGAGTGAAAGGGAAGGTCTACAAGAGGGTAGTGAGACCAGCTATGTTATATTGGTTGGAGACAGTGGCATTGACAAAAAGGCAGGAGTTTGAGCTGGATGTGGCAGAGTTAAAGATGTTAAGATTTGCACTGGATGTGATGAGGTTGGACAGGATTAGGAATAAGTATATTAGAGGGTCAGTCCAGGTTGGAAGGTTTGGAGACAAAGCCAGAGAGGCAAGATTACGTTGGTCTGGACATGTGCTGAGGAGGGATGCTGAGCATATTGGGAAAAAGACGCTAAGGATGAACCTACCAGGTAAAAGGAAAAGAGGAAGGCCTAAGATAAGGTTTATGGATGTAGTAAGAGAGGACATGCAGGTGGTTGGTGTGACAGAGCAAGATGCAGAGGACAGGAAGAAATGGAAACAGGTGATCCGCTGTGGCGACCCCTAACGGGAACAGCCGAAAGAAGAAGATGATGTTTTGTAATTGACTTTGTGAACGTACATATTTCAATGTTATATTTGACACACACACACACACACACACACACACACACACACACACACACACATCTGTGAGTTAGGGTAAGGGCTAGGTAAGGGGACAATTTTATTATTTTGTGTGTATAAATGTGTGTTTGGTGTGTGTGTGTCTATTCACATATAGTGTATGCATGAGCTGTTTTGTGTAGTGATAGTGTTAAGGTAAGGAGTGGAGTAAGGATAGGGTCAGAGGAAGGTTTAGGGTTAGCATGCATTATTAGGGGCAGCTTAGCTCCTCTGACTATCTTCATAAAGCATGCTAACCCTAGTGCTAAAACCCTGCCTATGCCCCTGTTTCTAATCTTATAACTTACCTCACAAAAGCCTTTCAATAACACTATTACTATTCAGGCAAATGACGTCTGAATGTTGTGGTAATGTTTTGGTTTACAGACTGCAAAAGGATTTGATTTTGTCATCTTTTGTACTTACAGTGTTTTGGCGTTGGGCAGTGTGATCGTTTAAAATGTTTTCATGTTTTGATATTTCTAACAATGGTACAATAATTGTCTAAGATATGCACATACATCACACACACATGCATACATTTTGTGACATACCACATAAAAAACTGAAAAATATGATGATTTGTTGAAAAAGTCCCAATTTTAATAGAAATTTACTGTTTTTATGTTACGTATTATTGAATGGCTGCTCATACTTCAAGAAATGTGATTTTCAGCTTATTACACCTTTTGAAATGGAACATCTGCCTCAGACATCATGGCAAAAAACAGCATACAATAGCAGAAAAAATACCCGTTCGATTCTTGGCTTGGCTTGGGAGGGCCTTCTGTGCGGAGTCTGCATGTCCTCCCAGTGGTTGGGTAGTGTTCGAAAGACATGTGTGCGTAAATGGGCGTGCCTTCGTTGAAAGTTGGGCATCAAGCTGGCACCTCGGCGCTTTGTAAAAAATCTACTGCCAATCATTAGCGGACCGGAGTTCCACTGTGGCAACCCCTTACCAGGAAAAAGCCAAAAGACAAACAACAACAACTGCAGTAATGCTCTTAAAACTGAGGGGTGTTACCCAAGAAGACAGGGACAACTGCCTATCGTAGTGGAGGGAAAACTTTTCTAGGACTCAAGACCAAGGCACCTTCCATCTGGTGATGTTACTGCACAACAGTGCACAGTGGAATAAAAGAAGACTCAAGTGAAGAAATGCCTGCATTTTAAGAAGAATTGTTTGAAAGATTTGCTGGAGGTGGTTACCTGAATTGGCTGCAAGAATTTGTTGCTAATAAGTGGAATTTTTGTTTTGCCTGCCGTCAAAAATAAACTGAACTTGTGACATCTGTTTCCAGTATTTTGACCAAACTCTTTAAAGTTCAAAATACTGAAAACTCAAAATACTGAAAATACACAGGATACCAACACTTATTATATTCCAGCACAAGTACATACAGAAACAAATAAAACACAAACCATATTACTCTTCTCCAAGTATAAGCACGGGGCATGCCCCCCTGTGCCCCCCACACCCCCTGCTACTTAAATATATCAACTCCAAAATTGCACTTTAGTGTAGTGAAGTGTAATCTCGGAGTTGATATATTTAAGTAGCAGGGGGTGTGGGGGTGCACAAGGACTTGCCCCCTGCCTATACTTGCAGAAGAGTAATATGTTTCTGTATGTAGTTCTGCTGCAATATAGTTGTGTTGCTGTAATGTGTTTTTTTTGATATTTTGAGTTTCAGTATTTTGAGCTTTAGAGATTTTGTTCTAAGTATTTTAGCATTTTGAGTTTAGGTATTTTGAAAGTCAGTATTTTGAAGTGGACCCAAATATATATATATATATATATATATATATATATATATATATATATATATATATATATATATATATATATATATATATATATATATATAGTTCTCTGTCAATATGTATAATGTATCATCATCATCATCATCCCCTTTTTTTCCCATTTTTTTCTACATGGGGTCGGGGTATCGTGTTAACTGTTACCTACTCTCTCGATTCAGTGCCACACTTCTGCCTTCTTCAACACTCATGCCTGACTGTTGCAGATCTTCTTTCACACAATCCATCCTCCTCTTTAGTGGACATCCTAACTTCCTCTTACCTTCTTCTTGTCTGTCCCAAATCTTCCTCACCAGATTGTCATCTGCTTTTCTGCAGGTGTCCAAACCACTGTAATCTGTTCTCTTTTATATTTTCTGCAATTGGATCTACTTGGCATCTGCTCTTATGTCTTCATATCTTCATGTGTCCCACAGTGTTCATCCTACCACCCTTCTAAGGCACTTCATTTCCAAAACCTCTAGCTTCTTCAACTGTTCTGCCTTTACTGCCCCGGTTTCTGTACCGCATGGTAATACTGGTTGCACCACTGTCTTGTACACCTTACTTTTCAGCTTCTCTGGCATTCTTCTCTCATAGACTACACCTGACACACTATTCCAGTTGACTGCAGCCCCTCTGATTCTAGCTTTGACCTCTTCAGTCAGACTTCCCTTCTCCTCAACCACCCCTCCCAGATACTTGAAGCAGTTTTCCTCTTCCACTATCTTCCTTTCTATCTACTCTCAACTTCTTCTGATATCCCCAATTTGCTGCCATTGCCACCATCATATCCGTGCTTAGTTTCATCCCATGTGCCTTCAGTTTTGCATTTCATTCTCCTATCCTTTGCTGAAGTTCTAGCTCACAGTCTGCCTGCACTGCCACATTGCCTGCATACAGCAGCTTTGTTGATCCCTCCCCTCCAACCTGTTTGCTAATGTAGTTCATCACCAGTATAAACAGCAGTGGGCTCAGAGCTGAACCCTGGTGTACACCCACTGGGAACCCCTCTATGAGGCCGAACACTGTTCGTACTTGAGTCATTGGGTCCTTGTACATAGCCTGCACTAATTGTGCTAATGTTTCTGGGGCTTCAAACCACCACAGTACTGCCCAGATCAGCTTTCTTTTGACTTTGTCATATGCTTTCTCCAAATCTAGGAATGCCCAGTTGGACTCTCTTCTCATCTCTAGTCTCTTCAAAAGTATCTGTCTCACTGCAAACATTGAGTCAGTTGTGCTGCATCCTGATCTGTATCCGAACTGCTCATCTCCCATCTTACATTCTACTACTCTGCAAATCCATTTATCAATCACTCTTTGCAGAACTTTCAAGCAGTGTGACAGGAGTTAGGGAATGAATGTTGTGGAGATCATACTACGGTGTGGATAAGGGAATATTCCCTTTTTCTCACTGTAGTGCGATCTCAGAGTGAGAATATTAAAGTAGGGGGGGTGGGGATCTTGCCCCCTGCATAAAAGTAGATTTATTGTTTTTTTTTTTTTTTTTTGTAACGCACTTTAACGAAAGTGCTTTTTCGGTGAAAACACTTTTGTTAAAGTGTGTTCAGTGATTGTGGATTTGGACTTTTGAGCTTTCGTTCAATAGTTTTAGATCCATAAATATATATATATATATTTTTTTTTTTTTTTTTTTTTTTTTTTATATATACGTACTTGTATATTTATTAACTCATTGCTGCACAACCACTAGGTAAACAGAAAAACAATAATTGGAGTGAAAAAGTTAAGTTTCCCTGGGCAATCGTATAATGTAAAAAGATTTTGGCACTTGTACTTTTAGTGAGACAGGAGTGCTGAAATGTTTTTCCTGAAATTAGTTTATATTGAAAGTTAAGACTATCAAATGTACACATCATCATTTAAGAAACGTATTACTGATTATTAGACTCACTCTACTTTGAGTATAACATATTCATAGGTATTTTGTTTTCTGTATTGTATATTCAGCATGAGACAAATAATATTTATGAACATCTGCCTTATCAAACGCATTCTCTGATGAGCACTTTGCTTTTGAATCGATTTAGAGAAGAGCTGCTGATATGCAAGTGCCTCATCCTGCCTTCCTGACTTTGATCTTCATGAGAGCAGCCCTTTTAGGAATATTGCTAGACCAAAAGCTTCAATAGTTTTGAACATTCCCCAGGCTTTTAAGTACATCTTTCAGCAAAATGTCTTTATCTTCAGATAACTGCTTAAGAAAGCTGTTTAAATGTGACTTAAGCCTTCTCTTAATTCCTAGTAGAGATAACCCTTTCCCTTAGCATAAAATGGCTTGAAGTAACTTTCTCAGTTTTCAGTCTTTCTCTCTTGCAACTCGCATTCCGTCTATATATCAAACTTTACTTCATTTTTTTATTTTGCCACATCAAGAGACTATTTTTTCTACCATGTTCTTCATTATTTATATGTCCTATGACTTAATGGATTGATCAGCCAATACTTTTGCATGAGTATGTTTTTGTAACATTACAATTTACTGTGCTTAATACATGTGCTGAGGGATGCCACAGTGTTGCAGTATCTGAGAGAATAAATAATTTTAATTATTTAATGCATGCCTATCTCTGAGCTTTCATAAAACATCGCTGTACATTTCTTTTGTCTTGTTTCGCTGCAGTTGAGTCACTGATAGTCAAAGATGACTTTATTATATTTAAACTTAAGTTACTATTTTATGAGCAACCAAAGAAGTACCTTTTTTCTTACATGGATTTTAGTATGGTGAGTAAGTAACCCCTAAAAGAAGCTAAATAGCTGTTATAGGCAAAGGCTAAAAGAATGGTAAATTGATGGCCACTTGGCTAATAATGTGCTGATCATGAAAAAACAGTGGTCAGTGGTATAGTGAAAAACCCTGAGATGTACTGACCTTGAGGCTGGTTATATTAAATACAGAGAAATTGCAAGATGATTCCCCAGATAAAGTTCTGGGTAAAATTGACCACAAGGAAAAATAAATATCAAATTCTGCTTTCTAAATCTTTTTGATTTTGCTTGGAGGTAGAATTTAATTAAACAAGTGATGTTTGGATTGCCTAGATTCAAGGTTCAGATTAGGTTAACCTCATAAACTATCATTTGCTCGAGATATTGGCCCAGTGGTATGTATTAAAAGATTGTTACAGCATTAAAATATTTCTCTTAAAAAGTTATTGCATTTCCGTTAAAAGTAAGACAGTTCCTGTACTAGACGGTGTTGTAGAACTTGTAGAATGAATGTTGCATAGACAGGTTGTCTGAAATGATATAATGTTTAAGTAACGGTGTTCCCCTCCTCATGTTGGTGCTCGTTGTGGAATCACCTGGAAGACAGCCTTTCTAAACATTGTACAGATGGCACACAGTACCAGGGTGCTTGGTGTGCTTCTTACACCAATGGGCAGAGCACCATATGGCTTTACCAAGCTGCGGATAACAGCGACTGCCCATCACGCTGTCATTATTAGGAACGCGGCTAAAATGCCTGAAATCCTTTGGTGGACAGAGCAGACACTTTTATTTCACTTCTGAACAGCTGCAACCATAACATAACTGGCTTATCAGAGAGGAGCAAATAGCACTGACATATGCCGTAAAATATGTGTCCTACTTCAAACAAATCTAAGTGGGACTTTAGAGCTCATCACATTCAGAAAACCTTGTAGAAATGTTAATAAAAAAGGAAGTAGTATTTGAATCTGGTATAAATTGTGATTACATTTTTCTCATAGACAGTGGTGGCCATCAACTGCCTGGGGTGACAGCTGACTGTAGGGAGGTTGCTTATGCCCACCCCTGTCTCACAACTTCTGCAATACTACTGGGAAGAGGAATTGCCTGATACTAGTGGCTGGAGGTTCAAGCTTCATTCCCCCATACAAGTGCCATGTGTGTGTTTAGTGCTCCGATCCTAATTGCCACCAGGACAGTGAATTAAATGATACCCATGCCCCACAGCCATATCTTCCACAAGATGGAGATCAGAGACACTTTTAATGGAGCTAATCCCATGCCCCACAGCCATGTCTTCCACAAGATGTCAATCAGAGACACTTTTAATGGAGCTAATCCCATGCCCCACAGCCATGTCTTCCACAAGATGTTAATCAGAGACACTTTTAATGGAGCTAATCTCATGCCCCACAGCCATGTATTCCACAAGATGGAGATCAGGGACACTTTTAATGGAGTTAATCTCATGTCCCACAGCCATGTCTTCCATAAAATGGAGATAAGAGGCACTTTAAATTGAACTAATCTCATGTCTCAAAGTGATGTCTTCCACAAGATTGAGATCAGAGATACTTTTAATGGAGCTAATCTCACTCCCTGGTAACTGACTTGTATACTCCTGTCACCACAAAAGCCAGGAATACCTTATCTCATCAAAGAACAGTTATTTATATGACATTATGGCTACCATCACTGCTTTAGAAATGCCAAGTTTTTCAGAATTATAGCTGATGTCCATGTTTCCCCACCCAACTTGATATAGGACCCTACTCCAACAATTGAGCTACATATATCCAAGACCATCTACCTCCCTTTTCATCTCCTCTAATATCTGGGCTACCAATCAAGGCATCATCATCTGGGTTACAATAAGGTCTTTAGTTCTCTACACCATGGTCCTGTTACTTGTGCTTATTTATTTATTGTTATTATTTTTATTTTTCATATTTGATTATCAGGAAAATCTGACTGGGTAGGAGCCCATTTTCAGTGGAGGTCTGGGGAGAAAAGCTCCACAGTATTACAAAACATTTTAAAAACAATAACTTTGCAATTTTTAAAAATAATACAAAAAACTCTACAGTTTAAATAATAATGTCAGATTAGACATAATATGTAAACATTGATTGACAACAGATGCAAGGTTTATGATAATTTAATAATTATTGACTTTTTTCCAGTTTATAGAGAAATTAAAGTTGCGTAAGTATAACACAAGTAGAAACTTCAATATGAAGTGAGAAAAAAGCAGGCTTATGGTATATTTAGAGAGAAAGCCATTGGAAATAAATTGATAGGAGTAAGAAACTGAGTGAAGAAGGGAGAGTAAAGAGGTGTACGGTACAAAATAGGTGTTTTTCCATATTTAGGGATATCGTTTATCCTGGTGTTGAGCAAGAACAAAGCCGTCCTATGGCTAGGAAGTCTTTCAGAATGGTTTGGAAAGATGGGAGGGAGGGTACTGACCTGATGGATACAGATAAGGAGTTCTAGGCCTTAGCAGCATGCTATGAGTGCAGACAATGCCCAGCAGATTTAAGAGGTTTGTGGGACTATAGCTGTATAGAATGTTATTTAGTGCTGGACAAGCAGATAGCTTCTGGTTAATTTTATAGGTGGTAAAAAGCTATGTATATGTTAGTTGATGAGGCAGTTCTAACTAATTTAGGCTTTTTAGAGCTGTAAAGCTATGAAGAATGGAAAGGCTGTTGGTCCAGATGACATACCAGTGGAAGCATGGAGGTGCTTAGAAGAAATGGCAGTGGAGTTTTTGACCAGATTGTTTAATTAAATCTTGGAAAGTCAGAGGATGCCTGAGAAGTGGAGAGAAAATGTGTTTTGGTACCTAACTTTAAGAACAGGGGTGATGTGCAGAGCTGTAGTAACTACAGGGGGATAAAACTGTACAGTCACAGCTTGAAGTTATGGGAAAGAGTAGTGTATGTCAGGTTAAGAAGGGAGGTGATGGTTAGTGATCAGCAGTATGGTTTCATGTTGGGAAAGAGCACTGCAGATGCGATGTTTGCTCTGAGAGTGTTGATGGAGAAATATAGAGAAGGTCAGAAGGAGTTGCATTGTGTCTTTGTGGACTTAGAGAAAGCATATGACAGGGTGCGTAGAGAGGAGTTGTGGTATTGTATGAGGAAGTCAGGAGTGGAAGAGAAGTATGTAAGAGTGGTACAAGATATGTACGAGGGTAGTGTAACAGCAATGAGGTCTGTGGTGGGAGTGATGGATGCGTTTAAGGTGGAGGTGGGATTACATCATGGATCAGCTCTGAGCCCTTTCTTATTTGCAGTGGTGATGGACAGGTTGACAGATGAGATCAGACAGGAGGCCCAGTGGACTATGATGTTTGCAAATGACATTGTGATCTGTAGTGAGAGTAGGGAACAAGTAGAGGAGACCCTGTATAGGTGGAGATATGCTCTAGAGAGGAGAGGAATGAATGTCAGCAGGACTAAGACAGAATATATGTGTGTGTGAATGAGAGGGAGGATAGAGGAATGGTGAGACTGCAGAGAGTTGAGTGTGTGAAGGTGAATGATTTTAAGTACTTGGGATCAACAGTTCAGAGTAATGGTGAATGTGGAAGAGAGGTGAAGAAGATAGTACAGGCAGGGTGGAATGGGTGGAGAAGAGTGTCAGGAGTGATTTGTGAGAGACAGTACTAGTAAGGGTGAAAGGGAAGGTCTACAAGAGGTTTGTGAGACCAGCTATGTTATATGGGTTGGAGACGGTGGCATTGACAAAAAGGCAAGAGTCAGAGCTGGACAAGGCAGAGTTAAAAATGTTAAGATTTGCACTGGGTGTGACAAGGATGGACAGGATTAGGAATCAGTACATTAGAGGGTCAGCTCAGGTTTGGAGACAAAGCCAGAGAGGTGAGATTGTGTTGGTTTGGACATGTGCTGAGGAGGAATGCTGGATATATTGGGAGATAGATGCTAAGGATGGAGTTGCCAGGTAAGAGGAAAAGAAGAAGGCCTAAGATTATGTTTATGGATTTGATCAGAGAGGACATGCAGGTGGTTGGTGTGACAGAAAAAGATGCAGAGGGCAGGAAGAAATGGAAACAGATGATCCACTGTGGCGACCCCTAACGGGAGCAGCCGAAAGAGAAGAAGAAGAAGAAGTGCTATAAAGTGGTGTGTTCTGCAAAGGGTATTCATGCAAATTTACAGCTTTGTTATAGCCTTGTTCTAGTTTTGATTTTTGTGATGCCTAAAGGTTAATAAGGATAAAAGCACCATAAAGAAGTGTGGGGAGGAGATAAGTAGTGGCAAGAGTATCTTTAGTTACATCAGTAAGAATGTTTTTGGCTCTATAAAACATCCCTAGATTTTGATGATCTTTTTCTTATGCAAGTTTGTATATGTAGGTTGAATTTAAGATTGTCATCCACTATCATCCCTGATAATTTGCTATGAGAAGTCTTCAGTGGTTGTATTATCAATAGAGGACTTACCTTTTTTTTCTTAGGAGAGGGATTTGGGGAAAAAAATTTTTTTTTTAGGGTTCAGAACAACTTGTGGGTTCAGTCACTGTTAAACCTTCCTTAGTAATTTTCAGGAAGTGTGCCATGTCAAATGTGCAAATGAGTGTGAAGCCATCTGCATACTGCATTACAGAGGCCTGTTGTGGGGAAGTGTTTAAGGTGATAGTGAGAATGTTAATGATGAAGGGGGCCAAGGATAGAGCCTTGTTGTACACTGGTGGTGACTGGGAGGTATGGAGAGGGTGGAGTACCATTTTACTGACCGATACCTATTGGACAGCTAGCTTTTGAACCATAGAAGGGTGGGCTGAAATAGACCTGAGGGGGACATTTGAAGTAGAAATTTGCTGTGAGAAACTGTTGAATACGGGGGCGTGGCCAAGGATGAACACAGGATAGCAGCAGATTTCTTCAGCTCCACCAATTTCATTACATTGACAGGAATTAATTACTTAAAAAATTAATTCTTGAAGTAATTTTCTTTCTAAATATGTTTGTTTTATATAGTTCTTGAACTATATCTAAAAAAGAAAGGAAATCTTAATAATATTCCTGTCAGAAATTACTTTGGAAATTTTCCTGTCAGTTTATCAGTCTGAAATGAGTTCCAGTAAGACAAATTCTCAAGACTCCAGCATCAAGAAAGAACTTCAGTCTCTGATAATTATAGTCCAGCAACTTACTGCTAAGATGGATAAAATGGATACTAAAATAGACACTTTCATAGAAAAACTACAAAACAAATAGACTTGTTACATATGGACCTGCAACAACAGAAGATCCAGATGACAGGCATAGAAGAAGCTGTGAATGACATGGAAAATAAAATACAAGAAGAGGAAATCAACATTGAGTTTCTGCTGAAACAAAATACACATTTACAAATAAAGCTGGATGACCTGGAAAATAGATCTAGGCGCAATAACATTTGGATTTTGGACTGCCAGAAAATATTGAAGGTAACAATATTACTTCTTTTTTAACAACATGGCTCCCTAAAACTTTAGATTTACCAGAAGCATTCTCTTTTGGTATCAAAAGAGCACATAGATCTATAGCTAATACTAACTCTAACAAAAACTATCCTAGATCAGTTATAGTTAGATTTCTATCATCTTTTGATAAAGAGATGGTTCTTAAATCTGCTTGGGCTAAAGCTCCTGTTAAGTTTAATGAGACAACTGTGTGTTTTGACAATGACTATTCTTCCATGGTAATTGCTAAAAGAAAAGTTTTTCTGCCACTAATAAGGGAGCTTAAAAAAGCACAGTTTAAAACAGACCTTCTGTTTCCTGCCAAGCTTAAAATCTTCCTTCCTGATGGTCCTAAGGTCTTCGATGATTTAGACTCTGCTTTACTGTTTGTCAAAGAAAAAGGATTTTGGATAAAATAGAAGAAATGGAATGGGCTAGTTCTTCATTAAAGAGATTGGCAACTGAAGCTTCCTGGAAGACTTCAGAGAAAAAGAAGAGACTAAAAAACAAATGATTTGTTATATGTTTTTTTTCTCTCATCATTTTAGTTCATTATTAATCTTTTGAATATAGTTCCTGCATTTCCAGAAAGCCACAAATATTTTGGAAAAGATTTAATCAAAGTTATTCTCTATGTGCAAAGAAATGTTTTGTTTCATAACCAGTCAAAATGCCTAAGGATTTAATGGCAGGCTGTGACTCGATTTGTTTTTCTTTCTGAAAAAGTAAGGTTAGTAATTTGATACATTTTTTATCTTTATCTTTTTTTTCCTTCTAGTTTTATTATTTTCTTTGTTTAAACAATGAGATTCTAATTAGATTATGTTGTGGGTAAAGGGTGGGGAGGGCAGGAGAGAACAGTAATGAAAATGTCATTAATAGAATAATAACATATTTATTTCTTGTAAAAGTTTATAAGTTCTTCAAATGCTATTTCTAATTATACGTTCTTGATTATACTGCTTATGCTTGTTTGTAAATAATCTGTCATGCTTTAACTAATAATAATCAGAACTAAATAAGAGTAAATAATATGTTTTATTTTTAACTCTATTAATATAAACAGTAAGTAACATTCCATTGTATATACTTCTTACAGCTTTCTCTTACATTTTTTATTTCTGCCTCACTCCTTTTATTTTCTACTCTCTTTTCTTTTCTTTATTAATATATAGAAATGCTTTTGACTGTGTGGGCACAGTGAATAATAGGATTTGTATGAAAATTGAGTTGGGAGAAGAATGCTGAGTTTTATTGCTTGTTGGTAATTTTGAGTTTAATTTCTCTTGCATAGAGGCTGTGATGATCTGTGGAATACATTGTGGAGGTTCTGTCATGTTTAGATGCATTTACACTGCTAAATGAATGTTTGTCACTAGTTTTTAATAAGTTTCCGCCAAAATGTTAAGAGAGACAATCTGGGATGTGGGCTGTCTTATGCACAATGTCCTTGAGTTACCTCAGAATCTTCAAATCACAGAATTCTCACAGAGAAACTGAAAGCAGTTAGTATAAACATTGACAAGGTTATCACACTGACACACCACAGATTCAGGAAAAATACTCTGTTCATAAAATATGTCAGTTATAATGAGTTTAAATGATGTAGTTTCTTGTAGTAAGTAAATGTCTTATTTTAGAAGGCATAAAAATGAAACATTTATTTAAATGTTTTTGAAAATCTACTTAACAGCAGCATAATAATCTGTGTTAAAAATTTGTGTTCCAAACATATACTTTACTATAACTCATTTAATTCATCTGATTGACAAACATAAATAATCTTATAACTCTATTCTGGAAGAAATGCCATGTGATATATTTTAAAGCAGTAGGTTAGCATGATTGTAAAATCTGGTTACCAATATGTGTTTGCTGTGCATTATTTTGTATAAAGCAGACAGATTTATTCTAGGGACAACAAGTAGGATAGTGCTCTACAAAGACACAACTCAGTGAGATCAGATATATATATATATATATATATATATGTGTGTGTGTGTGTGTGTGTGTGTGTGTGTGTGTGTGTGTGTGTGTGTGTGTGTGTGTGTGTGTGTGTGTGAGTGTGATGGCTTTTTTACTGAGAATCTGCATAACTATCCAATATGATTTATAATAATTTCTATGAATACAATATTTTACTCTATTGACAAAATGAATGTTTGTCACAAGTTTTAATAAGTTTAAATGTTAAGGGAGACAATCTGGGATGTGGGCTGTCTCATGCACAGTGTCCATGAGTTTCCTCAGAAGCTTCACTCACAGAATTTTCACAGAGAAACTGAAAGCAGTTAGTATAAACATTGACAAGGTTATCACACTGACACACCACAGATTCAGGAAAAATACTCTCTTCATAAAATGTGTCAGTTATGATGAGTTTAGATGATGTAGTTTCTTGTAGCAAGTAAATATCTTATTTTAGAAGGCATA
This sequence comes from Protopterus annectens, assembly GCF_019279795.1. Taxonomy (NCBI): domain Eukaryota; kingdom Metazoa; phylum Chordata; order Ceratodontiformes; family Protopteridae; genus Protopterus; species Protopterus annectens. The sequence continues at coordinate 1,316,763,077 of NC_056746.1, read as the reverse complement.
GAAAATGAAACATTTATTTAAATGTTTTGAAAATCTACTTAACAGTAGCATAATAATCTGTGTTAAAAACTTGTGTCCCAAACATATACTTTACTATAACTCATTTAATTCATCTGATTGACAAGCATAAATAATCTTATAACTCTATTCTGGAAGAAATGTCATGTGATATATTTTAAAGCAGTAGGTTAGCATGATTGTAAAATCTGGTTACTAATATGTGTTTGCTGTGCATTATTTTGTATAAAGCAGACAGATTTATTCTAGGGACAGCAAGTAGGATAGTGCTCTACAAAGACACAACTCAGTGAGATCAGATGTATATATATATATATATGTGTATGTGTGTGTGTGTGTGTGTGTGTGTGTGTGTGTGTGTGTGTGTGTGTGTATGTATGTATATATGTGTATGTGTATATGTATGTGTGTGTGTGTGTGTGTGTGTGTGTGTGTGTGGGTATATGTGTGTGTGTATATGTGTGTGTGTATATGTATGTGTGTGTGTCTGTGTTTATGTGTGTGATGGCTTTTTTTTTTTAGGTAATAACGCAGGTGTTTCTGAGAATCTGCATAACTATGCAATATGATTTATAATAATTTTTATGAATACAATATTTTACTCTATTGACAATAATAAGTTTAAGTAAATGCTCATATACAAACAATTCAAGATTTTTTTGGAAGCTGTTGATAGAATTCACATGACAGAAAATAGATGCATCTTAATGCATGTAATGTCTGAATCATATTAGCCAAAGTTTTTGATTTAAATGAATGTTAGAACATAATTTTCTCTCCTCTTGATTTCTAACATTAAGATTATTTGAATGCTATTAGAATACAAGTGTTATATATTACATAGATCTATATAATAGTATGAACAGTTTTAAAAAAAAAAAGTTTATTTTAGTTTATATGATGCTGTTTTACCAAATGTGTAGTTTTGTCTTGATAGATAATTGAATTGAAAACTGTTAACCTCAGTTAAATATAACTAGTATTAAATTGATAAGGTGGTAGCTGAGGTACTGCTGCTTAGGGTAGGGGTTAACTTGAGTAGTAAATACTGCTCTAAGTTGGAGTTTTCAACTCCAGGCAGGATGCAAGGTTTAATCCTTACATTATTTTCACTTGTTCATTGTTATATGTATATAGTTTGACATCCACAATATATTTTGTACACTCATTGTCACTACAAACAAAATTGAATCCTATACAAAATCCCATAAGAGATTTAATAAATACAGCTATATTTAAAGGTACACCTGAAAGAGGAGATGTAACATTATTTATCTTGTTATTTGTTATTTCGATCATAAGATTCTTGAGTTTTAAAAATGCCAAATGACATATTTAAAAGGAATTTCTTTAAACATTAATGGATTGAATAATCCGTGTAAAAGGGCAAGCCTAATAAGATTCATTAATCTACACAAGGCCAATCTAGTCTTCCTGCAAGAAACCCATCTCTTGAAAAAAGATATTGATAAACTAGCCACTAATAAGTATACAGTATTGGTTAGTTCAGAGCACACTCAGAAAAAAAGAGGAGTGGCTATTTTATGGAATAAAAGTATGCCCATTCCTAAAACCATTAAGTCTTATCAGGATGACAAAGGAATGTTTTGTATGGTTAAAATACAAATTAATGGGAAGACTTACACTTTAATTAATGTATATTGGATACCTGGAATTGGTATTAATACAGTGAAACATCATATTGATAAGATCATATCATTCTCTGTAGGGATATTATTTTAGCTGGTGATTTTAATTGTATACTACATGAAAGTGATACTACCACTATAAAGAAAAGAAGAATTACATCTAATGCAAAACATTTAAATGATTTTGCTAATTCTTATCATTTGAATGATATTAATAATCAGATAGAGTCAAAATCATTACCATACACCTTTTTTCTAACAGATACAAAACTTATTCAAAAATAGATAGGGTCTTTATTTCTAACCAGATGGTAACAGATTTAATTAATTCCAAAATCATTTCATGTCCTATATCTGATCATAACTCAATTGTTTTGAATTCATGATAAAAATACTCATAATGTTCAGATCAAAAGGATACCAGCATACTTAACTCAGCTAAAAGACTATAAAGAATATATACTTTCAGAAGTACAACATTTTCTAGACATAAATAATACTCCTGAAGTCTCCATTGTCTATGTTTGGGATGCCTTAAAATCATATCTATATGGACAAAGTATCAGATGGTATAATAACAAAAGGAAATCTTGGGATAAGGAATTGTTAGATATTCAAAGTAAACTAGACTCTTATAAACATAATAATAAAGAAAATATTATGGACAAGAAAGTTATTGAAGAAATAAACAAACTAAATGAGAAATACAAAGAAATTTTAACTCATAAAGTTAAAATAACTTTAGAGAAATACAAGTTTTGTCTTATTCAATAAGCCCCAAATACTTACATAGACTTAAAAATAAAACAAAAAGATTGAATAAACAAAACCATATCAAAGAAATCTTTTCTCTAAGGAAAAAGAAGAATGTTTCTAGTATACCAGAAATACTGGATGAATTTAGAAATCACTTTCACAAAATTAACCATAACAACATTAACATGGAACCTAAAGATAAAATAAAGGAGTTTATAACCACAAACATGAATAAAAGCAATAAACAACAGATTAAACTATTGGACAAGAGTATTTCATATACAGAAGTTATTACACAAATAAATAAGCTTAAATCAAACAAAGCACCAGGTAATGATGGTATTATACCAGAGATATATAAAATCCTTTCTAAAACTACATATTCATTAATACATAAGGTTTTTATTCTGGCCCAAACTGAGTTAATAACCCCCCCCCATCTTGGCAATATACATTTATTTCACCAATTTTAAAACCTAATAAAGATCCAACTAGATGTTCTTCATATCGACCCATCTCATTACTTAATGTTGATTATAAAATGTTTATGAGTATTTTTGCTGATAGATTGAAGACAATTATCCCTGGCATTATAGACATAGATCAGACGGGCTTCATTGTAAATAGAAATACTTTTGATAATATAAAAAGAACTTTAACATTAATTGATTTTGCAAATAGGAAAAAGAAAGATTTAACACTTATTAGTCTTGATATAGGTTCAGCATTTGATTCAGTAAGTTGGGACTATCTGTTTACCTTACTGAAATGCACAAATTTCTCTGATGCATTTGTAAATTTAATTGAGCATTTATACAAAGGGGCTTATATTAAGGTAGGAACATATGTTTCACAAAAAATACCCATTCTTAAAGGTACAAAGCAAGGATGTCTACTTTCTCCACTATTATTCACTTTAGTAATGGAGCCTTGGGCTAATTTGATTAGAAACAGTACTGACATAGAGGGTTTTGAAATAGAAGAAAATACAACATCAAAAATTCAACTTTTGCAGATGATGTTCTAATTACATCAGCAGGATCTAATTCTTCTATGCAGTCTTTATTTGATAAAATGATGAATTTTAAAAGTATTTCTGGTTTAATATTCAATGAAGAAAAACTAAAATACTACCTATATATACACAAAAATACTCTCATTAGTGATTTTACTAAATATGTACCCAACTCAGGTCAGATAACTTATTTAGGTATAATACTATCTAAAGATATTAAATCTATTATATATAATAACTATAACACCTGTTTTCTTAATATACAAAATCTTTTTAATACCTGGAATAATATGTTTTTTACTATGGAGGAGAGACTTACAATTATTAAAATGATAATATTCCCCAAGATTTTATACTTAATACAATCAATAATACTTTCACCTACAAAAATAACTATCAAGAAATTGAATACACTAATGTTAAATTTCTTATGGGCACCTAATAGACCTAGGATTGCATTAAAGAAACATACTAATAGCTGGTCTCAAGGGGGTTTTTCTTTTCCAGACTTTAATTTATATATTATCTCTTCTATTATAAAAGTTATTACTTTATTAATTGATCGGTCATATGTCAAATGGAAAGATTATTGGGAGCTAATTAGTATGTACTTCATGAAAATCTCCTTAACACATAAAAATATGATTATAAATAACTCCATGTTGTGGTTGCTAAAGGAATTTTGTACTTCACCTATTACACCTAAACATATGGTCTGTTACCCATTAAATATTATTATTAGTTATCTTATATTCATGCACCCTAAGTATAGGGAATGGAATTTTATTGTATTCCTATAATTTATACTCAGGGTATGCTTATGTCATCTACTTCTGAAGGAGCTCATTTAGCTATAGATAATAATCTAAAGTACTGGTATCAGCTGATATCTGATAATAAAGTTAAAAATCTAGATTTCTTAAAACAAGAATTTGATCTAAGAGAAACTTGCTGGTTAGAGGTTCAGATCTTTAGACAACATCTCATTGATAGAATAGATCTAATGTCTATAACAGTTAAAGAATCTATTCCAAAACTGAATGATTACTTGATAATAAATTTACAGCATAAAGTTTCTGATAAAGGTAAACTTTCATATATACATAAAATTATCAGACAAGAAACTTTTTACAATGTAGATTCATACTGGAATTATTTCACCTCTATTAATGGGGACCCACCAACTCAACAAGATAAACAATATATATTGAATTTGCTTATAGAACTACATCTTCCATTGTCTGGAGACTTTATACATGGAAATTTTTACATAGATCTTTTATACACCTTTGATGATGAATAAAATTAATAATAAAGATAATCTATGTAAGAGATGTAATGTAGAAATTAATGCTGACTGGGCTCACATGTTTTATGACTGTATGAAGTTGAAAGAATACTGGAAGTCAATTAATGAATTTTTGCAGGCTCTTTTACAGATAATTTCATTATTTCTAAGTCTCTTATATTATTCAACACACCTGTACCTCAATGTGTTAAAAGATTAAGCTTCCCTTGTTATGGTCTATCCTAGCAGTGGCTAGGAAAATAATAACTAGAAATTGGATTTCAGATACACCTCCTTCGTTCAATGAATTTAAAAATGTTATGAATATAATGTGTCATATGGAAATAAGCACAATTAGAATGAGAACAACTAGAAAAACATCACATTTTATTGTATGGGATAATTTACAAAATTTGTTAAAAAAATTCTAATTTTAATAGCACAGTATTTTAGTTTAATTAATTGATCTGATTGTAGTGGATGTCTTTGTAAATACTTTAGTTGTTTTGTTGAATATTATAATAATATCTATTTTTAATTATTTGTATAAAATTGTTATGATATTTCTCTTATATGTTAAAACAATAAACTTGTTTTGAAAAAAAAAAAGAAACTGTTGAATACTTTAGAAAAGTCTAGAAATAAAGAGACACTAGTTTGTCATTATCTCTAATTGTATTAACATTGTCTATAGGTCAAAAGTTAGTAATGTCACTTGAATTTCCTCCTTTGTACAGAATAATAATGTGTGACTTTTTCCAGAGAGAGGGTATGTGGCATTCCTGGACTGACCTATTTATTATAAGGATTGTGACAGTGTAGAGGATGCTATCAGCTGTTATTTTAACACCCTCACTTTTACGGTCATCAGATGAAGTAGAGTATGATTTGGGATTGTTTAAGAGTAGTTTTATACAGGATTGGGCACAGGTTTAAAGGTGAAAGAGGATTTGGTGATACATGGCTGCTGAGCAGGGTTAGGATTAGATATTGGAGAATCTTTGGTTAGAGATGCTATACTATCTAAGAAATAAGAGTTGAACTGTATTGCACTTTTAAGTGATGAGTTATTGGGACAGGGATTTGGGTTGAATTTATGGCCAGGTTCCAAGATTTCTTTAATGGCTGTCCAAAATGTTTTAGGTTGTTTACTATGTTAAGTTTACTATTATTCTGAAAGTTATTATATTATAGTTTTTTTTTTGTTTTCATGAATTAGCTTTTGAGTATGATTGTGAAGCATTCTGAAGTTTTCAAGATATTGTGGTGTTTTATAAATTCCCATTCTTTACATGCTTTTTTCTCTATCCTACACTAGCATTGTACTCTTTTGGGATAGCCAAATTGCATTATTTATTTTAGTCTCTTCCTTCTCTGAGGTGCAAGAATATTTAAGATATTTACTAAAGTTGTACTGAATTCTTTTGCGGCTTCATCTGAGGGGAAAAATTTCAGGATGTTAGTAATGAAAATTTCTGGGTTAAACTTGTAAAGGTTGTCCGCCGATTTATGAACCTGCTGTTTATGTGAATGTGTGAGATGTCTGGTTGTATACATTAGGAGATGGCCACTTAGAGTGTCTGACATTGTACCTGTGGTGGTGATTTTGCTAGTGTCTGATACTAGGATCCAGTTTAAAGGGAAATTTGATGTCTTGCTATAATGTGTAAGGCTATTAATTAGCTATGTGGAACCAAATAAGTTCACGCTAGATGTAGGGGAGTTAGAGTTTATGTCCAGCAAATTCACATTCATGCCAGCTAGTAGTATTTTTTTTTGTGGAATTGTTATAGAGATCCAATGTAGTATATTTTCCACAATAGCTTTATTGTCACCAAGAGGGATGTAAAGAACAGTAACACATATTTGTTTATAATTGTTTAATTTCAGGAAACTAACAAGAAGCTCTGCTGAATTAAAATTTGGTATTGGTTTGTTGTACTAGGAAATGTGGTAGTTACTGGGAAATATTAAAAATACCAGCCCCTTTCCTCCTTATATGGTCATTATGGATGATATAGCTGGGAGGTATAATTTCAAAGTTGTTTATTCTGGGTTTAAGCCATGTTTCAGTTATAGTTTGATTTAATAAAGATTTCAATTCATGTGACTTAGATTTTTGGTGTCTTCAAAGAGTAGGAATGTAATTCAGATTACAAATAAATATATATTTTTTGGAAATTAAGTTAATTTATTTGTTATTCTGGCTGAATCCAAGTAAAGTGAATGCTTTTGTTGTTTATCCCTGCTCAGGACTTCATTGTTTAATTAAATATTCCACTGCTCGTGTCTGTGATTTGTGGGTGGGGCATAAAGAAAGCTGCCACAATCAGTCCAAAGGGCCAAACACTAGTTATTCTTCCTTTACTAAAACAAACCACGCCCATTAAAGCAGGTTAATGTCAGAATCTTAATGCTGAGTGGAGCAGTATTCCAACACCACTCACTCAACCACAGAAAACATACTGGAATATGTGTTTAAAATTAGGTTGTTTACTTCATTTAATCTGTAGTCTAATAAAGTCCCAGGCAAAGACCAAAGTGATCATTTGGATTCGGCTGCAAAAAAATAAAAAAATAAATAAATTTATTTCATTTCCAAAATATTTTTAACATCATATTTTATTGTTTGAAATTCTTATTTCTTTAAAGCAATATGCAACCAAAAAGGATCTTTAAGATCTGTTTTTTCTTTTTTTTTTAGATTATAATTCTTGACTTTTTAAAACTATGTTAAATACATTCTTACCATATTGTTCTTTGTTGAAGTGCCTGTTAAATTTTGAGGACCGTTGATCAGTCGAGCTATGGTAATAGTAGTGTAAATGTGGAAAGATATATATGCACTAAATCTGAGATTCTGGTACCTTAGAGGGAACCCCCAAGAGAGAGTTACAGCATTCTTGGAATTAGTAAACAACAGGGGTGTGAAGGTGGATCCCTCATATCAAGATTTATGAAAGGGGTAAATCCCCAAGTAAAAATATTTTAAAAGCTTTAAGTACAACATGTCAGAATGTTTTCCTTAGGAATAATTGTTTAATTTCTTAAGGACTCATAATGTATGGACTCACACTTCTGGTAATGGACCACTGGTTTACAGATTTACTCTTATATAAGTATATAGTATTTGTAAATATGCCAAGAACAAAGGTACTGAGAACGTTTTCTGTATTAGTGTATACATGTAGAACTTTGAAGCAGAATTACTAGGGTTGCCACCTTTTCAAATTCCCAAAGTGGGACATTTTTGGTAGAAACATCAGATTTTGCAGGGAAAAACATACCCACACCCAGTACAAAGGACAAACATTCACTTTTTTGCCTAAATAAAAGCTTATTCTTGTAGCATTGTAGTTGCTTATTCTGTTTCTTAAAACATTTAGGTGTTTCAGATACAGAATAGCTGTTTTATGCAACTATTACATAAAATATAGGAAATACGTGTGTCCTAAAATCTCAGGACATTTGCCATTTTTTTATTTCTTTGCAAGATACGACTGCCCAAAAAGGGACTGTCCCTTGCAAAGTGTGACAGGTGATAACCCTAAGAAGTACTAATTTATCTAAAGTATGTACCTATATATCTAACTATCTCTATCAATACGTTTATATTTTTACACACACACACACACACACACACACACACACACACACACACACACACACATATAGATTTTAATAATAGTCAAGTCACATAAGCCTAAATAGAATGATTTTGATTTTTTTTTCATTTTCTATTTTTATTGTCATTTTAATGTATGTCCCAAAAAGGGTGTTGAATTAGCAGCAAAAAAATATGTGTCAGTCTCAGTATATAATTTTATCTTATGTAAGTGGAACATGACATTCGTTTATTATCTAATGATAAGGAAAGTGATGGAAACACAGAGATATGACATTTTAGAGTACCTCGATAGAGTACATTACATTTTGTATTATGAAGTGTCACTGCAGATACACTGAAAAATAAAAGAAAAGAAAAGGCATTAATATTGTGGTAAGTACAGAAATCTCCTGGAACAATCATATATTGATCAGGATCTGACACAGGAATGGTTAAGGAGAGGTGAATTTCAACAAAAAAGATGAGACGTTAATATTGGCGGCCAAGGATAGTGGACTATGTACACATTGGTTTACAAAGTCCCTTGCACATGAGAAAAGCAGAAAAATGTAAGTTCTATAAAAGAGAACTGGGAACAGCCGCACATCTTGTTGGGTGTCATATACTAATGGCAGAGGGCCTGTTTACTGAAAGGCATAATAATGTGACAAGACTGTTGCATTTGGGATTGTGCAAACATTATGATATTTAACGGAGAAGTATTTAAAACATGAACCACAAAGCATTTCAAAGAATAATGAAGTTTGTATTGCATGAGATCACCCATCACCAACAGTTCACAAAATAGATGTGAGAAAAACAGATATAGTAGTCCATGAAAAGAAGACAAAAGTAGCACTGATCACTGAAATTGCTAAACCCAGCAATTACAGTGTGCTACATACAGAGAGAGACACAAAGTCCTAAAATGCTAAGATTTGCAGGTAGAAATAAGGGCAATGTGGAAGAAGGGTACCCCGACATTTCCAATAGTAGTAGGAGCAGTCAGTGTTTAAATTTAGACTATATAATGTTTCTTCCTCTTTAATATATTGCTTGTCTGATCAGGGGGTCAGGACTGGAGGGATATTTACATGAATTCTGGAGAGGAATGGTGCTAGACAGAAACAGTGAAGGAAGTATTATTATTACTTTTTTCATGATGCTGACAGACTGAAAAATTATGTGTTGTCTCAAGATACTCAAACGTATATATTTGCTTTTAAATAACTATCAAAGTTATATGCATTGTTGTCCTTTGTCTTGTATACATTTACATTTTCTTCACATTTGACTTCACTGTTTGGCACCAGTTTACATGTCCATATTTCATGCTTTTCTTGTTCAAAATTATAATGTGGCAATGACCAACCAAATAGTTTTCAACAGTGTTTAAGGCTGTGTAATTTGTGTGGAACAACATGGAATACTGTGATGCATGGCAACTTGTCTGTGTGAGCTACTATAAAAGAGGAAACTTATTACGTGGTCTGCCATCAGACTTCATGGCTATAACTGCTGGGTAGGATTTGGGCATACCTCTTAGCTGTCCTTGATTTTGTTTCAAAAATTGTCTCTATCTCTCTAAATCCATAATTTTGGCAGAAAGGTTGGTGGACTACACTTAATAAATGATAATAATTAGAGTTATATACTTCTTTCGCTTCAGAAAACAAAAAAATTATTTCACATCCTGATAAAACAAAATAAATGTTGTAGAATTCCAAACACAAAACTTTAAAAACAATTCCATGGACCAAAAGAAGGAGACCACTCAGACACAAATTGTAGTTTAGTGCTTTCATTCTATTTAATCATGATAGAACTTCTTCAGAAAATATAAAATCTAACAACCATCTGGTTTAAAAATCAGTCCAAAAGGACATGTGAGCTGTGTTAAACCAACCAATATTAAAATATTCACTTCCTTATTAGATTGCATCCAATAACTGTGTGCATATGTTAAAAGTGTGAACTATTCACTTCCTTAATTCAGTGTAACCAAACATTTAAAAAATCACTTCCTTGGTTAGATCAACCAATAGTAAAACACATGTATAAAATATGAACTGGCTGAATCAAAGTACTTCTCTTGAATTGTTCAAATTAACTTTCACAATTGTAAAGTTTACAGTTTTTGTGCAGACAAAAAACAATTGATATTTATGCAATCACTTAAACCAGGATGTTTGTCTGCAACAAGATTGATTTGCCAGTATGACTTAATGCATTTTCGCTGAGTCTTATAGTCTCCTGTAAACATTTCCATACTGACAGCTTCAATTACTTTAAAGGAAAATGTCTTAGAATTATTACACAGCTTGGAATTTCTTGCCAAGGCATTAGTTCCCTCTTTCGTTTTGATGGCAAGATTGTGTTCATAAACATGCCCTGCAAATTTTCTGATTGTCTTACCTATGTAAAACGTTTTGCTTGATTCACACTGTGCACAGTAAACAACTCCTTTGGAATCACAGTTAAATATCTCTGTTGGCTAAAGTACAACATTATCAGTAATGATGTTTATTACTAAAGAATTTATGATAAATTGGCATTGCTTGCACTTTCTGCCATTGAAAGTGCCATAGGATGAAAAACTGTCCTAAATCACTTGCTCTTTCTTTTCTAAAATGGATTTGATATTCCACATTTTTCTATATGTGTACCGTGGTCTATTAAACTCAAGAAAAAATATATCCAGCACCAGGAGAAGTTTCAAACAATTTGTAGATATATTTATTAGGGCAAATCCCAAAAAATCCATAAGCAGCAAACCGGTTTCGGCTGAGTATTCGCCTTCTTCAGTGCATTAGTGTGAACAGACACTTACACATGTTTATATAGGAAACTAATCCGAAGAATTGATTGCAATCATCCATTAATAGTTTAAACAATTAAGCAAATCAACTTAACTCATTCAGGCCAGGACTGAATAGTGCACCTAGCCTAACAATCCACCCTGATTCTTTCTGATTTAAAATAGTATGCCATCCTGATTTACATGTTTTGTTATGTTCAATTCTGTCAATTATAGTGAACGTGAACTTAGCTGTTTTGTGTTTCAAAGTGTGTTTATATAGTGCATTGGATACTCTATTATTCTTAATATCACTTAAATGTTCACTGATTCTGAATCTGAAAGTCTAGATGTTTGCCCTACATAGAACACAGTGCAAAAGCAGGTGGCTAAATAGATTACCCACTCACTACTACAGTTCCCAAAACATCTAATTTCATAAACTCTGGATGTATTTTTGCTGGTGAACTCCTTTGTTTTGACTATATGTTTACAGGTGTGACAGTGACCACAGGCTATGCTGCCTGTCAGTTTGTCTCCAAACAGCATTGTTTGTTGTTTGATTGACTCAGTGTGATGTTTATAGTGTGTAAAATATGAATTAATGGCTGTACCTCTCTGATATGAAAATAGACAACGAGATGTAAGACAATGACCTAATTTTTCTTGGGCCAACAAAATGCCCCAATGGTTATTAATGACGTCCCTGAACCAATTTGTAATAGATCCAAAAGTGGTTACTAACCTAATGGGTTGTGAAGTTTGTTTTTTATAATTGGTTTGGTCCCTATATTGCAATAACTGAGTTCTGTCCTGTTGGTCAGAAAACATTCGTGCTTGATTCAATGATTCTGCCTGATATCCTCTATTGAGAAATCTCTGAGTGAGATCATATTGGCAGGGCCCGTGAGACTGTTCAGAGGAACAAACCCATTTAATATGCAGATATTATATTTTAACTATTTTCTCTTCTCCCACTCACCCCTCTTGGTCTTATTCTTTATTTCTCCATTTCTTTCTCTTTTTATCTGCGCTATCTTATAGGTAGCTCCCTCCCCTCTGTTTCTGTTGTTTCGTATGCTGTTCCCTTCTGGCTCCAACTAGCCCTTACATCTGTTTACAATAGTACTCTGGCTTCCTATTCCTTTTCACCTCTATCCTAGCCTCACTCTCCATCTGCCCCCTATCTCTCTACTTTGCTCTATTCCTTGTAAGCTGCCTACTTTCCTCGTTAACTTAGACCTGCTCTTCCTCTATTTTCACGGTATGTTCACATACTGATTTTTACCTGTCTGTGCTCTATCTTCTCCCTGAACTCTGGTCTCTACTTTACCTTCTTTTCCTCACTATATACCTCTCTCACCTTACTTACCTGCATTTTTGATTGCCTCCTTTCCCATCTCTCCTTCAGCTGTTTCAATATTGCCCCATGGCTCTCTAAAGAAACTAAAAAGCTAATTCTCTCCAGAAATAAAGTCTGGGCTAAATGGAGAAACCATAGAAATTCTCTTGACATTCTTCATTTCCGCCAACTTAGAAACTCGACTAATAAAGCAATAATTACTGACAAAAAAACCTACTACTGCAAACTTCAACAAACTCATCATAACAACCCCAAACAGTTTTGGTCATCTATAAATAGACTCCTCTCCCCAGGAACATCCAAAACTCCCACCCCTCTCAATGCCGACCCAGATACTCCCCACCTCACTGCAAATGTTTTCAACTCTTTTTTTACTGACACTATTCTATCACTAGCTAAACAACTTAGCACTAATAACTCCAGCCCACCTATAAACCAAACACACCCTTCAAATAACTTTAAAATACAACCTATTCCTACATCTTTCATCTCTAGACTTATCCACAAACTGAAGCCTTGTACCCCTTCTGCTGACAAGCTCCCTTCAGTTTTCTCCAAAAAGCTGCCAAAGAAATTGCATATCCAGTATCTATACTTATAAACAGGACAATCCAAGAGGGAACCATCCCAGACATCTGGAAAATATCCCATATTATCCCTTTACATAAAGGTGGAAACTCCATTGAGTACTCAAACTATAGACCAATTGCCCTCCTTTCTCCCTTAGCAAAAATAATGGAAAAATGTATTCACCAACAACTTTTACAGCATCTCTTTCAAAACAACATAATAGCAAACTGTCAACACGGTTTCAGACCACATCACAGTACTACCACTGCTCTCCTATCATTTGTAGATACTATCAACAGGAACCACAACGACAACCTTCTCTCTTCTGCTCTATTCATTGACCTCTCTAAAGCTTTCGATATGGTCAACCACTCCATTTTAATTATCACTCTTACATCCCTCTCCTTTGATAATCTTGCCATTAACTGGTTTACATCCTACCTTGGCAATAGACAGCAAGCAGTTCGTTGGGAAAACCAAATTTCCTCACTCACACCCGTTTCCATCGGTGTACCTCAGGGCTCCATTCTAGGACCTCTTCTCTTCTCCCTGTTCATCAATGATCTTCACTTAGCAATTCCTCAATCTACCTGCATTCAATATGCAGATGACTCCACCCTTATCTGCTCTGCTTCATCTCCTAATGAACTTTCATCTATTACTCAAAATGTCTTCAACACTGTAGAAACTTGGTTCACCAAACCTCCTCCTCAATGCCAAAAACTAAACTTCTCCTTTTCTCTCCTAGCAGTAGGTCCACCCCCTTGGACTTCACCATCTCCTCAAATAATGCCACTCTCATTGCTCCTGATCCAACAACAAAATTATTAGGACTAACAATTGATAACAACCTCTCCTTTGACCAGCATATCAACAACACCATTAAAACAGTCAATAGAAAAAGCCTATATAGAATTAAACCTTTCCTAACATCATCATCCAGAGCCAAGATTGCCCACTCTCATCTTTTGTCTACTCTTCTTTATGCCTCACCAATTTTTACTAACCTTAAGAAAGCCACCCTTAACAAACTGGCTACTTGCTACAACAACATTGCCCGTTTTGCCACTAGTAACCCTTTTAGAACTCATCACTGTATTAACCTGAAACTTCTAGGCTGGCTTGAACTACAAAACCTTCTGTTAATCCCTCAACTCACTATTGCCCATAAAATCTTATACCAACCAAACAAAACCCCTATTCTTTCTAAACTTTTAATCCCTTATAACAACCTAAACTCCTTCATCCAGTAAACTTATGGCTACTATAACAAAGACTTATAATTCTGCGGTGACTCTCTCTTCAATAATACTGTAGGAAGGAACTGGAATCTGCTTCCTAGCGACATAACACTTACTACATCTCTGCCTCTCTTTAAACACAAAATCAAAGATTACTTCCAAAGCCACTGGCTCTGCTCCTGTTCAAAACCTGACTAATCCTTTACCTCCTCTGCGCTTTCCTACTACTCTGCACTTTCCTACTACTTTACTTTCCCTCTCTCTTTACTGTATCTGCTTCAGTCTACCTCATTTTAGAGTATTTTGTTTCTTCTTTCCTCTATGCTAATCTGTCACTACTTTCCCTTCTCTTTTCTTATACTGCTTCCCTTCCTCCTCTCCTATTTTAGTGCTTCTCTTTCTCCTTCTGTTACTAAGATTAGTTCTTTATAATATTATTAATCAGTTTTGCTCTCTGTTTTGTGCCTTGTTCTTGATGTTATTTCAGCTACTTAATGTTATTTTTAGAAATGTGATCCTCTCTTTGTATATATCTGTTATTGGGTACTATATTTTTTATTTGTCTATTCATCTATGATGATTTTGTCCATTTGCTTGCCTATTGTAACGTTTTTTGCTCAAATTTATGTGGAGCTTTTCTCCCCGGGCCTCTACTGAAAATGGAAATGTATCCAGCTAGACTAGCCCGGTCAACAAATGTAAAATAAATAAATAAATAAATAAATATTGAGATTTGGGAATGTTTCGGATGATGTGGCGTGGGTGATGGCTAGAAGCATGTAATAATGTGTTGTACTGTGGGAACTTTCTATGTACCTGTGTCTCCAGAGTATGATCCATCTGTCTAATAATGGCGACATCTAGAAAAGTGATATTGTGATATTCAGTACTGAGTGTAAATTGAATCCCCCATTTATTTTCATTTAAATATTCTACAATCTCCTTGGCATAAGGTATATCACTCCGCAACACCATCCAACAGTCATCCAGATAGCGTCTCCAAATATCTATCTGGTCCAAAAATATGTTGTGATTGTCATCATATATCAATTGTGCCTCCAAATATCCCATAAAAAGGTCGGCATAGATGGGAGCAAAGGATGCTCCCATCACCGTGCCTTGGACCTGCCAATGACAATGACACCTCCCATTAAAGTAAAAAACATTTTTGGACAACACATGTTCCATCAAACAAACTAATAAGGTTTTGAAACCAGGAGTGTATAAGTCAGATCTATCTAGCCAATATTGGATAGCCTCTAATCCTGCCCAATGTGGAATGCTAGTGTATAGGGAGGTGAAGTCTAGTGTACATAGATACCAACTGGATTCTAACTGTGTATCTTGAATAATATTAAGAAATTGTGTGATGTCCTTAATTCTAGACCTAACCAGAGGTAATAAGGGCTGTAAGTATTCAGTTAAAAAGCTGATAAAGGTTCCATTAATGAACCCCTGCCAGATACAATTGGTCATCCTGGAGCTGGAAGATTAGTAGGATGTTTTGAATTTGTTGGTATAGAACATCCAAATAACATCAAATCATAAAATAAAATAGTGTCGAGTATATAATTAAAGTATGTAGATATATGACAAACATTGAAGGTTGGCCAGCTCAAAGATCTTCATTTTCATCATGAAATACATCGTATAAAGCCTAATTTATCCAGACCTGAACAGTTAGCCCTACAAGATCTTAGCAAGAAGCATGATCTAGTCATTCTGCCAACAGATAAGGGAGGGGCAGTAGTTGTCATGGACTGGGATATGTATCAGACCGAGGCAGTAAAACAGCTATCAGACGTCCGTTCCTATATACAGATGGTCATAGATCCAACCCCTATCTTTAAGAAGGAAATTGATTATTTTCTAGACCTAGCCATAGAGGAAGGCATTATTAGCTTAAAAACTTGCAAACAACTCAAGGTTTCTGACCCCCAACCACAATATCTTTATTTATTGCCTAAGATACACAAACATCCTACTAATCCTAACCTTTCAGTATACAGTCCTTCTGCCATTAGTATGTCACAACCAGCAAAGAGGTGTGCAGCTGTTTCTAAGTCTGCTTTACAAAACCTACATTTGTCTATTTCCCACATGTTCAATGGACTTTGTAAGCCAGTGTGTATGTAGCCCACTGTCCTGGGCTGCCAATATTAACCTTTCATCTCTTGGTTTAAATCCGCTTCTCCTTAACCATTCCTGCATTTGATCCTGATTAACATGAGGTTCTTCCAGAAGTTTTCTATACTCACATCTATATTTATGCATTTTCCACATTTCTTGCTTTCTCGTCTGGTCCTTCACATTATATTCTTTCTTTTGTTTTTTGACACATTCAGTTGCTGCCTGATTTTTATCTACTTCTGGTTTGATTTCCATTCCTGCTTGAAGCTGATGTGCTTCTGCTAGATTAAGTAGAGAAGTCATCTTAGACTTATTCTCCTCATGTTTCAAAACTTTCACTACATTTGGGTCTTGTGAGGTCAGCAGATATATGTAGAGTCCCACGACTGCAGATCTGTACATGAAATTAATTTCAACAAGGCTCATACCTCCTTCGGAACGGGCAATATATAATCTTGGTATACACTGATTTTTATAAATCATCTGATAAGCATGAAGCATCCTTCTTCTTTTCCTGTCTAAACTATCCAACACCTTTTGAGGCTAGTCAGTCACTCCAAAACAGTAAGTTAGGACAGGAAGAGCAAATTGATTTATAGCTTGAATTTTGTATCTAGATGTCAATGTTGTTTTCAGGATCAATTTAAGTCTTCGAAAACATTCCTTACTAAGTTTTATTCACATTTGCTCATGTTATATTGTTGAGCCTTCATCAATTCCCAAATATTTATATACTCCCTCTTGCTCAAGTTCATTTATATCACATTCTTCTCCCAAACTGATGTTTTATTGGTGCTGCAGTTTTCCTGCTTTAAAGGTTGCTTTTGCACATTTATCAAGACCAAATGATATTCTTATATCATCTGAAAAAGTTTTGAAAACTTGCAGTTGTGCTTTCAGTTCCTCATCTGATGAGCTATACAGATTTAAATCATCAACAAAGAAAATATGAGAAGTATTTACACTTTGTTGTTTTCTAGGAGTCAAATTATAGCTATGCCCTAAGCTGTTAAGTAGACAACTTAATAGGTTAAGGGCAAGGTGGAATAGCAGAGGTGACAAAGAGTCACCCTGGAATATCCCCCTTTGAATTTTTATCCCTGGGATAATAATTTGTCCTTTATCATGGCTTAATTGCAAAGTGGTCTGCCACTGATTCATGGTCATCATAATGTAGTTGATCAGTGTAGGGTGTAGCTTATGTATTTTTAAGCACTCTTTTATCCATGAATGTGGGATACTATCACATGCCTACACTAAGGCACTGTACGAGCACATCCACTCATGCATGAATCGTGCCATCCCAAATAGAACCAAAATGCTCTCATCCAAAAAAAGGAAGCCAATCTGGTGGTCCCCTGCCATAAACAAACTTTACAACAAAAGGAAGAAACTTTTGCAGAAAAGAGGAAAATCCCAGGATGCAAAACCTCCCTTACTAGCCTTAGTAAGAAACTGAGATGCCTCATAAAATCCTCCAAAGCTAGTTACAAAAATAAAATTGCCAAAGATTCCAAAGACAACCACAAATCATTCTATAACTATGTCAAGAATCTAAATGGCAATGCTCAGATCTGCTCTGAGCTAAAACAGAATGGCATTAAATATACTGATCCAAAGGATATTGCCAATATCCTGGCAGATCAATTCAGTGCCAACTTCACCCCCCTCTCACCCCCTAAATGGCCCATCTCAATACCGGAAGATTGCCAAATTCCAGTAATAATGGCCACACAGGTACAAAACACACTCTCTAAAGCCAAGAATACAGCATCCATGGGACCAGATGACATCCCGGGCTGTGTACTACATGAACTACAATATGAACTGGCACCTCACCTAAGTGTCATGTTTAATCATAGCCTCACCTCAGGTTTTGTGCCCACTGAGTGGTGCAGAGCTACAGTTATCCCAATTCACAAGGGGGGATCCACCTTGGATCCCGGAAACTACCATCCCATCAGTCTGACAAGCCTTATCTGCAAGGCCATGGAGCGTATTATTATGGAACTTATAAACAAAGACATTGGCAACCTTCAAACACTGGACCCCACCCAGTTTGGGTTTGTGAAGGGCCGATCTTGTCTCCTGAACCTGATTGACTTCTTTGGATCAGTCTCCAGAGCCATGGACAAAGGTAAGGTGGTCCACACAGCCTATCTAGACCTTGCCAAGGCCTTTGACACCATCCCCCACTCTGGAATCATAGATAAACTTACTAAGTTGGGCATTAATCCCTATGTCACCCAGTGGGTTGCTAAATGGCTTACTGATAGAACCCACACTGTAAAAGTAGCCGACTCCAAATCCAGCTCCAGACAAGTGACAAGTGGAGTACCTCAGGGTTCAGTCCTGGGGCCGCTCTTGTTTGGCATCTACTTCTCTGAAGTACAGGTCAACACTAAGGGACTCTGGCTAACAAAGTTTGCAGATGACTGCAAACTGGGAGCCATTATTGAATCCCCAAATGATGTGGATACTTTACAAAAGGGCCTTACAGAAACAGATGCTTGGTGCCAGAGCCATGGGCTCAAGCTCAATGCCAAGAAATGTATTGTTATCCCCTTTGGGAAAAAACATGTATCCATGAATTACCATATAGGTGGCAGTACACTAAACACAGAAAGTGTGATAAGAGACTTAGGGACACAGGTGGACAGTGGTCTCACCTTCGATAACCACATCGCCACAACAGTCAGGAAATCCTTCTATGTGGCACACCTCATCACGGAGGGATTTTCATCCAGAAAAAAGGAGGTCATTGTCCCACTGTACTCATCCCTCATTAGACCCATTATAGAATACAATGCCCCATTTGGTATGTACCTCTCAAGACATCTGCAACAACTGGAAAGGCCTCAGAAATACCTCACTAAAAGAATCACAGGCCTAAAGCAGATGCCCTACGCTGACCGCCTGAAAAAACTCCAGCTATACTCTGTCGCATATCGTCTACTCAGAGGCGATCTCTGCTTAACATACAAGGCCATGTCAAACCCAGAGCTGTTGGACATGCTACACTTAAAGAAATCCCAATGCCTCAGAGCTACACGCTCCAGGGATCTAAACCTTGTCATCACAATAAACAAAACATGCTGGAGGGATAGGTTCCTGACCCAGAGACTCCCCAGACTCTGGAATAGATTGCCCATACATGTCAAGCAGAGTGCCTCTTTGGACCTCTTCAGGAGGAACCTTGATGATTGGATGGGAGAAAGGAAATTCACCCCAGGGATCACGTCAGTCACCCTGCTAGACAGGGGTCCAGGAAAGTAAATAATGTGGGAAGAAATAACCAGGGAATTGTTATGGCTAGGCTTGTATAGGCCCTAGGGCTGATAACCTAGTACCAACCTATGAACCTATGAACCTATGAACATGCTTTCTTGTAGTCAATCCATGCCAGACTTAGATTCTTCCCCTTTTTACAGTTCTCCACTATGACTTTATTTAACAACACATGATCCTTTGTTCCATATGACTTTCTTTTATTGTCCTTTTGTTCTACTGCCAAAATTGAGTTTTCTTCTAAATGACTATAAACTCTGTTGGCATCAATTCCAGTGTATAGCTTATACATTGTTGGAAGGCAAGTTATTGGTCTGTCATTTTTAAGGTAGCTTGCAGGTTCACTCTTAAGTAGGAGCATTGTTTTTCCTGTTGTTAGCCAGGTTGCTGTCTGTTTGGGGTGCCCCTATAAATAGTTCATACTCATGGCTCGATCTTTGTACAAAGATGTTAACACTTTTAACCAGAAGTTAGGAACTGCATCTGGGCCTGAGGTTTTCCACTTACAGGCTTTTCTTAACTTTGTTCTCCTTCTGTGTAGCAATAAAGGTGAAACATTTATTGAGTACCATTTTGTGTGTGAATTTTCCAAGGTGAAATTACTTAAGTTCAAAGTATCATTCTTAACAGGGAAGGTAGTCTTCATTTCTTCCCTTTGTTGTATTTTTTTCTTCTCTCCCTTCGGGGCCTTTGTTCCTGTGTGCCACTTTGATGTATTGTTGTTTGCTGAGGGGTAAAGAAAAAAAGGTGCAGGAGAGAGTACTGGGGGAAGTGTCTGTGAAGTGTCACTATTAGTTGAAGTGGCAGGTACCTCAACACTGTTAGCATTGGTACTAGGGATTTCTTTTGTCAACAAAGGGATAGTAAAATCTTAATTTGTTGCAATATTGTTAGTAGTCTTGTTAAAACTGTTAACTGGATATGCTGTTCCTTTAGAATAAGCATCCAAATCGCTTTTTAGTTTCTTTTTCTACTGATAATAGTAGCTATTAATCTATCCACGTTTACCCAAATGATACTGTATAAAATAACGTGTTGATCGAAATGAGGGCACTGCTTTACTCTATTTTCTAGTGTTTTTATGTTTTCTGTCAGCGCTTCAAGTTTTCATTTGTAATCTGTGACTAAAAGTCTCATCACATTGTTTCAGTCTCTTATTGTTTCATCTCCTCACATTGATACTCATAGTATTTTTGAAAAGTATCCCTGATTGCTGTTGAATTTATCCCTTATTCCAGAGGTAAGAGATTGAGAGGTATAGACTGGTGGCTGACTGCAAGAAATTGATGTTCTTTGTTGTTTGGTCAGTTTTAAGCAGTCACTACTATCTGGATTTGCAGGATTAGTGTGCATTTGTGAGAAGTAAAATAGACTACTTAATTTGACACTTGCTATGCTCAGACAGGCTAGGTATACTTGCTGGGGGCTGTCTGTTGAGTAAAATGACTTACTGCCTGCTTACCATTGTGTTTTTCTGGAATAGTGTGATTTACGTGAAGAAACATAATTTTTTAATATGTTGCAAAAGTTTGTTTGAAACAAAGGTAAAATGCTTTCTAACTGTAATCTGATGTAGTTATAACTACTTGTCAACAGTTATCTGGATGAAGGTAACTGATTCACTTGTTCAGTTTACAGTAATTTCTCAAAGAGATAAAATGTATCACAGAATACCCATACTGTTATTGCTTCTAGGATGCATGTGCCCCCCCCCCACACACACACACACCAAGGCAGTATAAGTAGGTTTTGAGACGGGTTTAGTTGTGTCCTCTGCCCTAAATCCCACCTAGTCTAAAATCAGCCCTACTCAGAGGTGTGCACAGAACATCACTGTAGCTTTTGTGGAGAGAGAGGGATGATGTCATTATTTCTTAAACTTTCATCCCAAACCTCAGAGTTCACTATCGTGTGCTGGACTTGGGACAGTGTGGTCATTCCTTTATTAACTTTCCAAAAAGGCACAGGCATACTGAACTTCATAAACAAGCAAAGCATTTTATTTACAAAAACCCAGAAATATTAAAAGCATGATAGAAAAAACTGAGACAGTTCGCGCACACATGATTACAAAGAGAGTCACCAGAAAGTGCAGGGCTTTTAACCAATGTAGATTTATTTGAAGACTGAATCTTTAACTCTTATTATACCATGACCCCCCCAAAACGTGCACGCTGATTGGCGAGCGTGCACATTGTAAATCGAGTTATACTAATGGTAAAAACCCATTTAACATAGCGAGACAGGTTTTAAAACAAAAGCAACGGAGAAAGCAAGATCTCTGTTACTTTTTTTTTTTACTGTTTCGCTATGCTAAATGGGTTTAACATAGCGAGACAGTTTTAAAATAAGCAACGGACATCTCCGTTGCTTATTTTAAAGCTGTCTCGCTATGTTAAACCCATTTAACATAGCAAAACAGTAAAAAAAAAAAAAGTAACAGAGATCTTGCTTTCTCCGTTGCTTTTGCCCACAGCCCTGATATACTGCGCAGGTGCGCAGTACATCAGAACTGCCACGGATGCCAGACATCTCTGCGGAAGGGCAGTAAACAGGCATTATACTATGCCATTATTTAAGAAAAGTAATAGTTTCTTTTCTTAAATAATGTCATGGTATAATAGCAATAACCCACTTCTGGGTGTGGGTAATGCTGTATTTACCCACGGTTGGCTTTGTTTGGTCCCGAGGGCGAACCACGCCAACCGTGGGTAAATCCAGCATTACCCACACCCAGGCGTCGGTTATTGCTATAATAATACATTACATTCTACTGTCTTTCCCGATTGAGAAAATTATAATACAAAAGGAGTGGTATACTTGCAGTTTGCTCAGAGTCCCCCACATTTTTACATGGGTAAAACTGAATGTAATTTTAAGAAACATGTATGCAAACATACTTACGACATCATCAAGAATAATGTAAATAACACTTTCTTCAGGCACTCAGTAAAATTTGTTTCTTTTAAGCTGCTTTCCATGCAGATTTACATTTTGTGTTTACTTAGTGTCAATGAATTTGGCTATGTGCCTTTAAGCTAATTAGTTTGTTAATTGATTGATTACTTAGCTTGAAGGTATATAAACTGCATGTTTTGATGTAAGTTTTGTCTGATGAAGTAGCCTTGAGCTACAAAAGTGCTCACTTTGGATTAAAACTTTCATATGTTTTTAGTAGCCATGGTCTGGAGCCCCCCTTTGTTGCTTCTACAACTTGAGAAGTTTGTTGTTAAAACAAGTAGAAGGTATGTTATTAGTCTTGGATTTTTGAATATGTTTTGGGGCTATGAGTTTTAAGGAGACATAAACAGAAAAAAGATGCAGTATAAGAGTGAGCCACAAGGGGTACCAGACTTTACCACATGTACTAGGGAAATTACCTGGTCTCTTTTTTAGTCATATAAAACATGATAAAGGTACTTAGAACCCAGACTAGTGCTAGTTGTAACATTGGTATTGACACAGCTGTACCTGATAGAATCAAAAGAAGATCCTCAAGAAAAACACAAGCCTCCCTGGTGGACATCTGGCATTAGTAAGTTCTACAACAAGAGGAAGAAGTTGCTGTCTAAGAATTAAAAAGAGAGGTCCCAGCACTGGAAGAATGTCCTCCTCTGCTTGAACAAACAAATAAGACAACTTATAAAATCCTCTAAGGGCAACTTAAAAAAAAGCAACCATAGCTAAGGATAACCATAAGGCATTATTCAGCTAAAAAGTAGGACCCAGACGTGTGCTAAACTAGCTATGGATGGAGTCACACATACTGATCCTGCAAAAATAGCTAACCTATTAGCCAACAGGTTTAGTGAAAACTTCAACACTTGTCCCCTCCAAACACTTCACAAAGCTCTCCCTCTACATCTCCCCCACCTTACAGCTCCAAAGAGGAAGTCATTAAAGCTCTCAACAAGGCCAAAAACACAGCCTCTGTGAGATTGGATGGCATCCCAGGTTGTGTTTTAAATGGTCTAAAACATGAGTTAGCAACTCCATTAGGTACTCTATTCAACCACAGCCTGAGTACTGGTTTTGCCTCTGCTGAATGGAAAACAGCAACTGTCATCCCCCTTCTTAAAGGGTGTAGAGCAACAGACCCTGGGAACTGCAGACCCATAAGCTTAACCAGCCTTATCTGTAAGGGCATGCAACAAATCATAATTGACCTCATAAATAAGGATATAGGTAATCACCAAACCCTTGATCCAGCATATTTTGGTTTTGTCAAAGGCAGGTTGTGAAGATTGGGTGAAGACAGATGAAGGCTGCCAGCCTAGCCAGATAGAATTGTGCAGATAATTTTATCATTTGTAAATATGATTGTTGAACTACAGACTTGTGTTCTTAATTGAAAGAAAATATTGTGAAATGTTGAAATACAGGCTTGTTTTCTTAAATGAAAGAATATGCTGTGAAATGTTGAACTTAAAACAATGTAGCAGCATTGCCCTCTGCTATAAAGAAAGCTAAGGCACGCATTTTTTGTCTGTCCTTAGAAGTTGAAATTATTTCATACCTGTCCCTTTGAAGTTAGAATTTGGAGTCAGTGAGTCTGGAGTGAAGCATCCTGTCTATTATTTTAACTTAAGGAATAATTACTAGAGTTTACATGTGGAATGTCTTTTATTGATGTAGTTTCCTACAGGTGTAAGATAACAAGAATGTACCATCTGTCAGCCTGGGGAACCACAGGAAAGTGTAAAATGATGTAATGGGAATCAGGACTGAAAATAGCAATTTTAAACAGAGAAAATCAGAGGGCATTAAGCATTTTTGTCTTGACTATCCAACTCACAGCACTGCCTGTTGTCTTATGTAAGTTATCTTAGACTTGTGTTTTCTTTTAGAAATAGCTAGAAACTAGAAATATTAGACTTAGTGTTTTTTCTGTGATCTCAGAACTGTACTACTGAATTATTTTAAGTATTTCTCTGTGATCTCTGAACTCTTGACTAGCACTGTGTAGTAAGAAGTATTATCTTGTGTTTTTATTATTTATTATTAACTATTTGGCTGTTTTGTGTAGAGATAATTTAAGCCCTAGAGTGCATTGCATATTTATAGAGTTTACTCTCCAAGTCACGCTAAATAAGCCTTGACTGTTTAGTCACAACTACCAATTGGATAATAATATTGCACAGTAATAATTTGACACCATTTTAAGGGCCTTTGAGTAGCTGATAAGTATTAGTAGGTGGTGGCAAGTGGAACTACCATATAGTCTGGGAGAAAGGGGCACAACTGGAGAAACTGTGGCAGCTTTCACCAGGAGTGTCTGTGTGGTTGTATAAACTCATCTCAAAGTGTGTGTGTGTGTGTGTGTGTGTGTGTGTGTGTGTGTGTGTGTGTGTGTGTGTGTGTGTGTGTGTGTGTGTGTGTGTGTGTGTATGTGTGTGTGTCAGCTACTTGGGCAGGGACACAAAGCACTGGTTGGACAGACAGCGTACTAGAGGTTTTAGCTTGCCCACCGAGCTGAGATCTGGACCCTATAGCTGTGCCAGTGGGGAGTCTTATTGGGGACCTGGAGAGCAAGGGAGCGACCAGCCCTGGACTGACTGTGATCTCTGTGTGCTCTTAAGGGAAATTGCACTTTACTGTGTGTATTTGTTATCCTTTCCTCATATATGAGATGCCCTCTATGATGGTAGTGGTGAGGATTGAGGCTCCTTAATTGCTGGGCCCGGGCACGGATATTTCATTTGTGTTTGGTAATGGTGGGATATCCACATCACATATTAATTAGTTGGCAAATACTAATTGGCTTGTAGTGGTGTGGGTAGAGTGAATCCTGTAGCTTGTGTACAGTAGGCTTTGAAGGTGTTTTTGTACTCTAAAACAGCCACACAGTGAATACTCAGAGTTCAGATCACAATTGTTTTATTTCTTTTGTTAGCTTAGTTAGTCAGGGTGAGCAGACAGCATATCAGCAGAGGAGTATGGAAAGCTGACAAGGAGCCAGCTGGTGGATATCTGCCAGGCTAGAAGACTGGTGCATGGAAACCTTATTAAGGCAGACCTGATTGCAGCCTTGGTTATAGCTGCATCAGAAAACAGCAACCTGGAGGATGATCAGGCTGGCAGTGGAGATATAATACCCTTGGAGAATGGACAGCTTAACCTTTCTGCAGTGGACTTAAAAATCCAGCTGGAGCTAAAGAGACTTGAGTTGGAGGCCAGGCATGTGGAATTAGAAGCAGCTGAGACACTGAGGTATCTAGAGAGTGAAGTGAATGAGAAACGGCTATGCCTAGAAGCTGAGGAAAAAGAGAGGCAGAGGCAGCATGAGGAGGAGATGCTGACTCTTTGCCAGAATCATGGAGGTAATGGGGAAGGGAGTAACTGGACCCCAAAAGCAAAAAAGGTCAGTAAATTTCTTCCGCAGTTTAAAGAGGGGGATAATTTTGATAGTTTCATCCATATGTTTGAGAGGGTATGTAAACAGTATGAAGTTGACCAAGAGCTTTGGGTACAGTTCCTGACCCCCTTACTCCATGGTATAGCTGTAACTGTACTATCTAAAATGTCTGACGTTGAATGTTTTGATAATACTGCTGAAAAAAATT
This sequence comes from Protopterus annectens, assembly GCF_019279795.1. Taxonomy (NCBI): domain Eukaryota; kingdom Metazoa; phylum Chordata; order Ceratodontiformes; family Protopteridae; genus Protopterus; species Protopterus annectens. The sequence continues at coordinate 1,316,736,792 of NC_056746.1, read as the reverse complement.
GTCTGTTAGAGTTTTTTTAAGCTAACACCTGAAACATATAGGAAAAGGTTTTGTGAGCATAGATGCAAGGCAGATTAAAGTGTGCAGATTAAAGTGTGTGTGAATATGTTGCTGAATTGAGCACTTATTTCCATAGGTGGGTGAGTGGATGTCAGGTCACCACTTTTGAAGGGCTTTTGGTGAGGGAACAAGCCCTTAGCACTTTGCCTGAGGACATGAGGATCTGGTTAGCTGATAGACAATGTGCTACTTCAGATGAGTTGTGGAAGAAGAGAGATCTATAGCTGGCAAGCAGGGCAGCCCTGCACAGGAAAGGGACCTCCAGTACTGCTCATGGGTCTAAAGGAACCCATGGTGGACAGCACAGATTGCCCCAACAGAATCTGTTAGTAGCAGGGGAAGCCACTAGTCCAGGTACATGTCCAGGTGCTAGGGTTAAATGTTTTTAATGCAACCAGTGGGGCCATGTGGCATACAGGTGTCCACAGAGGCAAGATGGGGAACAAAATGTGAGGGAGCCAGTAAGTGGGAGAGACAAAATGCCAATAGTAGGTTGTCTTGAGACAACAGGGGTACCGAACTACTATCCTGTAGATGTCCTGAGAGGGAAGGATTTGGATAAGGCAGTAGCATGTGCTTATGCAGTTACATGCAGTCAGGCTAAAAGACCCAGGCAGACTGCATACTTGCAGCCAGGACTGGTGAGGTGGTTACTTCAGGGAGGGAGCTACTCTGTAGCAGTGAGACTGAATGTGAGCCACAGCTGCTTGTGGGTACTGATGTTCCCTTGGACAGAGTGACTGCAAAGGTAGAGGTGAGTAGTAGTACCCAGGCTGACAGTGAGGCATCACTGTCAGAGGATGCCAGACTTCCTGTGGAAGGGGAGCTGGGAAGTGTTACAAGGAGGGAGTTGAGACAGGCTCAGCTCTCAGACCCTACATTGCAAGGCCTGAGGCAGGTAGCTAGGGAGGCACCTGATTCTCAAGGAAAGGTGGAATCTGTATTCTGGGACAAAGGGTTACTTTACAGAGAGTGGACCCCTGAGGGAGGGCTAGAAGGTGAGAAAGTACAGCAGTAGATAGTGCCTAGAGCCTACCATTTGGTGCATCTAGCCATAGCCCATGATATTCCCTTCGCAGATGATATGGGCATAAAACGTACAAGGAGGCATATTATGCAGAGCTTTTATTGCTCTGGAATTTCCAGAGATGTAACAGGGTACTGCAGAACCTGTGAGCATTGCCAAAAGGTAGGTAAGGCAGGAGACAAGGTGAGAGCTCCTTTGATGCCTTTGCCTGTGATTGAGGAGCCATTTCAGAGGGTAGCTATGGATACTGTGGGTCCTTGGAGTACCACAAGTTCCACAGGGAAAAAGTATATCCTATTGTTTGTGGATTATGCTACACGATACCCTGAGGCAGTGGCTTTGTCCTCCATTGAGGCAGAGAAGGTGGCAAATGCTTTGTTAGAGATTTTCAGCAAGGTAGGTTTCCCAAAAGAAATACTGACTGACAGAGGTGCCAATTTCATGTCAGACCTGCTGGCTTGTCTGTGGAAGTCCTGTGGGGTGAAGCACATGAAGACCACCCCCTACCATCCCCAGACTAATGGTCTTGTTGAGAGGTTAAATTCTACAATCAGGTTTATGCTACGGACATTTGCAGATCAGTTTAAGAGGGAGTGGGACAAATATTCACCCCATCTGTTTGCTTACAGAGAGGTTCCCCAGGAATCCACAGGTTTTTCACTTTTTGAGTTGCTGTATGGGCATAAGGTGAGGGGACCTCTAGATTTAATTTGAGATTAGTGGGAAGGTGAGTGCGAGTCTCACAAGGAGTCTGTTGTGGCATATGTCCTAAACCTCAGGACAAGGCTAAGGGAATTCATGAGCTTGGCCCAGGAGAACCTGGCAGAAGCCCAACAACAGAAAAACATGTGGTATGACAGGAATGCTCGAGCTAGAGAGTATGCTGTGGGACAGCAGGTAATGGTTTTCATTCCTGTCAGACACATCAAGCTGCAAGCAGCTTGGGAGGGACCCTACAAGGTGGTAAGAAAGGTAAGTGATGTTAACTATATGGCGGAACTGCTAGGCAGATGGCAGGGGCACAAATTGTACCATGTTAACATGATGAAACCTTACCATGATAGGGAGGCCCTTGTGCTACATTTGCAGTGGATTGCAGGAGGAGTCTAAGGGAGATTTGGGGACTGATCTCCGCAGTGAGGCTCAGACTGACACCTTGGTGGAAGGGGTAGCAATGACTCAGCAGCTATCTCCTACCCAGGTTTGAGAAATCCAAGTAGTGTTGCAGGAATGTGGGGACATGTTCACTGGGAAACCAGGGTGCACCCACCTGGTGCAGCACCAGGTGGATGCAGGACCCCAGAAACCTATTAGGCAGACCCCTTATAGAGTGCCTGAGAGAATAAAACAGACTCTGAGGTGGAGGTACAGGAGATGTTGGAACTAGGCATGATTCAAGAGTCCAACAGTCACAGGGCCTCCCCAGTGGTGCTGGTGCCAAAGAAGGATAACAGCACCAGGTTCTGTGTGGACTACAGGAAATTAAATAGTCACACAGAGTCGGATGCTTACCCCATGCCTAGGACAGATGAGGCCCTAGAGCTTCTGGGTGGGGCTAAGTATCTTACAGCCATTGATCTTACCAAGGGGTACTGGCAGGTGCCCTTGACTCCCAGTGCTTGAGAGAAGTCAGCCTTTGTGACTCCTTTTGGCTTGTATGAGTTCACCATGATGCCCTTTGGGATGAAGAATGCCCCAGCAACTTTCCAGAGGCTGGATGATCATATCCTAGCAGGAGGGTTTGCCCTTGTTTACTTAGATGATATTGCCATCTACAGCCATTCCTGGCCAGAGCACTGTCAGTATTTCAGGGAGGTGCTGGGCAGACTACAGAGGGCAGGGTTGACCATTAAGTCGAGCAAATGTCCGGTGGGTATGGCAGAGGACTTTTACCTAGGACATAGAGTGGGGAGTAGTAAGATAAGGCCAGAACATGCCAAAGTGGAAGCCATTCAGGCATGGCCTGCACCTGTTACTAAAAAGCAGGTGAGGGCATTTTTAGGAGCAGCAGGGTACTACAGAAAGTTCATCCCCAGTTATAGTGCCATAGCTACTCCCCTCACAGACCTGACAAGGAAGAACATGCCAGATAAGATAGTGTGGACCCCAGCATGTGAGCAGGCATTCAGGAAGCTTAAAGAAACTTTGGGAGGACCCCCTGTGTTAGCCAATCCATATTACAGCAAAGAGTTTGTTGTGCAGGTGGATGCTTTGAACCATGGGGTGGGGGCTGTACATAGCCAGATTTCTTCAAAGGAGAAGAGCACACAGTGGATTACATCAGTCATAGGCTCCAATCCAGAGAGGAATGCTATGCAACTGTAGAAAAGGAATGTCTAGTCATAGTGTGGGCACTGCAGAAACTTCAGCCTTATCTGTATGGAATGAAATTCACTGTTATGACAGATCACAACCCCCTAATATGGTTAAACAGAGCCAGCCAGAAAAATGCCAAGTTGCTAGGATGGAGACTAGCGTTGCAAGCATATGATATATCAGTGCAACACCGCAGCAGGGTTAGCAGTGCCAGAGCAGATGGGCTCTCAAGACAGGGAATGGGGTAAGGAACACTCAGATAGACCTGACCCTCTCAAGCAGCATTTCTAAAGGGTCACTTGAAAAACTAGGTTCAGTTCTCCAGGAGGGGAGATATGTGAAGATTGGGTGAAGATAGATGAAGGCTGCCAGCCTAGCCAGATAGAATTGTGCAGATAATTCTGTCATTTGTAAATATGAATGTTGAACTACAGACTTGTTTTCTTAATTGAAAGAAAATATTTTGAAATGTTGAAATACAGGCTTGTTTTCCTAAATGAAAGAATATGCTGTGAAATGTCAAACATAAAACAATGTAGCAACATTGCACTCTGCTGTAAAGAAAGCCAAGTCAGGCATTTTTGTCTGTTCTTTGAAGTTGAAATTATTTCATGCCTGCCCCTTTGAAGTTGAATTTGGAGTCAATGAGTCTAGAATGAAGCATCCTGCCTATTGTTTTAACTTAAGGAATAATTACTAGAGTTTACATGTGGAATGTCTTTTATTGATGTAGTTTCCTGCAGGTGCAAAATAACAAGAATGTAGTATCTGTCAGCCTGGGAACCCCAGGAAAGTGTGAAATTATGTAATGGGAATCAGGACTGAAAATAGCAATTTTAAACAGAGAGAATCAGAAGGCATTAAGCATTTTTGTCTTGACTATCCAACTCACAACACTGCCTGTTGTCTTATGTAAGTTATCTTAGACTTGTGTTTTCTTTTAGAAATAGATATAAACTAGAAAGATTAGACTAAGTGTTTTTCTGTGATGTCAGAACTGTACTACTGAATTATTTTAAATATTTATCTGTGATCTTTGAACTCTTGACTAGCACTGTGTAGTAAGAAGTATTATCTTGTGTTTTTATTATTTATTATTAAATATTTTAAAACCCTTTTAACTGTGGCTGTTTTGTGTAGAGATAATGTAAGCTCTAGAGTACATTGCATATTTATAGATGTTACTGTCCAAATCACTCTAAGTTAGCCTTGACTGTTTAGTCACAACTACCAATTGGATAATAATATTGCACAGTAATACTTGGACACCATTTTAAGGGCCTTTGAGTAGCTGATAAGTATTAGTGAGTGGTGGCAAGTGAAACTACCGTATAGTCTGGGAGAAAGGGGCACAGCTGGAGAAACTCTTCTCAAAGTGTGTGTGTGTCTGTGTGTGTGTGTGTGTGTGTGTGTGTGTGTGTGTGTGTGTGTGTGTGTGTGTGTGTGTGTGTGTCAGCTACTTGGGCAGGGACATGAAGCACTGGTTGGACAGAGAGGGTGCTATAAGGTTTAGCTTGCCCACTAGGCTGAGATCTGGACCCTATAGCTGTGCCAGTGGGGAGTTTTATTGGAGACCTGGAGAGCAAGGGAGCGACCTGCTCCGGACTGACTGTGATCTCTGTGTGCTCTTAAGGGAAACTGCACTTTACTGTATGTATTTGTTATTCTTTCCTCATATATGAAACGCCCTCTGTGATGTTAGTGGTGAGGTCTTGCCTGTTAAACCTGGTTGACTTTTTCAAAAACATCACCAGAGCCATGAAGGCAGATCTGTGCATACAGGCTACCTTGACTTGGCCAAGGCCTTTGACACAATCCCACATTTGGGCATCATTGATAAACTCTGCCAGTTGAATATCAGCTCTTATGTCATCAGGTGGGTTGCTAACTGGCTCACTGACAGATCACACTCAGTCAAAGTTGGGGACTTTACCTCAACAAGCAGACCTGTCACCAGTGAGGTCCCACAGGGGTCAGTGCTGGGCCCCCTACTGTTTGAATATATTTCTCAGAAGTTCAGGCCAAAACAGGGGAGTGTGGCTGACTAAGTTTGCTGATGACTGCAAATTAGATGCAATCACTGAATCCCCAAACGATGTCAATATACTTCAAAAGGGACTTACACAAACCAGTGATTGGTGCCAAAGCCATGGACTCAAAGTCATTGTTAAAAAAACATTATCATCCCCTTCAGTAAAAAGAATGTCCCTGCAGACTATCATGCCTATGTAACAACTCAGTAGCAAGAGACTTGGGAACACAAGTTTACTATAGCCTAAACTTTGACCACCATGTGACTACTGTAGTAAGGAAGGCATTTTACATTGCACACCTCATTAGCAAAAGCATTGCCTCAAGAGTGAAAGAGGTCATAACACCCCTGTACTCAACCCTCATCAGGTGAATAATTGAGTACGGTGATCCCTTTGGTATGTGCCTTACCAGGCACTTGCAGCAACTTGAGAGATCTCAGAGATTTCTAACCAAGAAAATTCTGGGTCTCCAGCACATGTCATACATTGACAGTCTGAAGTCATTGTCACTGTACTTAGTAGCATACAAACTACTTAGAGGAGACTTGTGCCTGGCCTACAGAGCAATCTCAGGTCCAAACCTAATGGAAATGCTGAACAACCAAAAGTCAAATGGGACAAGGGTTACCTGCTCCAGGGATCTTAACCTGGCCTGCAACATAAATAGGACCTGCTGAAGGGACAGATATTTCTCTCAGAGGTTGCCACTCCTCTGGAATACCAAACAAAGGCCCTCTATGACCCTGCTTAAACATAGCCTGGATGACTTGATGGGAAACTGTAAATTCCTGCCAGGGATTTCACCTTTGACCCTCCTAGATAATGGCAGTTGTTGCTAACTAAGATCTTGAGTTTAGGCAAGATCCTTTATATTGAGCTTCTCTAGTATTATATTGAGTACACATGGCTAAGCTTATAAAGACCTTTGGGTCAATAGCCCAGTAACCACCTATGAAAATGGGGATTATATATCTTTCATTAGCTATAAGTGTAATATTACATTAAATTAAACATACTTCTGAAATGGGTATGATTCTTTCAACCTTAACTTTCATAAAATGTGACATACTAAGTTATGTGATGACCCAAAGTTCTTAGGCCATCCTTAAATATAGCTGATCTTGTCTGCTGACTTCCACATCATTAACAGAGAATAAATATACAGAATAAATATTTATAATCTAGACTCAGATGATCAGGCAGGCGCAGTCCAGTCCTCTGTGAGACAACTGCCCTGACTTCCAAATACTAGGGTCTAGGCATGGGGAGGAGGACAATGGCTGAAAGTTGTGCGAGTTTTACATATTTTCAGAGAGGACTGAAGGAACTTTTATTTTGGGGCTGTTAAAAGATCAGTAAGAGGTAAGGCTGCATGCTGTAACACAGGACTGATTTTTGTTTTTAGTGGTATGTACTAGATCTAAACTGTTTTGTACATTCATGAGTTAGGATGTGCATTCAAATGCAGCAGGGAGAAGAAGCAGGAATCTTTAAGTGATGTGCAGAGACAGTAAATCTCTAAAGTCTAAACTGTCAGTGGTGGAGTAAGCATGAACCAAAATAATAATAGCTCTGCTGTATCCAGTTGTTGTAATTGGGGGGGGGGGGGGTGACAGCTAGATTCATTTAACTTTTTCATACAGAACACTTATCAATGCTAACTAGTTATGAATATTGCTTGTCTAATTCCTACATATTGGATAAGTATTTGTTGCATTCTGGCAGTCTTTATAGAAGGATGGAGATGTGGAAAGATGATATATAATTCATTTTTATTTTTGTTCCTGAGGAAATAGATCATTGTTTTTCAATAATATACTCAGGAACTGTCTTAAATAAATATGATATCCTCTCTGCAAAAAACTGCTTCATTTAGTAATCAGTATGATGGAAGATGTGCATAGTCAGCCTTGATCTACCAATGCATGAATATGAGATCCAGTGGTTCTGCAGTTTGCATTAATGTCAGATACCTAAAAAATAACCTGAGGGATACAAGCGTTAGGTAACCTAAAAATACCCTGAGTGATACAAATGTAGTTATCAGACACCCTGAAGGGATGTTAAATTTTGGTGACATTCCTGTAAATATATTCTGTCTCACTTCCTCATCTAGATGACGACAGCTACTTCTAAAACATTCGGTCCTGATCCAGTTTTGAGCACACTGTTTGTATACAGGAACCTGCAGTTAGTACTGTGAACTCACTGGCTTTAATGACAGATTCTGAAGGAAATAGTGTCTGGTAACAGCACAAGTAAGGGTTGTAATGTAAATATGCAATAGATGTACACGTGTCAGCTGTAAACTGAATTCTTGTCTTGTTTTTCAGTCAGAAGTTTAGAACAATAAAAACCAACGTGGCAAATGCAACCTCAACATTACATGTCATCAGTGCTCAGAATTAAAACTTACATGAACATAGCCACTACTGTAAGAAATTTAATAGACTTAACCTTTATCAACTGTTTTTAGATAGAAAAACATAAAAGTATTGCTCCCCATTTTATGAAAAACATGCCGAGTATCATTAAGCGCAGAAAGTCCCGGAAGGTGCAGTTTGCTTTCCAATTCCATCTGCTAAAAACAAGGAAATAATGGTCCCCAGGGAGCCTTGAACTATGCATTATTCTGACATTACACTTTGGGCAAATGTATTGCTTTCATCATCAGAGGCAACACAAGCAATGCAGAAATAACAAGCAAAGATGAGAGCAAGATGGAATGGCTTGAAAGGAAACATTTCTTTAAATGCTGCTTATTTTTATCAGCAATTGAGGTTATTAGAGTCCAGTTCTTCAGTTTGGCTGTGCTGTAATCAGTCTACAGAGGCCAGCATTCTCCACTGTGCAATATTTTTAACAACAAAACAATCTGACAGCACAGTAAAAATATATATATGCATTCTCTGTATGGCAGTAGCCTAGAAATAAAACCTTTCATTTTGGTATATGTACGTAATATAAAAGCACTGAATATGTATATTAAAATCCTGATTCTTTGACTTTTTTCCATTAGATTCGTTCAGACAAAGACAGGGAAATCCAACTCAGATACAGTATTACTGGTGTTGGTGCTGATCAACCACCAATGGAGATCTTCCGCATCGATTCAGTAACTGGGCGAATGTATGTAACACGACCTCTGGACAGAGAAGAGAGAGCCTCATATCATGTAAGTGTACAATTTGAAATTAAAATAGAATCGTCAGCAATGCCTGTAAAAGAATGTGTGGAAACATTGGTGCATAAACAAAGCATATAACATGCCAACATATTGAATCGTCTATGCATTTATTTTTCTTGACTACAGCAGCCAGGTACAGCCCTTATTTACTGACATCCTGGAATTACTTGGACACGTAAAGTGGAAACAGATGTGAGCTGCCCTTGTAGTGGCATGAGTTTTTGGACCACACCTTGGACCAACAGTTTCTGCATAAATACCTTCAAAGAGATTTAGGTCTTTTGCTTTTCAAATGAAATAATTAGAAATTTTGAGATAGTTTACTCTTCTTACCCTGACAAACAAGTCAGTTTGGAAGTTAGTGGGGGAGGACGGTTAATTTAACTTAATTTTCCTATACACTTAGAGAATTTTGTAGCTTTGACAGGGATTCTAAGCCGTGAGGTGCCCCAGGACAGCTGCGGTACATAAGGCCAATGAATTCCTTATAAGAATTTTCCGTCATGAAGAAAGCTTGTTGATAAGCAGATTTTACTGTTAATGTAAGATTAAATGGCTGATATGGATAATCCTATAGCAATGTAGCTAGTGTCAATCATTATCACAGAAGCATTACTTCATTCATTTATCATCACTCATGTGCGCAGTCCTGGTCAGGTTAATCAGGCCAGTGATACTAACCTGGTAAAGTTAACTAAATAATGGTAATGACAGGACTGTCCTTAACATTGTCAGTACAGGCTTTGTTATGCCTTTTTAACTGCGTATGACAAATGTTTTTATATACTTTATTTACCAAGCTATCCATATGAAAGTTAAACCATATTAGTAGATATTTGAGGTGCTCTCAAATGTCCTTCCATTTGTTTTTCTTCGATTTTGAATGTTACAGGGTACAGGGAATCTTTTCGCTACATACATCATCACTGATAGTATTACATGTCACCAGCATAAGTGAGCCATTCTGATATGTGCTGATAACTCAGTCACTGAAATACATACCCATGGCACTGAAGGCTCTTTGCAACTCATAACTGATCGATATCTCCAGAAAAACATGGTTACGCACAATGTAGATAGAAGTATTCGTTTTCTTTGTAATTCTGTATAGCATTTCGGAGCTTTATTATTCTGATTTTTACTAAAAGCATACATGTAGTACAAGAACAAAGGAGGTTAAGTTCTGGAATTAAAAACTGCATGTTCTTTTCATCACTCTAAAACAATTGTTATAAACAAGTTGCAAGGACAGTGTAACAAGAAATAATTTGTTTTTTTTTTTGCACCGGTGTGGCAAAGAACACTACTGTGGTGACCTAGGTTTATGCAAGGAATACTTTTTTTCAGTCTTTCTTCTCCATTCTCTCTTTAGTATGTTTCTGAATTCACTATATGATTAAGTGAGTCTGTTAGAGGAATGGACATTTTCAGTGAAACAGTTTAACTCATTGCTTGTGTGTGTGTGATCTCGGAGTAGTTGTAACTAAAGGGGTGTGTGGGGGTCGTCTTCCTGTCACCATTCTTCGTGTTTTGTACTTTGACTTAAATCGTTCATTGCTTTCGCAGGGTTCAGTTAAACATATCATATTCATGTGCTCAGGATACATACTGAGGGAAAAATAACAAAGAAATCTGGCGGCTGATATTATTGGACTCCTTGCAAATGAAGGTGGGCCCACCTTTTCATTTGTACTGAACCACATGAAGAATGTCTGCTGAAATTCACCATCTTTTTACATGGTTAGTAGCATCGTTCATCAGTGTATCTTTAAGCTATCTTTCATGATGCTAATGGAGCCATAACTAGGGGGGAAGGGCCAATGGGGTGGCTGTTAAATGAAGCGATTAGCAGGTGGTGTTAGTGCAGGAGCACATGAAGCACCAGCATTAATGTATACAGCTGTGAGGATATCATAGCTTCATGAATGACATTTACACACACATCTGAAATGTTGAAGCACTCTGTGCGAGAGGGTATGTGTGTGGTAGTAACTGTGGGAAGCTGCTTCTTACAGTTGTGTTATTATTTTCAGTTCTCAGCTAGAGAAGATCTTATTTTTCTCAAATTTGAGTTCTTGGTGAGAAACCACTTTAGGGAATTGCACAGGATACAAGATAACCTAGCAGTTCTAATGCAGCAGGTAAACTTTGGGTGTTATATCTGTGAAATTAGTGTAATGTTTCCCTACATAATTTGGAACGAATAATAAAAGTCCCTTTCATCTATCCGCTGTAATTTTCTACCACAAAACTACTTTTGCTATAAAGTCACATTGATATTCAAAGTGCCTTATCTGCCAGTTTCTGCTTTGTACCAGACAGCTGCACACAAACCGTGGTCCATAAGTTCAATTCATAAATAAAGAACAGTACAAATACATATTTAGAACAGCTAAGCAGTGTAGTCTTTGTTTAACTGTAGCACTATAAATCTTCCACACCCAATCATTGTAATTTGTCACCCTCAATTCTTTACTCATAATGTCTTACACTATGTGACTCTACACACAAACCAGCATTTAGGGCAGCTGAATAGTATACCTGCCTCATCCAAAAATGCTTACTACTTTATTTCTGAATAAAAAATGTGCACTGTCATCTCCCACATATCATCCGAAACCCCCACTGAAAACACCACTTCTATACTTCCACCCCTTACTTAACTCATTAGTGTAATGACTGCTGTAACTTTTCTTCAGCTGGCTACTTACAGACAAAATTCTTATCTTTATTTTCTGCGCAACTACAAATTAGCAAAACATAACCATTCCTGTCATTTTCAGCACTAATGTTCTATACTGTATTTGTGTCTTATTGTCTGATTAATTCTAAAAAAATATCTCACACTGTAATAGTGAAAACATCTCTTTAGGTAGAAATTTGCACAGGCATTTCAGATTTTATGATGTAAACCCCCAAGACTAATCTTCTGACAAACGTATCCCAGATATAAAAGAAAATGAATTCTCTGAGATCCTGCCTCATTACCAGCTGTTCTGTCCCTTTTCATTTCCATCTAAAAACAGGTTTAGACAGAAAGCACACAAGGATTGTAGCAACTGTGAAATCATTTTTTATATGAAATTATAGGATGAACCCTGTATGCAGATATTCAGAAAAAATTGTGAACTATTAATAACTGACAAAATCATGAGTCTGCATTTAATCTGGTAAACATTTTTTTTCTTATACCACATTTGCATAATGTCATCTGTGGGACATTATTTCATGAACTACTGCTCTGTTCTTGCCTATATCCATCTCAAAAAAACAGTTTGTCATAGGAAACAAAACAAAACAAATGTACACGCTGACTTAAAATGATTTTTTGAAGTGATACTGAATAGCTACATCTCAGGTTTTAGCCTGTGGTCCATGAGGTGACATTCTGAAAAGTTTGAGCTACACTGTCGAGATTAATCTCTCTCATCTTCTGTTCAGTACCTGGTGTAGAGATCCCCCCCCCCCACTTTTTGAATTTGCGTTCATGAGGTGGATAAGGTTACCCCGTCCCAGCTTCTCATTTCATATACACACCTAATTGGCCAGGGTCATCTCCTACCAACACCTAAATTCAGGTTTCCTCCTTAGTTCCCTCTTGAATTCATGATTACTTGTTTTTAGTAAAGGACATGCCCCTCCCCTCCTAAATTAATGACCACTGCTCACTCACCAGGGTTACCCCTTTGCACCACCTAAATTCATGTTCATTGTTAACTGGCCTGTGTCACGCCTTCCCAGCTCTTAAATTCACAGTTGTTATTTAATGTCTAGCGTCACCACACCTCCCTCCTGAATTCATTATCATTGCTTTCTGTAAAAGGTCATTTTCCTCACCTCCTGAATTCATGATCATTATTCACTGTCCAGGGTCCCCACTCCCCACTCCTGAACATATGACCAACGTTCACTGTACAGAGTCACTACATCCCATTTCCCAAATTCGCGATGGCCTCACACTGTCCTGGGTTACAACCTCTCATACTGAGACATTTATTCAGTCCTTGGTCCTAAACTGCGGGGACTCTCCTTTCTTTTCTTAAAGATCATTCCTCTTACCCCATTTTCCTTTCACAAATAAAAGGTCATTTCTAGATTGTAGGAAAATGCAACTACTATCTCTGCGGTCATATAACGTAACTCTTCATTCCTCTGTTGTCTGCATACCTTGTTCTGAGTCCGTTTAGATTCAGATTCTTTCAGCATGCCAGCTCTGATTTCTGTTTCTATTTATGCAAGGTTTTGTGGCTGGCAGTAGTGTTGCTGGCCAGGAAACCATGTAAGTGAACACTGATAGCAATTCTGTTTACAGCAGAGCACGTACGATCCACGGTTTTGCGCCGTATACCACACTGATTACCAGGGCTTCACAGATCGCTCTCAATCTCTTAGTGCAAGACATCTGGGCAAAGGCCATCATAATGCAGTGACAATGATCCAGAAATAGGGACATATCTGACATATCTGACATATATGCCCTATAGAAATGTGCTAGAATTACCAGGAGGGGGGAAAATAGGGATTTTTTGAAATGTTGCTCTGAACAACTCAGAAAGTTGATAGAATAATAGGTTTTACATTAGCATAAAGTTTCTAAAGAGCATGAAATATGAAACTCAGATGTCCGTCATTAGTTTCTGACTGCAATCCATAATGACATGCCAATGATTTGCCAGAAAACCAAAACTTTATGAGGAAAGAAAATCAAAAATATGAGACAAAAATCTGGACAGTTGAGAGGTATGAACTCAAATGTATGTAATATTATAGGTTCATGGGAGGTTACTAGGCTATTGGCCCTAGGGCCTTTATAAGCCTAGCCATGCAATATCCTTGTTCCCCTTATTGACCAAGTGTTATGGTCTATATTTGCAGCACGCATCTATGATTAGCACTGACTGCCTTTATCCAAGAGGAACATAGGTGACACCCCTGAGATAAATTTATAGTCTGCCATCCAGTTGTCTAAGTTAGGCTTAAATAGGGTAATTGAGGAGCTCTGTTTTACATGAATTGGGAGTTTGTTCTGGAACAGTGGCAATCTCTGGGAAACATATCTGTCTCTCCAGCATGTACTGTTAATGTTCCAGGCTAGGTGAAGATCCCTAGAGCGAGTGATTCTTGTCCCATTGGACTTGCGGATGTGCAGCATTTCCATTAGGGCAGGGTCTGAGACTGCTCTGTAGGCAAGGCACAAGTTGCTTCTCAGCAGCTTATAAGATACAGATTATAGTGACAGGACCTTCAGTCTGTCCATGTAGGTCATGTGCTGAAGGCCCTGAATTTTCCTGAACAAGCCCCTGAGATCTGTCCAGCTGCTGCAGGTGTCTGGTGAGGTTCATACACAAAGGAGCATTGTGCTCTATTCGTGGCCTGATGAGGCATGAGTACACGGGAGTTATAACACTCTTAGCTCTGGATGCAATGCCCTTACTTATGAAATGTGCAACATAGAAGGCCTTCCTTACCACTGTGGACACATGGTGATTGAAGTTAAGGTTGTTATCAACCTGTGTTCACAAATCTCTCACCACAAGGTTTGAGCTAAGGTGAGTACTGTTAATATTATAATTTACAGGGACGTCCTCTTTGCCGAAAGGGATGATAAGGCATTTTTGTCCTTAGCTTTGGCACCAGTCATTTGTCTGTTTAAGGCCTTTTTTTGTAGTATGTCAGCATCGTTGGGGGACACAGTGATTGCACCCAGTTTGTACTCATTGGTGAACATGTTAAGCCACATGCCATCTATTTTCACCTGGATTTCTGAGAACTAGATTCCAAACAGTAGGGGGGCCCAGCACAGATCCTTGTGGTACACCACTGGTAACTGGTCTGCTGGTAGAGGTGGAATCCTCAACTTTGACTGCATGTGTTCTGTCGGTGAGCCAGTTGGTTACCCATCTAGTGAAATATGGGTTAATTGTCAGCTGGGAGTGTTTCTCAATGATGTCTGAGTGGGGGGATTGTATCAAAAGCCTTGACTAAGTCAAGATCGGTTGTATGTACAGTTTTGCCTTCATCCAGGGCTTTGGTAACATTCCCAAAGAAATCCACCTGGTTTAATAAGCATGATCTACCCTTAACAAAGCCAAATTTGGTCGGGTCAAGAGTTTGATAGACACCTATTTCTTTGCTGATGTGGTCCATAATGATTCTCTCCATAGCCTTGGAGATTAGGTTGGTTAGGCTTATGGGTCTATAGTTCCCAGAGTCAGTTGATAGACTCCCCTTGTGCAAGGACAAAGCCAGTACTTAGACTGTGGTTGAAGAGAGTGACAAGTAGTTCCACTAGGTCCTGTTTTAGACTATGTAGTAAATAGCGTGTGAAGTTATCTGGTCCCATAGAAGCTGTGTTTCTGACCATGGAGAGAGCGGTTATGACCTGATCTTTGGAGATTATTAAGTAGAGGACTGGTGACAGGTATGCTTTGGGGTATGTCAGGTGGGGACAGGGGGGTAAAGTATGTGCCATATCTGTCAGATAGCAGGTTGGCGATGTCCTAAGGGCCAGTATGAGTGGTACTGTCCACTACATGTTTGGCACAAAGCTAGGTCTTTCCTTTTAGATTGCTGATGTAGCTAAAGAATGCCTTGTGATTATCCTTAGCTAGGGATGCTAGTTTAGCTTCATAATTGGGTTTAGAAGACTTTACATGATATCTAATTTGCTTGTTCAAGCTGTGAAGGGTATCCTTCCTCTGCTGAGCAAGTTCCCTCTTCTTTTTAGACATTATTTATTTCCTCTTGTATAACCTATTTATGCTTGATGTTCACCAGGGTGTATATTTTTGTGAGGACCTTGTTTTGATATGTTCAGGTACAGCCAAGTCTATACATTTGTATAGGTGTTTGTACAGGGCATCTGTGTACACCTCTGTATAGGAGTCATTGTTGTCAGTGTTAGTAGGGTATCTGAAACTATTTATGTCATCAGTTGGAAAGCTATAGTTTGCTTTGGAAAAAAGTTTTATCCTTTTTGCTCTCGAGGGGGGTCAAGTATGATTGTTACTTTGTAAGAGACTGATTTATGATCAGACCTTACCAGGGAGGGCAACACACAGAGTTCAGTGCAGAGACCTCCTGTGATGATAAGTACTAAATCTAGGACATTTGAGCCCCTTGTGGGGCGCAGACTATCTGTTCCAGAGCATTTGTATTAACAAAGTCCAGAAACCTTAGGGAAAGTATGTTTGTGCTCATATTTGACTCCCAGTCAATGGAAGAATAGTTATAATCACCCATGAGCAAGGTATTTGGCAGTATAGTGAGTGACTCGAGGAGGTCCAGGTAGGCAGAGTTGTTCTTGTGGTTCATAGTGGGGGACATATAGCTAACATTAGTATGAAAGGGGGTTTTAGCTACAGTTAGTTGGACTTGGAGTAGCTCTAGGGTGTCGTATTGTTTGACCAGTCTTGAGGTGCATTTGTCTTTAATGAAGATGACTACACCTCTTCCTTTGGTTCCGTCATGCTCGTTTTGAGGTCTGAATGTGTGGAAGGCATTGTAGCCTTGCATAACTGGGGTGGTCTATGCAGCCTTGAACCATGTCTCAGTGACTGTACAGATGTCAGCATCTTCCAAGGTAAGGAGTGCTTCCAGAGAGTGCAGTTTCCAATTTAGACTCCTAGCATTAAGCAGCATAACCATGAGCTTGTCTCTAGTGGATTTTTTTACATCAGGAATTTTGTTGTTATGGCATTACCTAAAACAGTCACTACAGGGGAGGCAGGCACCTTTGCCAGTAACCAAAATCCAAGAGGCAACAGGTGAAGACCATCTCTGGCAAAGCAGCATGGTTTGTCGACTATCTTCTCAGGCTGACAGATACTAGATCCCCCTGGATTGACACTAGAAGCTAAGCCAGTTTTTGAAGTCAATCATGTTTTGTTTATATTGAGGCATCATTCTGGATGAAGGTAGAATGCTGATTAGGGTTAGGGACATACATGCATGGGACACATAATCTGGGAGATCAGTCATGTCTATCTTCATATAGTCCAGTGAGGTGCATCTGAAGTCATTCACTCCAACATGGACTATAACAAAATAATAGAGTCATAATGGTGCTTTTTTGAGAGACTTGAGTGTGTGCATGATCTGACAGATCCTAGCACCTGAGAGACAGCTGACCATGACCTTTTCCAGCCTAGTGAGGGGGATATGTGTGTGTGTGTGTGTGTGTGTGTGTGTGTGTGTGTGTGTGTGTGTGTGTGTGTGTGTCACTATGGAGTCACCTGTGACCAAGACTTTTAGGTTTGAGGTGTTTTGCCTTAGGGGCTTATTGGCTGAGACACTGCTGTGTATATTAATATCTGTAGTTGATTCTGTTGGATCTGCAGTGTGGGCAGTAGGTTTGCACTTGGGAGGTCTCTGATCTTTAGGTAAGCTTCTAGTGAGTACGTCTGTGTATGTGGATTTAACTACTGTGAGCTTTTTTATGTGCAAGAGGTGAAGTGTGTGTGCTGACAACCTATTTGATATTTGGTTTGTTGTTATGTGAGAGAATTTATTCCAAATTCATAGTATAGATACATCTCTCACATGTTTTATTTGTTTGTTTTAGGGCTAACTGGTTGTCAGTATACATGCAGCAGTTGCTACTTTGCCTAAGGATGGCCATGCCAGTCAGTCTGGCTGGAGAAGTGGTGGGAAACTGTCCCTCAGTTATGGCAGGTATATACTATAGTTACGGGGAGTGGGCTAAATGGACCAGGTTTTGTTATAAAACTAACAAAAAGCTGCTATTCTGTGGAGGGCTAGGGGTAGAGAATTGTGTCAATGCTTCACAATGCACAACTGAGTTGCTCACAGGGCAGCAGTGCAATCTCTGAGAAACTCTGGTAAACTGATCACAAACCCACTCAAATGCAATGCTTAAATACAATCAAAGTTAAATGATTTAAAAAATATAACCAAAGGGAAAGGCCAAGACTGAGCTTTATTCCAGGAATCCCCAACTCAGATGGGTCTTTGGCTGTACACGTCTGCTACAAGGGTGAAGGGGGCCTTTTTAATGTAAGATGGCTGGTTTTAGTGCTCAAATCATACCAAACAGCCTAGATTCAGCAAGTCTGTATCTAGCCTATGCTATAAAATGCAGAAGTACTAAAAATTCAAAGTGCAGAACATCACAGTTACAATAGCAAAAAAAAGCAGTTTAAATAAAACAGCAATTGAGTAGAACACTCCCACAGAAGTGTAGACCACAAACCTTTTTATTGTGAAATAACTGGTCTGAAACACAATGGCTTAAACCAAAACAAAGACAATTAGAATAACATGTACAATAAACATTCACCAGCCATTCCCAGCTTACAATGGTGTAAGCTACACTCCTGCCACAAGAGAGTAGGCCACAAACCTTCCTAGTGTAAAATAACTGGTTTTGAGCCCAAATGTTTAAACCAGAACTAAGACACTTTCAGAATAAGAAACACAATAAGCCTTCAACCAGCAATTCCCAGTTTGGAAGAGTGTAGACTATCCTGTCCTGCCACAAGAGTTTAGACTGCTAATCTTCCTAATGTAAAATAACTGGTTTGGAAACCAAGTGCTTAAATCAAAACAATGACGCTTAGCACAACAGGTACAATAAGCCTTCAACAAGCAATTCCCAGCTTAGAAGAGCAGAGGCTACCCTCTCCTCCCACAAGAGTATAGAGTACAAACCTTCTTAATGTAAAACAACTGACCTGAAGTCTAAGTGGTTAAACCAAAACTAAGAGGCTTAGAGTAACAGTTACAATTTAATCAAGCTACTAACAATCAGTAATAAATGCACCAGATTAAATGCAATTGAACACTTTAAACAATAAATAGCAAAATTCAAAGCAAAATAAAGTAATAAATTAGAAAGAAACACAAATATAGTCAAAGCATCTGAATAAGGTACAATTTTTTAAAGTTAAATGGGAAGGGAGGAAACAGAAGATAATTCAAGGGGGTGGGCCTTCCCAACTTATCCCTCCGTGTTAAGTAGAATGAGCTGATGAGATGGCTTGATTAAGTATCCAAAATCAGATTTATAGTAGGGGCAAGCAATTCAAAAGCCAGTAAGTGAAAGAATACAACAACAGCTGGGTGGATACATGGGAAAACAAAAATGCAGACAGAGATCAGCAATATTCAGGCAGAGTACAGCAAATAAGCCAAACAAACCCTCCAAATGAATATATATGACTCTACCTAAATGAGGAATGCTATTTCTCAGCTTCTCCTACTAATTAGCTGATGTTATTCACTGTTTGCAAAGGAATTTTTGGCTAACTTTTCTAACTGAGCATGGCGAAGACCTGTTAAAACTCCAAAAGAACAGAAAACTTAAAACAAAACAAATGTAATACAAGAAAAGTTAACAAAAAATAGAAGTAACCAAACCTTAAATGAACAATTTCAATGCAAAATAAAATGCAGACAGACATAATCAATTCAGGCAGAGGACAGCAAACAAGCCAAACAGTCACTATCTAAATTAGTATTAGGCTAACTGCCCTTGTGGGCCATTCTAAGCCCAGTCAATTACCCCATGTGAGAATCAAACTCTGCACCTTGTGCCTATAAGGTGAACACCTTAACCACTATGTCAACCTCATACCCTTATAAGTTCATAAATTGATACCAGGTTAACTGTCCTTGTGGACCATTCCAACCCCAGCCAATTGCCCCATGTGAGCACCTTGTGTTTATAAGGTGAGTACCTTAACACTATGCCAGCCTTCCACATCAGTCCTGAGATCATCCCAGTGATATGGCAGAAAGCCACAAATTTTATAAGGAACACATCTGGACATTCTTTGAATATCTGGACATTTGAGAGATATGAATGTGAAGTATATGATCCAAACATGGTACAGGACAGTGTACATACAGTGCAGAGTATTGTGCTATCCCATTCCTGTCATGCTGTACTGAAGCTGTGTAAATGGTCTGTAACAGTACATGAACTGCCATCTACAAGAAACACTCCAGGGAAGTGTGTGTATTGAATAGGGACACACAGGTGAATTTTAAGAATGAACACTGGGAAAGAGGAGAGGTGAAACAACTTAATGTATAGCAGATGAGGGCATGTTAATGGATGGTGGTTGTACCAACAGCACCAATCAGATATCTGTATGGTACAGTAGGGACTGCACAGTGAAAATGTGCTTTATGTAATGGTTACACAAGGTGACATAACAATGGGAAGAATGTCAGTGTGAGATAGGCATCTTTATATGAATAATGCAGAGGACATCTGTCAGGGATCTGACATACAACTGGGGTAGGGTACTTATTGTAAAGCTGTACAAACTGATTTGCCTGAATATGAGTGTAATCTCAGAAGAGGTCTCCAACAAGTGGGGCACAGGTAAAAGCTCATAGAAAACATTAAAAGGACCAACCACATTCATGGACAATATCATAATACAACCCGTGATCCCATGCCTCTGACATAACATATGTGATTTAGACTGATAAGAGATGATTCTGCACAAACACACTTGAACAACTATTATGATACAGCCACAATCTATGAGGGTAACCACATACTGTCTTGGCACTGTAACTTCTGCAGGAGGTGTTAGGAGGGACACTGCTATACATGTATGCACCATTATGAACAATACAGGCTGGTGTGCATGATGCACACACACACACACACACACACATATATATATATATATATATATATATATATATATATATATAGATAGATATATATATATATATATATATATATATATATATTTATAGATAGATAGATATAGATAGATACATATAAATATAAATATATATATATATATAGAGAGAGAGAAAGATATAGATATATATACAAGCGCAATCCACACTGTCACAAATGATATCCATGCCATTAATGTTGTCAAGCACCTATGTATGTAGTGTGTGCATCAGCAGAACAGGTAGCACAAATCTACCTGGTGTAACGACTTGATTAGTGTTCCGCACCATCAGACAATTTTGTATATGCCACAGAAAGAATGCCTATGTATTCACTGTGACAAAGGTGGTACACTTCAGTTGCACATAACTGGAAGATGTATAGAAAGGTACATGAAGAAGGGTGCATTGTACTCGGTTATTGGTGTGATGAAGGCTGGGAACTATGAAGGCATTATGGCCCCTGATGGGGATATCTTTCACGTACTGAGTTCTTATGTTACATAGAAGTGAGTAGTCAGCACTGGGACCACATGCTGGTGGGCATACCACTTACCATCTACCCAGGACACAGATAGCATACCTATTGGTCTGACTATATGGTGTGATGTCCACATTATACTTCGTTTTTGTGTTTGTTTTCTTGAATTAACAAATTCCCCTATGTTTCTTGTCATTGCAGGTGTTGTCATGGCTGTGGCAGCATTGGTGTGTTGAAGTCAATGATTTCCCAAAATCCATAGCCCTTCAGGATATTTATCTCATCTGTGATGTTCAACACTTAAATAATGGACAGGAAAGGGTCTAGTAGACAGCCCTGAGGTACAGACCTGATCACTGGACCTGAGATATAGGTCACTTCACACATTTCAGCTTAATGAGATGCCACATATGTGATACATTGTTATACCCACTTGGTGATATATGATGTTTATATCAATATATGGCAGTGTTGATTAAATACCTCAGTCTGAATTTGTGTCATATGCCTTGACCTGTTAAGTTCTACAAGATGATACTGTTATTATCATGCATGCCCTCGATGACCTCTTTGAGGACATGTATCATATATAACAGATATGATGTAGCATTAACAACTGACACAGGTGTGTTGCACACAGCTGGAATATTACTAGTGTCCACTTAGAAGAGGTCCATGATGACATGTTGGTCTACCTCACAGTTAAGGAGAGTCAGGATGTCTCCATACATCTGTGTATCAGATGCTGTCCCCCCAACTCAGATGGATGCATGTTGACAATTTGTACAGGAACATAGCCTATACGCAGGGTGTCTTGAAGTGAGTATTCAACCTTATTGGGAAGGTGTATGGCTGAGCATACCACAGGTTATCTGTGATGTTGTCACAGTCCATTGATTTTGTGTGATAGGCCTGGATACTGCCTATCATGATCCGGCCTAAGCTTTGGACACAATCACCCACACAGGTATCTTTGAGAAACATTCCCAGCTGGGGAGTAAGCCTTATGTCACCAGATGGATAATCAATTGGCTCACCAACAGAACACATACTGTGAAAGTTAGTGGCTCAACCAGTACCATTAGAGCTGTCACCATTGACAAACCCCAAGGATCTGTGCTTGGCCCTTGACTCTATTTCTTGACAGTTCAGGCTAAAGTATATGGGCTTTGGCTTACCATATTTGCTGATTCTTGCATATTGGGTGCAATCTTTGAGGCCACCAATGATGATAACATACTACAGGAGGTGCTAACAAGGAGTCCAGCAATGATGATAATATACTACAGGAGGTGCTAACATAGACAAATTATTGTTGAGAAATCCACCATCTACAGATAAATGCAGAAATGTGTCTTTATATTGTTGTTCTGAAAAGTGGATGTTCATGTTAATTACAACACTGACAACAGTCCTGTTATGCTGAAACCCAGTGATGCAGGCACTGGAACACATGTAGCTAGCAATCTGAACTTCGACTAGCAAGTGTCTACACTGGCATTGAAAGCCTATGTTGTGGACATCATACATCATGCCATCAAATTCAAATCTTAGGATTGTATGTCAGGACTAAACTCAAAGCTTATCAGAACACTAATAGAGTATAATGCTCTCTTTTGCCTCACCAGGCACATGCTGCAACTGGACAGACCACAGGGCTTTCTCATCAAGAAAACACAGGTACTACAAGCCATGCCATGATGTATGGGGATAGATTGAAACCCATGTCACCATAATCTGTATCATATAGGATTAGGTGACTTCTGCCTGGCCTCCAGGCCAGACTTTGACACTACCCTGCTGGGAATAGTGCAGATCCACAAAACTGATGTTGTTGATGACATCAGTAGTGTCAGAGTGGAGAATATGGCAATAACAGTGTCCCACATGCTGGTGTAAAATGCTCTCTGTAATGTCAGTGGAAGAGCACACACACATGTGCACATACACACACACACACACACACACACACACACACACACACATGCACACAGTTAACTGCAGTGAGAACAGAACCCCTACCTAAGTACACAGGTTACAGAACTCAGAATTTTATGCAAGCACCATGGCACAAGTCTGACTTTTATAAGAGTGCAAGTCAACTTATAGCGGATGACATCAGCAGGCCATATGGGAGATCAGATGGGAGGCCTGCATATGTTCATAGCTTCATAGGAGGTTATGAGCCTTATGACCCCAGGGTGTTTACAAGCCTAGTTGTTTAAAAACACAAGTACCCTTATTGAGCATAGTTAGATGGTCATTGTTAGAAGACCAATTTCATGAGCAGCACCAATTGTCCGTGTCCATGATGGACAAAGGTGCCACTCTGGGGGTGACTTTACAATTACCCATCCTGTTGTCAAGTTTATGCTTGAACAGAGTCATTGGGGAGCACTTCTTCACTCACAGTGGGAGGCTATTAGAGGGTAATGTCAATTGCAGTGGCATATATCTGTCTCCCCAGCATGTTCTGTTTATGTCACAGGCTAGATTGACAACCCTGGAGCAAGCTACTGTTGTCCCATTTCATTTGCAGATGTCCCGCATTTTCAGTAGGACAGTGTCTGAGACTGCTCTGTAGACCAGGCAAAGGTAATCTCTCAGAAACATACATGATACTGAGTACAGTGATAGGTTTATCAGTCTTTCCATGTATGTCATGTTTTGGAGGCTCTGGATTCCCCCAATCACAAACCTCTGTGTTTTCACCAATTGCAGCAGGTGTCTAGTGTGGTACAGCCAGAAGGGATATTTGTACTCAATTAGTGGTCTGATAAGGGTAAAGTACAGCAGAGCTATGACCTCCCTCAGCCTGGATGTGATGTCCATATGTCTGAGGTGCACAATGCAGAATGTGTGCCTCACTACTATGGACACATAGTGATTAAAGTGTAGATTGCTATCAACATGTGTTCCCAAGTCTCACCACACTGTGTTTGAGCTTAGAGGGGTGCTATGTATATGATAATTTGCAGGGATACTTCATTGCCATAGGGGACAATGTGGCATTGTTTGCTTTAACGTTCAGTCCATGAGTGTGACTCCAATCGTTTTGCTGTGGCAGCCCCTTCTGTAATACGTTATCATCACTTGGTGACTGTATATGAGTGCATCAATTTAAACTTGATAAAGCAAAGGCCATCTACCATTACCTGGGCTGCAGAAAAATAGTTTCCAGACAGTTGAGGGCCCAGCACAGATCACTGTGGTATTCCACTGGTAAGTGGGCTAGTGATGGAGGTACAGTCCCCATCTTTGACAGTGTGTGTTATGTCGGTGTGCTAGTTGGTTATCCATCTAGTAATGTATGTCTTAATTCCCAGATCGAAGATTTCCTGTATGAGACATGAATGGAAGATGGTGTCAAAGGCCTTGGATAACTCAACATAGGATATATGTCCGGTTATCTCTCATCCAGGTCTTTGGGGTCAGTATCAAAGAAGCCCACAAGTTTCAATAAGCAAGATCTACCCTTGAAAAAAAATGGATCAGGTCAAGTGTGTTGAAGGTCATCTTTATTCCTGTGGATAGGATTCATGCTGATTCCTTCCCCAGCCTTGCAGATAAGGCTTTTTAAGCGTATGGGTCAATAGTTGTAGTTCTGCATGTTACCAGATTAATGTGCATTGCATATCACACAACACTGGATATTAGGTTCTGTAGTGTAGGTTATATATGTGTGGAAAAAATACTGAGAACCATGGTTGCAGTGCCTGTGTGGAGGCAACACATGGCTGTGCTGTAAATATGTGACATATTGTGAGATAGAGCCTTCAGTTTGCTATGTTTCCACGTGTTATTTCATATCATAGACAGGAAATGGACAATAAACAGTAGTATTACATAATAATATTTACTTTTCCATAATGTGGTAAGCAGGGGGTTTGCCCAACAGTTGATAAAGTGTACACGCATGTGAGATGCACATTTCCAATACTAATCATGTTTACGCATAGCTAAGCAGTGCGCAAATGCGAGCCACATTGCTAATGTCTGAGAGTTAGTACTGACTGTGTGAAATGCACCTGCTGCTTAACTTACTCTGTGGCAGCATGTGTTAATGCATTGATAGATTTTTTTGAGCCCAGATGATACTGGGCTTGAATCCAGGTATATCTAATACTTTTAAATACTTTTCAATAAACATTGATAATGCAATGAAATGAATTCTTTATAGTACATGTGCAGCTGTGTGTTGGCATAGGGCAGTGGACTTAAGTGGTATTTTGCAGAGGTAACTATAGCGGTTTGCCACTGCTTACCATTGCTGCACATTGGTGCATGATGCACACTTCTGTGCAATTATGGAGTCTAAAATGTGAAAGGATCCATTGCTTTTTCTGCTGTTTATGTGTGTTGTGAGTGATTCTTTTTTTTTGCCTAGATTAAAGTGATGAAAATTGGGTAGATAAGAAAGTGGTGAAATGAGGAGCAAGCAGGGGGAAAAACAAAGGGAAAGCAGGACAGGAATATGCAGGAAGGAGGTAGGAAAGAACCATAGCTTTCCACTTCTTTAACAATGTAAACTGAAAATATGTGCACAGTATTAACTTTATTTGGACTATCACCAACACAGAGAGGGGTGACTACAATGTAATCATGTTGTATGGCCAATTGGACCAAATCATGTGTGTCAAGATGACACGTGTGAAATGGAGAGCTATGTATGGGGCATTTTTTTGTGGGACAGGTGCCTATTTATTTTTTATTTAAGAGAGAGAAGAATGTTGGGGAAGGGATGTAGGTATGTCTGAGTCAGATACGTTGGGTAGGTGAGGAACCAATTGCAGACAGACAAGACAAACAAGACAAAAGACAGGGATGGTGATGGATACAAAAGGTTGGCTGACACCATGATTGGGTTGAAGGTGGGGACAATCTAGGCCTATGACTGTCAAGCTTGGAGACAGTGAGAATTAAGTCCTCACCCACTGGACTGTCATCACTATCACCTTTCTCCACAGGTGGCCAGAGTGCTTGATGTCTTCTCCTCCTCCTCCTTCTCCAGAACATGACAGAGAGCAAACGCTCCATCAGATGTAGGCGTGCACCAATCGTGCAGTGCAGCACCCTATGCACCACCCCTGTCAACTCACTGCAGGTGATGAACTCACCACCTCTGCCACTGCTCCCAGAGGGTACCACTGGGCCAGCCTCCAGGGCAGGACTACCTGAGGGTGCAGGTAGTGCTGGGGCAGTAGAGGCAGTGTTGCCAAGTTGGCTCCCAGACATGCTGGGTATTAGTGTGGGAGCCAGTGGAGTGAGAACATGCTGATCCAATGGGGCTGGCCTACCTCACTGTGCTATGGAGCATTTAGTGATGTGGTACACATGGATGACATGGACACATTTGACATCACATAATAGAAATAAAATAAAATAAAAAAAAAATAAAATAAAAAATATATATTTTTAAAAATAAAATAAAAATAAAATAAAAGAATGATAATGGTTCGGATGACAGAAAAAAAGAGGGAAAATTAGTACCATTATATTTGACATACAATGCATTAACACAGTCATACAACTCTATTATTTTAAGTTTTACATTTAAGTATACCTCCTAACAGATATACAATACACTACAGACTGATGAAAGTAATCCTTGAAATGTGCTTATACTGCACATATACATGTTCCAATTATGCAAATTACAGTTTAAAGCAGGGTATTTGTGCCACTGGTATAGAAGTTTTAATTTAAAGTAAATATTATTGAAGAAATAACAGTATTATTTAGTTGTGAATTGTGGTATTTGAACCCACAACCTGTAGCTGAAGTATAATATTAGACTCTTACAATTGGCTTGCACTGCAGACTAATGTATGCATACTTGCTTTTACAGTTGGGTTATGCATGCTCAGTTTGATACCACTCTATAAAATACCAAAAAAGCTATCTTTAACTTTTAATGCTACGATAACACTTTTGTGCTGCATACATGCCACTTGCTTCCTTCAGTCTCTCTAATTGAGTTTCATAGGCCCAGGCATTGAACTCCTGATTTTTGGCAGCTGGAGAAAGAACAGAAAAGAACAGACGTGCATTATGTATATCAGTCTTGCCTATATTAAGCATTCTAAATCTTACAAGTACTCTCTTTATTTGATACTTACACAGCTGCGGGATGTCCGCAGTCCTAAATTCCTCCAACCAATGGTCAAGAGTATCCCTCTTCCTCCTCTGTAGGTCATTAAAATAATGCCTCCATTGCTCTCCAGTTTGTGGGATACCAGTGGCGCTGGATACAGCCTGGGCTAAACTATTCCAAGCCTCAGACTTGTACTGAGAACCAGAATAGTCCCCCTGCAGAAGCCTGTGGATGTGGTGCTTTACTAGGAGTCCAATAAATATCCTGAACACCCCACCTCTGTGCCCTAAACCTGGCAGCTTCCCCACTAATACCAGCCATGTATACCAGTAGGCCTAGAACAATGGAGACTGATGCATTCCTGCCAGTTCCACTTACTGTGTTTACTGGGAGTGTGCACACCCAAGCAAAGCATTTACACAATGGTAAGTGGAGAGCAGCAGTGCCAAGCAGTGAGGAATGAAATAATTGCAATCAGAAGATTAATCTGATAACACAATAACAGTGTCTCATTCCTCATACATATAATTAATGTCAGTTCCACTATCTAAAGTGTTATAAGTGAGAGTGAATATAATGGGTAATGGAACAACAGTGAAAGTGCATGGAGTATCCTTTATTAGAAACCAGAACAATGTATATGGCAGTCCTACACTTACACCTGTTGCCACATGAAAGTTTAAATAACACCTGTTCATGTATGTACTCCAGCCTTACACTTACACCTGCTGCCACATGACATTTCATAATTTAATAATCATTCTTATGGACTGTCTGTTAACCACCTTGCAATGCCACTTAATGCATTTGTGTGGTGCCCAATAGAATTAATAGCATGTATCCGGATTCTATTTTTTGCTGTGTGAGTACTGTCTGCTTCCTGGTTAGCCCAGCTGTCCAGCTTGTGCCCTGCCACACTTTCCACAAATGAGAGAAGCATAGCCAAATCCACCATTTATTTCCTCCATTCCTGTAATTGTGCTAAGCTGTGCATTGCAGACTGCCATCCCAAAAAATAATAAAAAAATTAAAGACAAAAAAAAAAACAAGGGAAAACTAGCTGACATGAGGAAAAGCAATGTATGACATACACACTATAAAATGTTAGTACACATGAGATATTTCTACAGAGGTCTGGATGTGATCTCTCACTCCACAGAACCTTCAGAAGACAGTAAGGGTGCTTTATCCCTCTTTGCCACACAAACAGCTTTGCAACAAGGAATTTAAATCATTCTGCATACAATCAATTGCAACATCATCTACATTAATATGACACCATATAACTGTTGTTTGTACATTTATTATTTATGGATGAAGTACACTGAGTCATCACACAACCAGTTATGATTATTGCTTGCAAATATAAAGCTCTGTGTTACCTCTCTGTGTTTGTTGGTCATTCTTCTGTTATCTGACCAGTAATCTGAGATGTGCAGTCTGTAAACTATTCTATATCGTTAGCCTTAAAGTGTGTGAGAATATTAAATGGTAACATTATCATATTCAGTTGCCAAAAAAATGAAGGGGAGGTTGGATGTCAATGAACAGAACCTGTGAATTTGTGTGCTGCTTACTTACATTTCCAACCTTGACAAAAGTACATCTAACACTTTGTAAGTCTAATCTGACACACCCACTGGCTGTAGGGCAGTCTGTATTGCTGTTGTATTTACCTTCTCCGAAGCAGTAATCATTCAGTTACAATCCATTACACACAAACACTGAGGAAGTGCCTGCAATATGTTTACATGTGCAACATGGAGCCAAGGATTTGAGATTCAGCAATTCTAATGAGTTCACACTTCATTTGCATCTTCACCATGCTGACAGCCCTGAATCTACGCCAGAAAAGGCAACCGTATACCAAGGGAAACTGAACGTGAGCAGACTTGTTTATGTGGTGAACACAGAAGACATGCTATTACTTTTGGATATAGTTGCACAGAGGATTACTGATTTTAGCAAAGTATGCCAGACTTTTGTCCACTACATACTGTATATGATGCTGTGCAATTATGAATAATCTGCTTAAAAGTTTTATATATATTTTGATTAGCAAAGGCTTTTACACTTGTATCTGCATGCATTATTTAGACGTACTGATGGCATGGGCAAGTTTGTCAGGACATTTCACAGGTATACATGATTGGCAATACCTTCACATGGAATATTCTGTATTAAATCTGCAGACCTGTTTCAGGGACAGGTCACTTGATACCACTTTTAGCATTTCAAAGATGCTTTATTAGCAAAATGTGTCATTTGCCTGTTCTTTTGGAGGTGAGGGTGCAAAGCTGCATTTCTGATACAGTGCAAAAAAATATGCTGACTATGTTACTATCCATTCTTTTGCATCCAGCCAGCATATATATGTCAAATATGTCTCTGCTGTCACATGTTAAAGTCATTTGTGTATAAACCTCCCACCTTTTACTTGTTTACACTACCAAGTCACAACATGCAGGGATATGCCAGTCATTCATATTATTACACAATACACTCCAGGTTCAAGACTTACCTTGTAAATGCACAGTTTTAATTCAAGGCTCACTCTGTCTAATACAAGCAGTACACATTCAATATATGGATAGGTAAATGTTGTGAGAGTTGCCTGATATCAATGTTACTATATGTATGTGCATAGGAGGAAGGATTTAGGTCCCTAGGTGGTGATTGAGTGTGCTATGCATCATCTCTTACACATGCAAGGGTATATTGAGCATGCCTATGTCTGCCTACACCCACAGCAGCTGGTAGTTCCCCCCTCTGACACCTCTTCTGCCTGTGACTGTGGTGACCTTGGCATTGGTTTTGGGATGTGTGTTCCTTCCCCTTGCTGGTCCTGCTGAAGCTGTTTTCTCAGGATGATGTTGTATAGCATGGCACATACTGTGAATATTTCAGTACTTGTCCATGGATTGTACTGCAGGCCTTCCTCAGAGGTACCTAGGCACAGAAACCATGACTGCAGCAGCCCAAACACACCATATATGATATCTCTAGTTTGAGCATGTGCATCATTATGGCATTCTTCAATGGGTGTGTGCATTTCTGATGGGTATTATCAGCCACGGTTCCAGTGCATAATCTCTGCATCCCCCAGTAAATGTCCCTATCCCCCCCTAGAGAACATCTGGTACAGTTGGGAGGTGTGCCAGATATGTGAGTCAGGGTAACTTCCAAGGTTGCCAGCACACATGTTTAAGATCATTCCCTTGGCATTACACATGACTTGGCAGTTACTAGAGTGGTAGCCCTTTCTGTTTAGGTAAAGCCTACCCTGTTCCAAAGGTGGTGCCTTACTTTCTACATGTGTGCAATCTATGGCACCCAGTACTTCAGGGTAGTTTGCTACATGGTAGACCTCCTACATATATCTGGCCTTCTCCTCAGGTATACAGAGAAAATAGATGTGGTCACTGGCATGTTGTAGCATAACATTCAGAAATTGATGGAGGATCCTGGATGCTGATGCCTGTGACACCACCAGCCTGTCCCCTGTTGGTCTCTGAAATGAACCTGCAGCTAAGATTCTAAGTGCTACATATACATTTGTCTCCACTAGGATGGGTTTCCCCTTGGTTGGCCCTGGCTCTGAGTTAAGGACTACAGAGGTTGCAGAGTTCCTGTAGTGTGCCCCTGTGTACTCTGCAGCGCTTTACAATTTCTACATCATGTAGGTTGTGAAAAGTTAAATGAGGCCTAAAATCTCTCTACTTCCCAGCCTAGTTCTATAGGCAGCAGCAGCAGCAGCAAAGCCTTCAGCCTGTTGCACATACAAATTAATTAAAGCAGCAGCAGCACCTAACATTCTTTCTGTGTAGACTTCTTTCCATGGCTGTATTCCAA
Organism: Protopterus annectens; assembly: GCF_019279795.1. Classification (NCBI taxonomy): domain Eukaryota; kingdom Metazoa; phylum Chordata; order Ceratodontiformes; family Protopteridae; genus Protopterus; species Protopterus annectens. The sequence continues at coordinate 1,316,706,081 of NC_056746.1, read as the reverse complement.
TAGGTTCTGGAATTCAAAGGGAAAACCTACACAGAGTCTACACAGTTGCTGTATAGCTTGTTGAATAGCTCCACCATTTTGGATTGGTTGATTACCATGCAATTCAGCTGCTTATGGTGTAATTAGCATGCTACGGTGTTTACCATGTTTATGCAGTGGTGCACGCCTCTACACAGTGCTTACTGAATCTAAAACTGTGTGCTACCACAAAGTGCAACAGTTGAAATAGACAGTGTAGGATTTATTGAAGTTGGCTGATGGTTTTTATGTATTTAGAAATATATGACTAATTCAAAAATAAATCTGATGTGGATTTTGGAAAGATAATTACAAATATTTGACAAGACAGCCTCAGGTAACAGAAAAAAAATGAAGAAAAAAAATATGAGAATACTATTCAAGCTCAAAAAAAAAATTACAGTTATTAAGAACATGTGGCTCGGTGCAATTTTGTATTTTAATATTTTGTTGTAATTCAGTAATATTACTGTGTTTATATTTGCCTTCAGTTTTTTCAGTTTTGAAACACTGTTATCTTTTAAACTGACACTTTTCAGTAGTGTTATAAAATGTTAGCATAACTGTGTACTTAAATTAGTAATGTCTGTGTCAATAAACAGCTGGTGCTGATTTTGCTGTCTAAAGCAAGCTCAAGTTTTTAACTATTACATTGCATCAGAAATAAAAAAAATATTTATATTTTTTTCTTTGTACCTAATAGGCTCCATTTTAAGATGTTACTGAAGTACAGCTGTACTGTTTGTTGTGAACATTTTGTGTTTTATGGGACTGTATGTGTAGCATTGATATGATCTGTGATATTCCATATGATTTTCTGCACAGTGTTAGACAAAAAAAGCACCTGAATTATTCACAGCTTTGGAAGAAAAGATGAAGATGCAATATACAGGACAAATCTTCAAATCCTTCATTTAAGGTCTGGAAGAACAAGATGGATTCTGTGTACCAGAGTCATCCCAAAAAGGACCAGGCAAGACTCCCTAAGCAAGGAGATCAGCATTTGGTGGGAGACTCATTTGTTAGACTGCTGATCTAATTACTAAAATGTGGACGTGGGTATAACTTCATAAGTTTTGCAAATGGCCACCATGGTTTCAAAGCTGTCTCATAACATAACAGAAAGAGAAACAGAGCTGGATGCAACTCCCTGTCTGACAGCCATTTAATTGCCTTTAATGCAGTTATGAAAGAAAATGCACTTTAGAAAAGAGCTTTGCATTGGTAATGTGCTTTGGCTTCTGCAGACGCACATTATTCCTATTTCCGATGAATAATTCAAAAAGGTGAAATGAGTGCAGTTACAGTAGTAGGAGGGAACTACTGTATTCAGCAAATAAAAGGCACATTTCTTTGATAGACGTTGAGGTAAGCCAGAGGCAGGAGGTTGGTTCAATGGCACAGAAGGATAAAATGCTGACTAGCAAATTACTCCCATCAGAGTGCTGACTGTCAATCAGGAAGAAACACACAGAACAGGGTGGGAAAAGCAGACATGACTGACTCCGCCATCCTGGGAGAAGAGAGGGCAGACCCATATGTTAGACTGCTGACACCTGCTGGCAGATGGATGTACAGCATGTTAGGTAGGGATGGGAATGTGAACCTGGTTGAATTTACAAGGTGGCCTTCATTGCATGTGGGAAGTAAGCATATGCATAGTAGGATGATATCAGTTGAAAAATGCATATTATTTCTCATATCAGTTGCTGTACATGTAAGAGTTAGGGTAGGCCATAAATAGAAAATCCCTGCCTGAAAATGACTGCCTGAATGATAACCATGCTCATAAGATAATGAATACAGTATGATTATTGTGGCAGGCTAAATAGTCAGCAAGCATGGGAGTAAAAATGCATAAAAATCATGAGTGGAATGTGATGATGTAATGTAGTTCCATCTATGCCAAAGAGAGAGAGTAGGGCAGTGTGTGTGTAAGATATGCCAGCATAGCTAGGTGTAGTATTGTAAAGAATTTTATGTCATTTGAATATCAAACTGATTTGTACAGATGCTTGTGTTAAAAATGTATTTGTAAAGTTGCTTATGTTAAAAATGTATCAACGATGGGTCCTGTTGGACAGAAAATAAATATACATGTATGTCAGACTGTATTGTAACTGAAGAAATGTGAATATGTTAATAGTGGATGCTGGAAGGGTTAAGCTCAGCTTAGCTAACCTTAAGAAAAATAGTCTGAAATTAAATGAATTAGTTTAGGCCATAATGATTTTATCTCACATGACTGAGTACAGCTAGAAACAAATTGTCAGGGCTGGGGTCCTGCTCCTATGACTGGTTAGTCTCTGCAGAAAGGATGAAAGGGTTGAAATTGTTCCACAGTCTCCAGATGTTGGAATAAGTCTTTGCAAAGTTCTAGGTATGTATTGTGACATATATGTGCTAAATCCTAGTTCAGCTTTTATTCAAGGGGTGGTATGAGAACCACATAATCAGGTGACCAGATGTGATGCCATTCAGTAGGCAGCACTGAAATTGCATTTAGATATTAATGAGAGATGTGATAGTGACACTCATTACTCTGTTATTGGAAGTGACAACAAAGACATTCATCTACTTCATCTTGCCTTGTTTTAGTAAGCAACTTTAGTGAATAGTAATTCTTCAGTCACTTAAGAAAATATAGTGAGACTAGTTAAATATTGTTTTTCTGTATCTGTCTGAGTCTCTCCATCTGTATTATTTTTTATATTTTCTTTGAATTGAAACTCTGGTGTTTATTGTAAATAGATATTCAGTATTTTCATGTTTTCTGTTTTATTATTTATTATTAAATATATCTATACTTTTCATTGTGGCAGGTCTTTTAGAAAATATTTTTACCTTTGGGTTGGGAGGGTGGCCTAATGGTTAAGGTGTTTGTCTTACAAACACAAGGTGCAGGGTTTGAGTCTCACAAGGGATAATTGGCTAGGCTTAAAATGGCTTGCAAGGGCAGTTAGCCTAGTATTAATCTATGAACCTATGAACCTATGAACCTTTGAGAGTAATTGCATTTGTTTGGTGGCACTGTGGCTTCGTGCTCCTGAAAGTCTTGCTGCTTGATTAATACCATAATTTGCATACATTTTAATTTTACTAAGAGTAATTGGGTAGCCTGGTATGATCCTTAAAGTAGCTGGCTGGTGGCAATGAATCTACCTTATAGTCTGGAAAAAGGTGGCATAGCAGGTAAATCTGTGCCATCCTCTCCCAGGTGTGTGTGTGTGTGTGTGTGTGTGTGTGTGTGTGTGTGTGTGTGTGTGTGTGTGTGTGTGTGTGTGTGTGTGTGTGTGTGTGTGTATGTGTGTGTGTGTGTGTGTGTAAAAATCAAATCTCAAAGACTGTGTGTGTGTTAGCTACTTGGAACAGGCACACAAAGTACTAATTTCTGCAGAGATAAAGGTGGAGTCTTATTTGGGGCCTGGAGAGGAAATCCACTCCCATGCTCTTAGGGGAAATTGTGCTTAGTGCAGAGAGCTGCATCTGAAAATACTATGTGTATCTATTTTTGTTGTAAGCAAACGTTCTCTCTCAGTGTTAGTGGTAAGGATCGTGGTTCCTTGATTACTGGTCCAGAGGAGGGATGTCACATGGAGGATAAGTAGTAGACAGTTGTAATGCAGTGATTGTTTCCATCCCAACATCTTTAAGTGAATTGAAGAATTAAAGAGTAAAGGGGAATTTCTCCAGGAACATTCATTACTATAAAGTGTTTTGGTGCAGAGATGAAAAGAAAACAATTGTAAATTCTGAAAACAGAAGATGAAACAGTGAAAAACTTGAATTTCAGCAAAAGTTGCCAATAAATATATTGGAAGTCTAAAAGCATAAATAATGAAGTTCTCCACCTCATACCTGTCTAAGCTAAACACCTCTGTCTCCACTGAGTAACAATTCTTGAAAAAACATACCTTCATGTATGAGTATTTAAGTAACATATCTTGTTTAGAAGATGGAAAATAAGAAACGAATAAAATGGTGTGTGTGGGGGGAGTGAAGATTTTTAATTTAAAGACTCTACAATAATGATTAAAGTGGAAAGCTTATATGAACTGTAGATCACAATGGAGATGCAAACTTTCAAACTGAAATCATAATTGTACTGTTACGTAAAGTATTACTTGTATTAGTAGCTTTTTTGAAGAGAATAATGATATACATCTGTGGGGACAACCAGAGTAGAACAATAATACAGCTAGCATCTGGTTACCTTACTGTATGGCATTCTGCCAGTCTACCATCCTGCATTTCATGAAGTGCCTATTGATTTTGCTGCCCCTTTGCACCTGTTTTTTCTCTTCTTTTTTATTTCATGCTTGTTCAAGTTCATTAAAAATATTAAGTGTAAATATATTCAGCCATGTGCCGAGCCATTTTTTTCTTTTGTAACAAACCTGTTGGGCTTAATATCTGATATTGTGACAAAAGTATGAAATTACCACTTTTAAAGCTATTTATTCATTCCTATTTGTTTATTTATTTATCAATTGATTGCAACTGTAGGGCAAATGCTGCTGTTCAACCAAGATCACAAATGGAAGTATGTGTTTTCTTATGCTGACAACAGTCTTTGGAATTATATGCTGTTTACATATTGTTGTGCTAATGTTAGCACAGACTGTCAGCTGGAAACCAGGAGATTTTAATGATCTGTGACATATGGCCCAAGCTCTCTCAATGTATGTCATTCTGAATACGCAAGACAATTATGTACAAATGAATTGATCAAATGGGCATAAAGACAGCAAAGAATGGACAAATAGCAAATATGATACTTTATAACAAGCACTAAACAGCACACATCAAATGTGAGGTTAAGTGGATACCAGAAGTTATTAGAGAGTGTGATTGCAGTCTTCTCACTACTGGATTAAAGCATGCATTTCTGAAGGTATGAGTATATAAAAGATGCCTGAATGTTTTAAGGGCAATCTGACAAGAGTAATTTATTAAGCAGAGTGAATCAATCAGACAAAAGCTTAAGGATACTCCAGTTATAACAATAAATTTATTTAAAAAACAAAAAAGTAAATATAGATGAAAAAATAAGGTGACCATATTATCGTAGAGGTAGGAACTAAATTGCAAAGGAAAGTGTATTTGACATCTATTAAGATGGGCAGTGTGTGGAAGTGCATCCAAAGGGAAGCAACAGAATGGATAACTTTGAAAAGCAAAAGCAGAAACTAAAGCAGAAATACCTTATAAAGTGACAAAAGATTGTATGTGGAAAAGTAAGTGCAAAGAATTGCAAAAAGGAAATGTTTGTGAACATATATGCTGTCGTGTTGGAAAAGTGCTTTGAGTTTAATTTTGAAATCAAGCACGACAACAGGAAACATGAGCTGCAGAACAAGTAAGAAACAGTATTGCACTCTTGTCAGGGAAGAAAACCCCTGAGGGCACTGTAATCAAACAGGAGAGAAAATAGTGGATTTAGATATGATTAAAGGGCTGCAGAAACTAAAGGATGTATTAATTGTCCTCTGACGGATCCAATTAACACATCACTAGATACTAGGAGTTCTGAGAAATGTGAGAGGCATTCAGAAGTGCTTTAGGAAAACTATACCACTAATAGTCTTAGGAAATGTACGGCAATAAACATAACATCAGTGATAGGAACGCTAATGCAACTGTTGCTGAAATAGAAGAAAGTGTAATATTATGACAAGGGGTTTGCTGCAAGACATAACCCCATACGGTCATGATTATTGTCAGATAAAAATCATGCAGGTCATTCCTCTGGTAACCAAATGCTGTGATGAAGACAAGAGTAATTATGATGGCCTAAGTATTTTGGCAACATATTTGTAACATTCCATGTTCTTAATTTTTAATGCAATGTAGTTAATCAAGCTGTGCATTAAATATAAACTTCTCTAGTATTGCAAATTTGTTCAGTTATTAAAAACGTAATAAATTACATTCAGTACCCCATGTGGAAAGCACCTATTAAACTGCTGAAAATATACATTATTTTCCAACAGATTAGTAAATCTATTACATAAAAAGTCTAATTTCCAGGTTATATGAAACCCTTCTACAGAGATTATATATTGCTATGCCATTTAGCTAAATCATGAACACCTTGGTTTAATATACAAAAATATCCTACTGCCACAGCTAGTTATAGAAGGACTGGAATAGCACTTTTACAAGTTTGTAGGGATAATGCGATGCATGTTGATTTATGTTTGTGTATTATCTATTCATCTGAAGCACCTTTTGTCTGCAAAACTCATTAGCAACCAATGAGAAAATTACAGTCAGAAAAAAGAAATGGTTTTAACTTGTATGTTAGTACCCATCATTTTATTTTAAGAAAACCAGCCACTGGACCACAACAGCATTTGCAGCCAGTTGATGTTTGAATTTGCAGAAGCAGTATTCAAACCTCCAGCTAATGAGACTGTTGTGTTGCTTCTTGAAATGGTAGCTGCATACACTATAATAAATTGTAACTGCTCTTCCTTTTGTATTTTGCATGGTATGTAGCCACCTCTTGCAAGTGTCCATCCTAGACACTAGAACTGATTACCTTATTTTACTATTTCTAGTAACTTCTCTGCTTGAAAAATATGGACCCTCCGGATCTTTATAATGATTATCATTATTATTTTTGCAAAGCAAAGAGTAATGTTTGTGTGTGTTTGTTCATCTACGTGTGTGTGTGCGTGTGTGTGTGTGTGTGTGTGTGTGTGTGTGTGTGTGTGTGTGTGTGTGTGTGTGTGTGTGTGTGTGTCTGTGTGTGTGTGTGTGCTTACTGGCATTTATTTACACTCTCTTAGAATTAACTTGTAACACCTGCCAAGTAAAACAAAATGTAGTCGTGTCTGAAAGGAAACTCACTTCTTTTTTACTTATTCTGTATTTCTTTGTCCCTGCAAACTGTTTGCATTTCCCACTTCTTTAAAAGACTAAATATATATTTTTTTAGCATGAACAATGTGACTAGAGATAGCATAGCAGTGTAATTCAGATCTCCAAGTGAGTGATATCTTACTTTTACTTCGGTTTTATCTTTAAATTAAGCTGTTTCCCTGAGGAAAAAAATGCCACGCAGAGTTCTATGCTAGTCTGATAGAAATAACTTTATTTTCAACTAAGAATCACTTCTTCTGAAAAACAATTTGACCCTTCACTTGCGAAGGTATTGAATTGCATCATCTGGGGTTATGAATGACAGCCTCCCTATCTTAAATCTGAATGATTTATGCATAAGTGCAAATTGAAGGCTTTGTAAAATGCTGAGAGTCAGCTAACTCACTTATTTCTTCTCTTAATTATTTCAGCCCATAAACTAGTTTTGAGAAGCGTACCAGAATGCCTGACTGCATTATTTGTTTTATAAAACTGCCAGAGACTGACTGCTTTCTGCTAAAAGATAACATGGATAAGAACATGGTATGCAGAGAAACTGAAAATGAAACTTGACTGCACTGTGCATTGGTATACATATTAACAATATATGCTTATCCAACAAAAATATTTTGCCAGTGAAACACTGGCAAATCCTAAAAAATAAGAAGAAATATATATATATATATATATATATATATATATATATATATATATATATATATATATATATATATACACACACACACACACACACACACACACACACACGCACACACATTTTTTTCTTTTTGGGAAGCAGAGTCCATATAATCTTATTCTTAAATATTCTAATGCTGGGGTTGCTGCATGGCAGGGAGTGAAAAATTTCCAGCTTCCACTGAAAGATGGTATCTCTAATAAGAAAGTGTGTTTTGGCACTGCAGACATAGGCAAAACAAGTGTTAATGAAATGACACCCAAGAAACAAAAATACCTACATTATTTATAGAGTTTTACATCTGCCGACACTCAGTAAAATATTTCTAGTCCCAAAACAATTATCTCTTTTCAGGCAGATTGTTGATCTTTACATAAATGTAATTAGCCAAGTTTATTATTATGTATAATATATTGGGAAATCATCTTCAAAATCAGTTGTACAAAGATATAAAGCTTAATTGCTGGTTCTTTAAACACAAAAGAAAAAGGATAATGCAGGACAAATGTTACATGCTGCAATGTGATGTTGACGTACTGGTGATGCTAAATTAGCTCTACCTAAAGAATCCATTTTAGCAAGACATCTGGACCTTTGAAAGTACATCTGCAAGAAATTTCTTTATACTGTGTACTACTGTGCAGCTATAAAATCTCACCCAAATGGTTATTCTTCTAACTATTCCAAATAACTCTGAATTATCAGCCAATAATTACATTCTAGATTTAACTTTTAACAAATATTTCACAAAGATGCCAGTCTGTCTGTATTTGTCTGAGTTCTTTACATGAGTACTGTCCTGCTATGGTCTTTAGTGAAAAAGCAAGCCTCTACCAGCCATCGTATTAAGTCAAAAGTTTGCAGCTCACTAATGGCCACACTTTCTGCATGGCTTACAAGAGGCTGAGTAGATATCATTAGAATTTAAGTCTGCAATGAACCTCTTCATTTCCATTATATTAAATATACAGAAGAAAATTTTCCATGAAAAGCAAGGCAAATCCATGGTGACAAATGCTGGTGCCTATAAGGATGTATCAAATTTGTACTAAAACACAAAGAATGGTGCTCTACAGCCTTAGAAACATACCAAACATATAGTAAACTGTAGCAATTTCTTTCAGGCAGAAAAGGACAGAAGTACAAATTCTTTCAAAATATACTTGATGAATCCCACACTCAGTTTACAGAATTTTGGAAATCCCTTTTTGAACATATTCTAGCTTGAAGTTGGTATATATAATCAATGATGGAATTTTGGCATATATGTAAATAGTTCTTACTGTTTTGCATTTATGTTTTATTATTCAACAATGTATTCCCTGGTCATACTACTACCTGTATATTAATATTCTTACGTTTTACTGTGTCTGTTTTCATAAAAATAGGAAATAAAAAGATTTTATAAAAAAAAAAAATCCTTACATCCCACACTGAGAATTCCTTAGGCCCTACACTCTGTGCTACCAAACTGGGATTCCTGATGACTTGTTAAAGATAATTTCAGTGGATAACATTACTCTAAAGTAATTTTATGAAAGACACTTTTAGTAATAAACTATCACATTTTTTGCGTGGGTGACTTGCATATACTAATTCCACAGTCACAAAACAGTGTAAAAAAGGACAACATCAATCATGACAACTGCTTTTCCATAATATTCATTCACTTTTAGAAATACTACTACTAGCCTAATTCAGGCAATGTGCAGTGATGTGCATTCTTTACTAAGCAACAATTACTGGCAAAGGTTCCATTTCTGAAGTGTAGTAAATAAACAATTTCAAGGCAGCTTTCTTCTATGCTATACACCACATGCTAAACATGAACAACCCCCAAATGTCATAAAATTGATAAACTCTTCTTATTTATTCCCATAGCTGACATTAGGCTACAGTGATATCCATGGCTGTGGGGTGTTCAATCATCCACAACTGTGTGGAGTCCCATTAAAAGCTGCAGTTAGTCAGGGGAAAAAGTAAAAAGGAGCATTCATTCTCTGATTAAGTGATTTATCTTCAACAGGGGTTCTCTAGAACTCTGATTAGGATAAAGCCACTAGTCAGTGAGAAGAAGAAAAAACATCCTTCATTCCCCATTTACATGTTTTAGCCAAAATAAAGTTGCTATGCGGCCCTGTTTAGATATAGGCCAGAGTTACCAATCTCAGTCCTTACCTGACATTCTAGGAAGAGAAGATACTCCCAATTTGCAGAGACAGTTTTCTCTTTTAGTGACTTTTGTAAGTACTGACAGGACTTTGGTTACTTTAACCCTCAACATATTTTCTCAAGCATTCAAGATACAGCCAAAAATAATAACGTGACAAAGGCCAAAAACTAAGAATTTTTAAATCTTACTCAAAATAACTTAGTTAATAACACATTGGTTAATAGAGTTTGCTTCATATTTTTGCCTATCCCTCATAAAAGTTTTGATTTTCTGGTAATTCACTGAGGGTTATGGTTATTCAGTAATACCAGACACTAGAGCTTCATGCTTTTTATTTTTTAGGAAATTTATGTTGATATCCTATAAGCAACAAAGCTTTGTATTTGTTTACCTTCAATATTGTATTGTTTTGCTTATTACCCATTTTGCCTTTCATTTTTCTAACCATAATTCTCAAGGCTTGCACATAATCACAGCAGTTAAACACCCTTTCCCTGTCTCTTTCAGAAGGTTTGACTTTTTAATAGCAGCAACTTGCACAACCTTTATTTTCACAAAATGCCCCCCAAAGTTTTGCTAGAGCCGCTTTACCACAAACTGTTTTTTTTAATTGCAAGTCTTTTAGCACAACATAAATAACTTTCTTTTCCAAGCTGTCCTTTAATGACCAAGGAAACTGACTTTTATTGCGGAAGTAAAACTCTCTATAAGCAAAGGGTCTATGTTAAATGTTCTTACATCCAAAATGTCAAACATTACATGGTCGAGACGAAATGTTCGACATTTGGATGTTTGAACATAAACAAAAAAAAAGAAAAAAAACACTTTGAGTGTAGGGATGGGGACAAGCCCCCTGCACCCCCCACACCCACCCTACTTTAATATACCAACTCCAAGACCGCACTTCATTGCAGAAAAGGGAAATTCTCCCTATCTGCCCTGTATGGTGCCGTTGAAAGTCTATCTTCAAGCACTCAAAATTTTGAACGTTTGGTCTCAACCATGTAAAGTTTGAAATTTTGAACGTTCAAAGATTTGACAGGTACCCTAAGCAAAGGGCGCATTATCTTGTAAGTAGAACAGTTACTCAGTATCACTAGTTCAATGCACAGGAAGACTATTTTTTTACTGGTGTATCTCAAACACTTTGCCATGTATTTCTCACATTGTTTAGATAACAGTTGATACAGAGCTCTGCAATATTATATGATATTATACAATTTTGCCACTGCCAACACTGGATGAAATTAAATTCTGTATTAATTGTACAATTTTCCAGTGCTTTCCATATACTGAAGACCTTTTCTGTTTTTTCTTTGTTGCTCTTACTTTTAAGAAAGTAGAGCTTAGACCAAAACACACACACAGACATAGAGAGAGAGAAAAAAGTGACAGACTGAAAATTTTTACCTGGATACAGTTTCAACATTAATAGTATATGTCAGAAGCAGTACAGCTGATTTTAAGATATTAACTTGCTTTAGACACATAAATAACCAGTACAGACAAGTGTCAGGTTGGCTTAAATGACAATTTTTAGCACTAGTGCAGCATATCATCATCATAATTCCTTCAGAGGTGTGTTAGGATTTTACTGTACAGACTATAACTTTATCAATTTTGCATTCATTCTTTTTTTCTTTCACTGCAAATGTTCCACTTGCTTGGGTTGCTTGGGTTCCCTTTTTCCAACTAACATTTCATTGCCATTTCCCGGTAGGTTGTCTTTTTTAGTCATATGCTGAAAAGCATTGTGAGTTCATAACTTGCATCAGTACTTTTCATCTGCCTCAGAAGCACCATACTATTAAAACTCTAGATTCAGTACCACTTTACATATAGATTAATTTGTTGTTTAAATCATATAGTGTAGTCATCATTTTCCCAATTAAACTTACATTGCAGTCATTATTTTCCAGAGCATAAACTTCTGAATTACCCGAAATATTTACATAGAAAACAAGTGGAACATTTGTCCTTAGTACAACCCCAACATGCATACTGCAGTATTGCCTGATCTATTTTTTCAGAAATGTAATGCAACTATTTTATCAGCCCACAACTGCATCTGAAAATAAACTTTGTACTGCCACAATTTTTCCCCACTTTGTATACCAGTCAGTGTTTATTTTTTTCTTTAAGCTCAAAAAACGTCTGCACTTTGCATATACTGGGAAGACTTTCTTACATATAGGAAGTTTGCAACAGCTGTCACCAAACAACTCATAAATTGAAACTACAGTGACTCACCATTCATTGTTTTTACTTTTACATTTGAAGTGCAGTAGGGTACATTTTGCAGCTTGAGAATACAGCATAATCAGCTTTGGTAATTTACTTCACCAATACTCTTGGACATATGCTTCATGCTTCAAGAATATTTTACCCCCTACATTTATTCAGCAGCATAATACATTCATAATACACAGACAATCTTTCTGCAATTCAATGTATACTTCTTTGGTAAGCAACCTTTCAGCATTTTCATGTCACTTTGTGAAGATGTTCAATGATACTTGCCATTCTATGACTGCCTTTTCTGCAATTCTTTTTACGTTTTTTCAATTATTTTTAAACTTGTTTTCCATCTCTATTAAAGTCCAGATTTTTTCTGCTTCTCTACCGGAGTGTGACAATGAGAAGCCTCTGACTCTTTTCAATAATCAGTTATGAGTTTAGTCAGCGGTGCTTCTTTGGTAGAGTTGCTGTACCACCCAAATTTCAGTGCACACTTCTTTAGAATACACCATTCTGAACTTTGCTTTTGTTAGACTCACAGTGACTCAAAAGAATGTCTATGGCTTCTTATTGTGGATACTTATAACACAAATATTATTTTTCTAAAGGCGGCAGTTTCTCAGTAAACACACACTCAGGTTTCTGTCTCTCTTTCTTTCTGTAACTAGTTGGATCAACAAACACACACACACACACACACACACACACACACACACACACACACACACACACACACACACACACCCACACACACACTAGCAGTTCTCTTCTACAGCTGAGGAAACTACTTCACAAGATATTATCACCTGCAGGTGTCAGTGCAGTTATGGCTCACATAGTATGTCCTGAATTTAAAAAAGGGGAGAAATAATCAGGGTCTTACAAATAATAGATCAAAAAAATTGAACCCAAAATAAGAACATATTGAGTTGTCTGGTAGAACCAGTTTAAATCACCACAAAATAGAAAACATGCCAGGTGAGAGAGAGAGAGTAAATCTAAAAACATAACCGATACCAAAACCCCAATGTGAAGAATTCACGGAAGAGTTACATAAAATGCTTACATTTTATGTCATAGAAGAATCACAAAGTGAGTGTAATAATCTCATAAGTACTGGTTCATAAACTTACTACAGACCAAGCCCTTGCCCTTTCAGTGGATTACAGGCAGAAGTACAGTAGATTTATGCTGTCTTTTTGAGCATTAATCCTACAGCTCTAGAGCATTACAATTAAACATCATCAAGACTAGAGACATCCTAATGTGGGCTTTCTTGGGCATATAGCTCTTCCTCTGCAGCTTGAATTGGTGGTTCTGCACTAGGAGGGTGTCATGTGGTATGGTATTGGAATCTGCTTGTAGAGATCACTACACCTTTAAAGCAAAGATAGGAGTAAGGCATGAAGGTATTAGGAATCAACTACAGGAAGAGGTATTTCTGGCCCATTACCCCACTAAGAGGTAGATTCCAGATTCCAAATTCACGTCATGTGGCTTATAAATGCTCTGAAAAGGAGTCTCTGATAATCTCTGTATGAAAGAAGTTGTCCCAAGTACTAGAGGTCTAATAGAAGCATTGTCCATTGAAAAATCCTGAAAAGGGAACAGGACTGTTATCCTCTGCTGAGAGGTAATGGATGAACAGGAATGTTACCCTATGCTGAGAGGTGAAGGAAGAGCAGGAGTGTTACCCTATACTGAGAAGTGAAGGAGGAGCAGGATTGTTACACTATGCTAACAGATGAAGCAGGAGCAGGACTGTTACCTATGCTGAGAGTTGAAGGAGGAACAGGAGTGTTACCGTACTCTGTGAGGAGAAGGAGGAGCAAGACTGTTGACTTATGCTGAGAGGGGAATGAGGTGCAGGAATACTACCCTATGCCTGAGAGCTGAAGGAGGATCTTGGGTGTTACACTATGCTGAGAGGTGAAGGAGGAGCAGGACTGTTACCCTATGCTAAGAGGTGAAGGAGGAGCAGGACTGTTACCCTATGCTGAGAAGTGAAGGAGGAGCAGGACTGTTGCCCTATGCTGAGAGGTGAAGGAGGAGCAGGACTATTCATAGCTTCATAGGTTCATAGGTGTGTACCAGGCCAATGGCCCTGGGGCCTGTACAAGCCTAGCCCACAGGATTACCCTGGCATCGTACCACCTGAACTTAGTTCCCAGTGCCTCTGTTGAGTACCGCCACTGGAGTTATCCCTGAGGTTAATTTTCTATTTCCCATCCACTCATCAAGATTTCTCTTGAAGGGGGTCAGCGAGGTGATCTGCTTGACATGTATGGGAAGTATATTCCATAGCATAGGCAGTCGCTGGGTTATGAACCTGTCCCTCCAGCACGTTCTGTTGATTGTGGTAATGAGGTTGAGGTCTCTGGAGAGTTTGGTGTGGAGGGATTGGGATTTCTTTAGATGTAGTATTTCTAACAGAGCTGGGTCAGACATGGCTTTGTAAGTCAAGCAGAGATCACCTCAAAGTAGGCAATATGAGACAAAGAATAGTTGGAGTTTTTTGAGTCTGTCCATATAAGACAAGTGTTTATTGCCTAGGATCCTCTTTGTGACATACTTCTGCAGCTTCTCCAGTTGTTGCAGGTATCTAGTGAGGTACATGCTAAATGGGGCATTGTAATCTATGACTGGCCTAATGAGGGAAGAGTAGAGGGAGACAATGACCTCTTTCCTTCTGGATGCAAAACCCTTAGTAATGAGTTGTGCTACATAGAAGGACTTTCTGACCACAGTGGCAATATGGTGATCAAAAGAGAGGTTGCTGTCAACCTGTGTTCCCAGATCTCTCATAATGCCTTCTGTGTTCAGTGGACTATCTATGTGGTAATTCATGGGAACTGGGTTTTTCCCAAAGGGGATGACACATTACTTGGCATTGAGCTTAAAGCCATGGTTCTGACACCAGTCATTGGTCTCAGTGAGGCCTTTCTGTAGGATGATAACATCAATTGGGGAATTAATAATAGTGCCCAGCTTGCAACCGTCTGCAAACTTTGTCAGCTAAAGTCCCTTTGTGATGGTCTGGACTTCAGAGAAGTAGATACCAAACAGGAGAGGACCCAGGACCGAACCTGTGAGACTCCACTTGTGACTGGTCAGCAGTCTGACTTGGAGTCAGCTACTTTCACACTGTGGATTCTATCTGTGAGCCACTTTGCATCCTACCTAGTGATATACGGGTTGATGCCTAGCTTAGTGAGTTTTTCTATGATTCCTGAGTGAGGAATGGTATCAAAGGGCTTGGCCAGATCAAGGTAGGCTGTATGAGCCACCTTCCCTTCATCCACAGCTCTGGAAACTGACTCAAAAAGTCAACCAAGTTGAGCAGGCATGATTTACCCTTCACAAAACCAAACTGTCTGGGATCCAGAGTTTGGAGAGTCCCTAATTTCCTTGTTTATTAGGTCCATTATGATGTGTTCCATAGCTCTGCATATCAGACTTGTCAGGCTAATGGTGTGATAGTTCCAGGGTCTGTAGTCACTCCACCTTTGTGGAGAGGGATGACTGTAGCAGTGTGCCATTTGGTAGGGACAAAGCCTGAGATGAGGCTGTGATTGAACAAGGCACATGGGTGAGGTGCCAGTTCACTCTGTAGTTTATGTAGAATACAGCCAGGGATATTGTGTGTCCCATAGAAGCTGTATTCTTGGCCTTGGACAGTGCTGTTTTAACTTGTGTAGCAGTAATACAGGGTGCCTGGCAATCTACTGGTATTGTGATTGGTCCTTTGGGGGGGTAAAGTTGGCACTAAATCTGTCAGCCAGTATATTGGCAATAGGAAGTACCATTGTGCAGTAGCTCAGAGCAAATCTGGGTATTGCCGTGGAGATTCTTTACATAACTATAGAAGGCATTGTGGTTATCTTTACTATCTGCTGCAGATCTGTTTTCATAGCTAGCTTTAGAGGATTTGATGAGGGATCTCAACTTTTTGTTGAGACTGATAAGGGAGTTTTTCTAGTCTTGGGACTTCACCTTATTCCACACCAGTTTCCTGTTCTGTTGTAGAGTTTGTTTATGGCAGGGGGCCACCAGATTGGCTTCCGTTTTTTGGCAGAGAGCATCTTGGTTCTATTGGGTATGGTGAAATCCATGCATTTGTGTACATGTCCATACAGTGCATTGGTGTATGATTCGGTGGTGATGCAACTATTCTCCATTTGCATGGGTGCCATTAAGTTAGCCACCTCTGCTTTTAGGAGCCCAAAGTTTGCTTTGGAGAAGTTTTTCATGGTAGTTTCCTTTGTGGGGGGGGGGGGGCATGAGAGGGATGTGGATTTCCAAGGTGATTAGTTTGTGGTTTTATCTAACCAGGGAGGAGTTGACTATTGGTATAGAGCAACAGTTGCCCATGTTAGTAATGACCAGGTCAAGGATGTTGCTACCTTTAGTGGGGGTAAGAACAAGCTGGTCCAGGGCATTGGAATTAATGAATATCAGGAAATGTTGTGCAAATGTATTGGTACATGAGTAGTTTTCCCAGTTAATGGAGAGGTAGTTGAAGTCACCCAGTATGAGAGTGTTAGGTTGGACCCAGATATTCTCCAGGGTGCTTAGGAATGTGGAGTGTGAGTCTTGGGACATAGTTGGGGACCTATAGCAGGCTACAATCTGAATCGCTGTCTTACCCAATGTTAGCTGCACCTGAAGTATCTTTGATGCGTTATGTTGGGCTACCAGTCTGGAGGTGTGAGCATCCTTTATGAATATGGAAACATCACCACCTTTGGAGCTTCGGTCCAAGTTCTGTGGTCGAAAGGTGTGGAATGAGTTATAGCCTGGTAGTACAGGGGTGTTTTCTGCTGCCTTGAACCAGGTCTCTGTTACAGCACAAATGTCGATGTTCCCCATTTTTGCTAATGGAGTTTTCAAGCCTTTTGGAAGGAAAAAAACAAGGAATACATGAAGGTATAAAACTGAACTGTGCTAATATGGTCTTCAGATTTGGAAAACCCTGAATAAAGAAGTATTATAATTTATATATTTACTCTTTGATAAGGGGATAGGCAGACTGGTCTGAACACCCTGACTGGTCTGAACACCCTTTTCAGCCATGACCCAAAAGCACAGAAACAAAAACAAACAACTTGAACAGTACATAAGAACAAATGCAAAATCAAATGTATTTTAAACAGGACAATGTTTACGATAGCAATCTGTGAAAGACTGTCATACTTGAGGTAGCATAATGTTTGAATTTAACATTTCATGGTGACTGTTTTCCTGGAGGTAATGTGCTATTTGATGACAAATGCTGAGTTTAACTATTTTTCCTGAAACACTTGTACTCACTTTCCTTGTGCATGTGTTCAGAGAAGGCCTTTTAGAACTCACTGATGGATTCCAAGCCCCTTAATTCCAGTTTGGGAGTATGCTGTGTAATCCCAGGCAAATATATGAAGGACTGTAACAATGAATTAACATTGCAGCCTGGTGAATAGACTGGAAATTTGTTTCTTTTCCCAATTACTTGCCAGAAGAACTCATGATTTTATGTATTAAAGCAAATGACCTTATATTTGCAAAACTGCAATGCACGCACATCCTCTGTACAGTTTCCTAACCGATGCCCATACAATGTCATACTAGTAAAGTAAACAACTCTGCTAGATAAAAATGTATTGACAAATTAAATTAATACATGCATTTCTTCTAAATGGATTGTGTAGAAACTGTCATTATTATATTTCACATGGCATGTGAGCAAACAAGACATTTGGGTAATGGTTTGTTAACAGCCTTCTAAGACCTTCTAGTAATAGGAACTTGTTGTGCATTCATTCAACAAAACTCAGCAGATGGCAAAATTTCATGGCTTGTTTCAAAATCAGAAATACTTTCTTAAGTACCACTGTTTTCATGGCAAGATTTTATAATGATAAGATGTCTCATAGTCCTCAACCTCTTAGCACAAAATATCTGGACAAAGCCAAAAATAATGGAGGGACAAAGGTCCAACAATAGAGAAATATTGTAAATATTGCTTTTAGAAGTTTGCTAGAATAACAGGTTTTACATTAGCATATATTTCTGAAGGATATGAAGTTTGAAACTCAAAGTTTGCCATTATTTAGAGACTTTAATCCTCAATGATTTGTCAGAAATACAAATTTTATGAGGAACAGGTCAAAAATATGAAGCAAAACTCTGGACAGTCTGTGAAAATCTGGACAGTTGAGACGTGTGGTGTGACTCCTATTTGTTACAGTTATCATTGCACTTTATATTTAATTTATTTGTATTTATTTTATTTATTTGTGTGTTTATTTATTTAGGTTAAAGTGTTCCTGTCTGAATAAAATGCCATGCTTGGATAGCTTTCTATTTTCCACTAACATAACCTGTGTTCTGCAAAAAAATTATGTTCCTTTGCCCTTTCGATCCACTTAGTATATCATTACATCTTAGTCTGTCCCTGAATCTCAAAGGGTTGCTGTTTATCAAGACAAACCAAACTGTAAAAATCATTAGCAGTTTAATGACTGCATAAGAATATAGGTGGCGATTACTAATATATAACTATAAATCTGGTAATATCTACACTTCTCTGATGCCTGTTTAGATGTTGTGCAGCTTTTCAAAAATTTAGTTTTTCTGTATGTTTTATTGCATTGTGTTTAACACAGAAAGGTGGTGCAGTTTTGCTGGGTTTTTTTTTTCTTCACTGTGGTATGACCATGGAGTTGGTATATATAGATTATGAGGGTAAAGGCAGAATTTGCCCCCCCCCCCCTGCAAAAAAAAAAAACATTTAATTTTGGTTTTCAATTACAGCTTTTCTGAGTTTGTCATTCAGAAAAACATCAGTCAAAATATTGAATCTTTATGGGATATAAATAAACCATAAATCAGAACCAGTTTTTAATTTTTTAACGGTTTTCTGAGAAAATATGCAAGATAATCAGTTACAGACTGCACCTGGTGATTTTAATTATAAAGATGTACACAGGCTCATCTTTATATTATGTGCATAATTTCATATGAGTTTTTTTGGAGGGTGAAGACTAGTTTATTTGTGATAACATAAAAGATCACTTTTTTGGCAAATACATATGGTTTTTACTTCTTTTATAATATTGATAATGAATGCATATTCAGGGCATGATTTACATTCTCTTTCAAGCAAAGAAATTATCCAGTCTTATTTTAATCTTAAATATAATGCAGCTTGGCAGACTGATTGTGTGTATATAAAGGCTGTGTCTAGTGCATTTATATATGAGATAATGTGTCACTTACCCTTTGATAGTTCTTAGGAAATCATTCAGGGTAAGTGTACCTGGATAGTATGATACACAGTGAATATGACATTACCATTTCATTCTTAGATTTTATCTCAGTTTTGCATTTGCATCATCCACATTTCCTTGGTGACTAAAGAACATCCTGGCAGTAGTATGTTTCCAGTGAAAGAAAAGTTCAAAATTATACAGAAATGCTATTTGGGTGACAGAACGGGTGAACTTCTGTGCTGCTGATATAATATAAGCTCATTACAAATAAGTTATGAGTAAGAGTTGTATTCCATGCCATGAAAAAGTGATATATCCGTCATTAGTGGAACTGCATGTAATGCAACTTCCCAGGCATTCACAATAAAATATCTATAAAAGTCTGCATTCAGTACTTGTGAAAAGGAAGTAATGTTTAAAGTAATCATTTGATATTTCTAACTAAAAGCTTTGAGAGTTTTATATATTTCAGCCAACATTTGAATTTGATCATTAAGTACTTAAATACAACATGATGATAACATAGTTTTATCCATGCTGCTATGGTCATAATAGCAATAGTTAGTGGTGTCATGAGTCAGACCTACAGAGAAATATATATCCTGATTTACTTACATAAAGATCTCTCAGTAAAGTATATTGTAATCATGTACTGTATTTCTCATCATGAATAGAAGCCATAGTCAAAGGTCTAATGGAAAAATAAATGTAATTCTAAATTGCATCTCAGTAGACTGACACTGAAATGACTGTGGGATAGATATAGATCTGCTTCTAATATTTGAAAGGCCATATCACTGAATTTCATTTTTGTGAGATGAAAATTGCGAAAATGACATACCCGAACAACAAATTTTTCCCAGGGCAAGTAAATTCTTGCCCAAACTCTTATAAAACACACATCAGAGTAAATAAACCCACCTAGGTGGGGGGGGGCTACACCCCTATACTCCCCCCTAACTCTACATATCAACTCCAGGATCACACTACAGTGTAGAAAAGATATATACATATACATATACATACACATATACATACAGATGTGTATGTATATATATATATATATATATATATATATATATATATACTTATATACTTATATATATTTCTATTTATATATATATTTATATATATATATATATATATATATATATATATATATATATATATATATATATATATATATATACACAAACACATACATAGGTACATTTACTACAAATGAAACACCCAAACACCCAAAAGGCTGACAGCACAAATGTTGGCAGGGCACAGTGCATGTGCAAGAAAAATTCTCTGTGCATGCAAATTAAAGGCTAAAAAAAGAGATAAATATAATTTTTTTGCAGGGGCCAACCCCATGTAGCTCCCATGTGGGTGCTATGCCCCCACACTCTCTGCTAATTGTATATAATAACTCCAAGACTGCACAATCCCTACAGAAGGGGTATATACACTGTCGCTCATCCCTGTCTAACATAGATGACAAACAGGTGGAGTATTTCATTTAGATACTTTATTACATAGAAGCACATCAGGATGGATAGAAGCATCATAAAATATTAATGAACTGATAAACAGACAACCCTTACATACATACTTGCTTTCATCTCAACAGCTTACTACAAAATGGCAGTCAGGCTCACGCGTGCTCAGTATTTATACACTTGTGCAAGCCCTCAGACAGCTTCTTAAAGATACATATGCACACGCTGATCTACATCCTCCCTCTTAAAAAGATGGGCCTTAGTTGAAAATAATATTAGAGATAGCCGTGCATTACTATAGACATTAAAAACAAACACAGTGTTCATGTCCAAGTTGCCGTGTATCTATAACGGCCTGGAGATGTGACTGGATCTGGTAACATAACAATATGGACTGGGTTTAGCAACTGGGACAATCTTTGATGAACAACTCATATCAGGAACTTCTGGATTCATATTTTCTGAAACTTCCTCTGGAACTGGAACACTGGACAACTTACTCTGTGATAAAGAGTCTTTCTCACAGGCTAAATGTTGTGATGTAGACTCAGACAACGGCATCAAATGTTTTCAATTCTGCCTAAACTCTACTCCTTGTGATTTCACATTGTACGATCTCAGCTCTGAGGAAATATTCTTCATGACTCCAATCAAATCATAACCTTTGGATGTTTGCATCCTTACCACTTCTCCTTCTTGTAATGGATCGAGCGGTTTGTTGGTCTTATCATAGTAGGACTTATGGGTTAAACGCTTCTTCAGCAGACTGACCTGTTGTTTTTGAAACATGGAACCATCAATTGACTAATGATTGGTAATGTGGTTCTGGTTTGTCTCAACAGAAGTCTCTGGACAGGCGAACCAAGATGTTTATCACAAGGAATATTTCTGAAATTCAACAGATTCAGGAAAACATCACTATTGTCTCATTTCAACTTCTCTAGTAACTGTTTTGCACTTTGAACTGCACATTCTGCCAAACCATTTGACTGCAGGTACTCTGGGCTACTCATGACATGAGTAAAGCCCCTCTCTTTGGCAAATCTTTTGAACTGTTGGCTTGTAAATTGCATGACATTGTCAGAAATAACTTTGTGCGAACTACCATGGACTGCAAAATGATGCTCCATGTTAGTAATGACAGTACTGGATGCTAGGTTACGATGTAGGTCAATCTCAAACCATTTGGAGTAAGAGTCTACTAACAACAAGTAATGCTGACCATTCCACTCGAAGATGTCAGCGGCTACTGTTGAGCAAGGTAGTACAGGAATCTGGTTTAGTTGAAGTGGTTCCTTCTGTTGATGTGGCTTATTACCATTACACATGAAACAAGATGAAAGCAGTCTCTCAATGTCTTGTGACATAGCAGGCCAAAATACTAGACCTCTCACTTTTATTTTGGTAGAGTCTTTTCCTGGGAGACCACAATGTAAGATAGTATTGTACTCTTGTTGCAAAGACTTTGGAACAATAATTTTTGGACTTTTCATAATGATACCTTTGTCATGGAAAATAAGATTGCACTTCTTGAGGTAAACTAGATTGTTTTGATAGCCATCCTTGACTGAAAAAGTGATTGAGCCTATGTAAAATTGGATCTGTGGCTGTATGATCTCTCATCTGGCCAAAGTGGCTCAGCGGTTAGTATTGTCACCTCCCAGCAAGATGTTCTTCAGTTCGATTCTCAGCTGGAGTTCCTTCTGTGTGGAGTCTGCATGTCCTCCCTGTGGCTGAGTGAGCTTTAAAATCATGCAGGTAGGTGCATGAGCTTGTGGGTGTGCCTTCCGTAAAATTTGGGTGTTGGGCTGGCAGCTCAGCACCGTAAAAATCCACTGCCAGTCAGTGGACCGGTGATCCTCTGTGGTGACCCCTAACTGGGAAAAGCCAAAAGACATTGCTTTTTGGCTGTATGATCTCTCAGTTCATCAAGACATGTGGAAGAAACATTTCCATGACTTCAAATTCAAGGTTCTCATTCTCGTGCTGATCAGTGGTGTTTCTGGGCAATCTAGACAATGTATCAGCAAGATAAAAAAGTTTATATTTCTTGTAGACAAGAGTGAAATTATACTTTTGCAATCTCAACATCATACGTTGCAGTCTTACTGGAGCTGTATGCACAGGCTTTCTCAAGGCATTTACTAGAGGCTGGTCATCTGTTTTGATCTGGATAGGTGTACCATAAACATAATCATGGAACTTTGAACATGCAAACAATTGCCAAAAGCTCTTTCTTAATCTGGGCATACTGCATTTCAGTTTGGATGAGAGTTCTCAATGCACAGGCAAAAGGTTGACCCTCTTAAAAATAACTGCACCGATACCAAATTTTGAAGCATCACATGAAAGAGTTACTGGCTTGTGAACATCATAGTATCTGACAGTTGGTGGACTAGCAATTCTTCTTTTCAGGACATCAAATGCTCTCTGGTGTTGCTCTAACAAGACCAGGATACATCTTTATGTATCCACTCTCTGAGTGGTGCTGAAAGTTGGCTCAAGCCTGGAATGAGCTTGCTTAGGTAGTTAACCATGCCAAGAAAGCATTGAAGGGCTTGAACATTGTCTGGAGCTAGCATCTCGAGAATGGCTGTTTGCTTGGTAGGGTATGGTCGTAGGCATGAACTGGTAAATAAATGACCAACCTATTTGGAAGTAACTTCTCGTGGCCTGTATTCATATTTCTGTGGATTGAGCTTAAGATTTACTTGATGTACTCTTTCCAGAACTGTTCTGATGCTTCTGTCATGCCCAGCTTCACCATTACCTCCTACTAGTATGTCGTCTGCTATAATAACACAAGGATATCCAGAAAAAATTTGCTCCATGGTACGCTGAAAGACTTTGCTTGCAGAATTTATCCCAATGGCATCCTCAAAAATCTGTACCTTTCAAACAGAGTACTGAAAGTAGTTAGCAATACATATTCTGATGTCATCAGAGCTTTTCTTATGAGCTTCCACCATGGAAGAAACCCATTCAGTTGGTTCGTCTACTGGACAAATCACACATTGTTGCACCATTTTGTCTAACTTGGCTTTGACTCCTGTTCTGCATAGGTATTGGAACTTTCCAGGCTGGCCTGACATCTGGATCTAACTTCATGGAGTACACAACCAGAAGTT
>NC_056746.1:1316644723-1316677223 GCF_019279795.1 Protopterus annectens | reverse complement strand
GGCCCAGTTAAACAAGTGAGTCATGTATGCACGAGAGGATATACTTATAAATCTGTGGTGGGATTCACTAACCTGCCTGTTTAGCACCAGAAATGTTAGCTTAGCTTCACTCTGGTCTTCATCATTTTAAAAATCAATGAAGCCTGGATCACTGACATGATATTTCTTGGGCTGATTTTTTTTGTTTTGTTTTGTCTTTATAGATCAACACCACGGTTGCTTGTAGCCCTATAGAATCACTGCTTCCCTATAAAATAGTTGAACATTTTCTCAAAAAGTTTTGTCAAAACACCAGCATTCCTTTTCATGACCCACTGTCTGATCTTTATTACTTATCCCCTAAATGACTGCCACTGTGGATCTTCCACATCTATAGCTACTATCCCATTATCTGTCCATCCTGACCCTGGCTTACTTTGTTTTGACTTTTCATATTGGCCCTCTTGGCCCTCATGCTCTAGGGCACAAGTTTGCTTCACCGCTGTCTTTCTTTATCATAAAGACTTTTGGCTTTTCCCGGTTAGGGGTCACCACAGCGGAACTCAGGTCCGCTCATAATTGGCAGTGGATTTTTACTGTGCTGAGTTGCCAGCCCGATGCCCAACCATCAAGGAAGGCATGCCCATTCACACTTGCACCTACCTGCATGTCTTTAACGTCACTTGACCATGGGGTGGACATGCAGACTCCACACAGAAGGCGCACCAGGTGAGAATTGAATGTGAGAACCTCTTGCTGTGAGGTGACAATGGTAACTGCTGCACCACTGCGACTGTTGTTCTTTATCACACATGCCCAAAAAGGCCTTCTCCCCTGTGTCAGTGTCCAGACCATCCTTTTGTACACTTCAGGCATTTCACTATCATACGTGCAGTCTCTACTTGAAAACACTGGTGTTACCTGACATTAATGTCACTGAGGTTAATACGTGATTATATTTGTTCAAAATAATCACTGCTTACACAGAACACTGGACAGAAACATATATTCAAGTGATGAGAGTGGAGGAAAATTAATAGCATAATAAGATAATGGGGAAAGCAGATGATTCTTACTAATTCTTTGCCAGAATAGTTTTTCTTTGCATGTAAGGCATTCATACAAGCGTTCAGAATAAATGCATAATAACAATAAGGCATTTTCCCTCAAAAGAAATTTGATGATATATATATATATATATATATATATATATATATATATATATATATATATATATATATATATATCTTAAATGGTTGCATCTGCTCTCTTAGACAGGTTTGATCAGGACAGCACATTATTTTTGCTCCTGGATCCTGAGTTCTTCACATTTTGCATTGTCTTGGTTTTATGTTATTGATAATCTGTAATTTAGATTCCTGCTGGGAAGCAGCTGTGCTCACCTGGGTGTTCTTCAGTGTTTACCAGCATTCCTTCAGCTTGCTAAATTCTTTTTTCTCCATAACATTCCTCAGACTGAACTGCTGCCTGGAGTGTTGGTTGGCCATCACTTTAGTTTCATGGAGATGTTAGAATGTCTTTGTCATCTCGCTTTGTGTTTCAGATGTTCTGTGATGGCAATTTTTATAGCTTTATTTGTTTTATTTTACTCCCTCTGGCTTTTTCAAGTTTGCTCTGCAAGACTTTGTCCAGCCTTTACCTTGTCTTTTCACATAAAATAACTGATCATACTTTGGAATCACTAATAGCTTGTGTTATTCCATCATTCTATTTACAGCATTTGAAAGACTTCTCTTTTTTTCTTTTGTGAGCTCTATGTCAGATGTGTGCTAAATTTCCCCAGATACCTTTGGCTGTGATTTTGTTGCAGTCGGATGCATTGGATCCCAGTTTGCTTGCAAAATGAATCAGCAATTTGGAATATTTGGCTCTAAAATAGATAGCCCGGTACTTTGGGTGGTTTCTTTTAATGAAACTTCTTCTGACTTTGCTACAGTTACTGAAACTTTTACCAGACAGTTCTTTGGACAATTTGAAAAGATATGAAAATACAGACGGCTCTATATTCTGTACATTTCCTACACTGATTTGTGCCTTAATGGCATTCCTTGTACCCACTGTTGTTGTTTATTATATTTAAATTCTGCTTTTTACAGATAATTTGCATTGTTGTTTGTGATATGTGTGTGTATTTTGACAAAGAGTAGTCAGAAGGCATTTGCTATAAATGATCTTCCACACTGGCAGCATTGTTTTAAATTATCATTGTATCATTACACACTTGTGCTTCACTTTAGTTTGTGCAGCACTTAGTAAACACTCAAAGTTGAATTCAGCATAAAACCATAATTCATGTCTTAAACCATTTTAGTCTTTTGGTCTGCAAATCCAAATGCATATAGTTCAGAATCTGATATAAATATTGTTGAGATTCTTGGCAGCTGATTTATGCATACTTTATTGGATCATTTTATAAACACAGTCAGCTTTCAATAAGACATTTTGAAATATTTTGCCTTAGTAATTGCAACATTAGGAGGACTGTTTTACATTATCAAGATGTCATTTGGTCTAAATTGTAACTCTCAGAAATTCTTACCTTTCATAAAATATTTCCTTACCAGATAAATGTGTATGGTACACATATTTTAGCTTACTGTGGAAAAATGTTAAGAAATTATAAAGTTTTCAAACTTAGCAAAGTACCATGTAGCACTGACATATATTAGCATTTAATCGGATAGAATTCTTCTGTATTTCTTCAACTGAATGTTTTGTGTTTCTAGCTGAAGGCTCATGCAGTGGACATGAATGGAAACAAGGTAGAGAATCCCATTGACCTCTTTATCTTTGTGATAGACATGAATGACAACAGACCAGAATTTCAAAATCAGGTCTACAATGGATCTGTGGATGAAGGTTCAAAACCAGGTACTCAAAACCTTTTTTTTACAGTAAATATTTCAAGTATTTGCCCTTCTGAATTAACAGTGCTACTTTGTGTTGTATTAATATATTATTCTGTACATATTCTTTCGCTGTACAAATTAAGTTTTTTTAATAGAACAGTGTCTGAATACAGAAATCCGTTTCTAGCTCTGTTTTTTGTTAAATTACTATTACATTAGAAGATGCAGACATAATTGTATTTATTAACACTAGATATGGTTTGTAATCACCATCAGTGTTGTTCAGTAAGCAACAATAAGCAATCAGCATACTACCGATTATTATGCAGTAACGTTAAAGGTTTTATGAGAGTTTAGTCCTAGTTGTAGTCCATACAGTGTCATTTCACCACACCTGCATCTATTTATTTCTATGGCTTTGTCAGTCGCCTACTAATGAAACAGTGTTGCTGTTGTAAATACAGATTTTTGAGGCTAGATCAGGCAATTCAGGGCTCCAATCTATGAAGCATCTTTCAGTAGTAAGTAAGGTGTGACCATTTGCAAGGATTAATGTTTCTAAAAGATGATAACACAGAAGTAGATTTGTAGCCCAGGATGGTGCAGACATAAAAGATGATGCCACTCAATAATAAAAACTAGCAGATTATTTTGATCATTAAATAACTTAAGCAGAAGTGCCTATTCCTAATCATCCTTAATTTTCTTTTAAGAAACAAAAGCATTTCTCAGGTTCGCAAAGCAATACGTTGACCATGCAGCCTACATATCTTTCCTGTTATATCCTCACATGATAAATTATGTCATAATGGCCAATTCAATTTAAAATTATATTTTCTGTAGTTCTCTTGATTAAAAAATATCAGGAGCTGTTACTTAGACTCCTGCTATCCCACCAAAAATACCAGAAGCAGCCAAATCATAGGCACTTTACTGGCCTTAAACAAATGCCCTACACTGACTGCCTAAAAAAAACTCCAGCTTTACTCTGTAGCATATCGCCTACTCCGAGGTGATCTCTGTCTAACATATAAAGCTATGTCAAACCCAGAGCTGTTGGACATGCTACACCTAAAGAAATCCCAATCCCTCCGAGCTACACGCTCTAGGGACCTAAACCCTGTCACCACAATAAACAGGACATGCTGGAGGGATAGATTCCTATCCCAGAGACTTCCCATACTCTGGAACAAGCTACCCACCTATGTCAAGCAAAGTTCTCATTAGCCCTCTTCAAGAAAAATCTTGATGAGTGGATGGGAAATAGGAAATACACCCTGGGGATCACTTCTGTGTCTCTGCTCGACAGTGGGACAGGAAAATAACTTTCTTGGGTGGTGTAAGCTATGGAACCTTGCTGGCTAGGCTTACATAGGCCCTTGGGCCGATAGCCTAGTACCTACCTATGAACCCCCAGTCAAGGTATCACTGATTAACCAAAATTATTAATTTGTTAATAGCAGGCGTTTCCATCATATATTTTGAAATAATATTCTGATCAAAAGTATACTTTCCTTACATTACTTCTTTAGACATTTTTCATTTTGTTCATGTTGTATAGTGAAACATGGTGGTAACGGGTAATACATGCAATGCTTCGGCTTTTGTAAGAAATACTCTTTGAAATCCAAGACTGTTAATATTCGTTACTTACTGTTTGTCTGCTGTGCAAATTCAAGAAGCTAAGTGACTAATTAGCCAAAAATACAGTGATTATATTGTATGTCTGCATCATCTCTAGGATTAAATTTATCAAGAGAGAAATAATATTGATAGCATTACCTCATGGTATATGTGTGTGGGTGTGTGGGAGAGAGAGAGTGTAATACCATCATTACTGGGAAGACAAAACACTCTGCATTAAATTGTGCCATAATCCATTCTCACTTGATTTCTCAGTCATTATTATTTAATCATAAGGCTGTAGTATGTTCCACCACATGCATGAGATACTCTTTTGAACACTGATATTTCTTCCTTCTACAACCAGATGAGATTATGTGCATTTTTATGCTTGCTGTGATTTTTTTTTGGGATGGGGGTGGGGGAGCTACTAACAATGCAGTGCGAAGCGCTAACAAACATACACTGGCCTAAAATGATTTTGAATCATGCAACTACCACTTGCAGGCCATATGTGGCTACAGTTTTTTCTGTCAAAAAATAAATTAGCAACTTAAGGTTTATTTTATCTTTTTTATGTAAACTTGCAAAATAGTTAAAGTATATTGGCTAATTTTGTTTGCTTGCCTGCTGAGTATAACCTAAGTAAAGGTTTATCTGAAATTACTATATAGTGCTGTTTAGGTCAACAGTACTTTTAACTGCACATCAGATGTCTAATATTTATAACATTTTTAAAACAGTGACTCCTGTTACAGTGAGGTTAGCAGTGCTGGATTTTATAGCTGTGGCATCAATGTTATGCTGGTTCCACTGTCAGTGGTTGAAGTTCAACCCACTGAGGAATGGAGTGACTGAATTCCACTACCCCCTAAAAACAGGACAAAAAATAAGTTTTAAATGTTTGCAAGGGGTAGGATCACTCCCAGCACCTTCCAATATGGAGGATAAAGTCCTATACTCCAGGAGCTTTTATATATGAACTCCGTTGTCACACCAGCTCAAAGAAGGGAAAGTTGCCCCTGAAAAGGTCATGACTGCCAACACAACTTGAAGACAGTGACTTTCTACTGAGGTGTTCCAGTCCTCAGCATCTTAAAGGTCTGGCAAATGACACTCAAGAAATCAATCTTCCTGCACAAGTAGGGTAACAGGCTTTGTAAATACAGACTTACGGACTCTGGGCTAAGGCAATTGGCTCTGACACTGCCCATGAGAAAGAAAAGACTTGCATCGTTAGTACTGTCTACAGGCATGCTTTTTACAGCAGCATAAGCATTATATCCACAAAATGACTTCCCTACACAAAATCAAGGAGAAATTGCACAAGAATCAGTATCCTGCACAAAAAAAAAAAAAAAAAAGTGAAAGGAGTAATGAAAAATGCTTTTCCCCACTGGAAGTTATCACTAATGAGATTTCTAACTGTTTGCTGCCAATGATTCACTTTTTGAGAAAATTTCTACCTTCTTCATGTTGATATGACCACGGAGTTGATATATAAGTTCAGGGGGTATGGAGTCTAGGGGTCTTGATCCCCACATGAGGGTGGAGGGAGGCTTGTCCCTGCAAAAACAAAATGAGTTTTTCACCCTTTTAGTTTTTCAAGCATATTTTTGGGGGGCGGGGTTCTTTTAATATGTTGACTTTCAGGAACTCATCTTATCATAGTAGAACCCCACAAGATATTGCAATACTGTAATAGGATGAAAGGTCCTTATGGCTCTAGCCAGTGGCATACGGCAAATTAAAGAACAAGAAAAATTTTTTTTTAGCAGTAATGGTATCTGAATTCAGCCTATTCCATTCTGTCTACCATAATCTCCTCAAAATAGTATCATAATGCAAAGAATTTTCAAAACAGTACTCTTCACCATCTTCAAAGTTTGGAACATTTTAGGATGGTGGCTATCTTAAGTTCATAAAGTACAGTCCACTTGTAATATTTATTTACATTTTAATTTATCATTTGTTAACCAGGTAGGTAAGCTGGTTCCTTTTCAATTGTGACCTGAGCCTCATGGCAAGGATACACATGCATTACATAAAAAAGAAAAATGACACGCACTTAGTCTTCAGCAAATCATATTAGGATTTCTCTACAAAGGAAAAAAGCCATTAATTTTAACCGCAAAAACAGAGAGGTAAAGTGTCAACTTATGAAAACATTATTGTGCTAAAAGCTGCATCACAAAACAAGATTATCACTAGCAGGTATGGAAAGGACAGACTTATGTACTTACTTATGTATTTATTTATTTATTTATTTATTTTTGCTCAAAAGGAAGCTGCAGACCTTAGGCAGAGCATTCCTTTTAAAAGCGCAGACTGATTAAACAGAAGGAACTCAGAATAAAATTATTTTCTAAAAGCTGGGCTGCATTGAGAATTGGATGCCTTGGGAAACTCAAATGTACAAGGGCAACTGGGATTTATTACATTGAGGAAAGGAATGACCAGTCTGCCATTGTAAGCATTTCCAAGAAAGAGAAACTTTAAACGATATACATAAACTCAGCAGCTTGGAAAGAGAACAGAATCGGAACAAAGTCAAGCAATAAAAAAGTAAGCTAATAAGCAGGCATTTATTTTCTTGAGAAAGTTCAGACTTATTTCTCACTCGGTGAAGAAAATATGGAAATATGCAGACAGACTGTAAAGGTCATAGCAGCAACTAAAATAGCATACCTGAAATTATTCACAATGAACAGAAATAATTTATCTTAAATCTCAGGACTTGTTTTGTCTTATTAAAAGATCTTTTCAGACACAGAGCGATCTTACATGTACGAGTCACTGAAGGCCATCAGGATGGTTGTTTTGCATGTTGGAAGTAATATTCTGACATTGTCATCAATATTTCTAGGAAAATGCTAATAAAATGCCAAATGGAATATTATCCTTTGGAACTGTCTGTGAAAAGGATACCAGTACAGAAAATATTATGGCTTTCACTCATATAACTGAAATATGCTGTTCTGTATCCTTTCCCTTTTTCCAATTCAAAATGTACTTGTTTATGAAGAGCAAGGGTTAAACATTGTTTCTCAAATTTTTTTGAGTCATGCTCAACAGATGTTTATCATTTCCTCCCCACCGTCCAATGCACTTGTCAGAGGAAATCTCCTGGGGACATTGTTTTCAACACGGTGAATTGCAGTTCCAATTGATTGTCCCTATGAGCTATGAGGAATGGTTTTGTACTGATCCTTGACAGGGGACAAAGTGTGACATTATTTCTGGAGAATAGAATGTTACTCCACTTTCTTGATTGGATCTTAAGAAAAAAAATTATTGTCTGGTCAGATAAAGGAAATAGATTGTTCTTTCTAATGACCACTTTCTTTTCTAGAGATTTCTTTTTCTACTTCGCCTGCTGCCAGGGAAGCATCATTCTATGTCAGATTTATGGGTAGAAAAAAAGTGTATTTGCCCAGGCCCTCTCCTTTTAAGGCAAGTGCACTTCTTTTGTGGGAAGTATGGGGCTTACAATTTTCATTTTTTTCTGTTACTGCCAGTTAAAATGACAAGGGCAGCACAGTTGCCTCTGTTTTTGTGTGTTAGACTAGATGAGATCTCAGAGTAAGGGAACTCACAGTAAAGGTGCTTTCATGTATGTTCTGACGCTGTTGAAGGGGGTATTAAGAATCTGTTGAATATCACAAAAAGACACAGCAGAGAGGGCAACTTTCTGTGGAAATATGAATCTGATAGGTAACTGGAAACGTATCAAACAGCATGTGTGATTTCTAGTATAGAGAATGCACGCAGGTTCATTCTCTTTAGTCATTCGTAACCCATCTTTTGATTTTTATTTTTTTTTTTGCTTTTTCATTTTTCCTCTGTCTTTTTTTACTTAGAAAAAACTGATTTACTGCAGTTTTATTTTCAGACCTACATGATAGACATCTGCAGATAGTGTTAAAGGTCAAATGTTAGTGTTGAGGTCCTGCTAGTATTGCTGTTGAGTGCTAAGTGAAATACTATTCTAAAACATGGCAAGGCATTCCCATAAAAAATGGTTTTGCAGCTGTAACCTAGCCTCTCTTCTGGCTGTTTAATAGTAGTTTTTACATGCACCATTGATTTAAATGCCCATAAGTAGAATCCACTAACTTTATAAGTAATCTAAATTAATCAAAACATCTACATGACAATCATTTATAATTGCAACTGTCCTGCTGTCATCTGTATTGTGTTCATTCTCCTATACATGCTTATATTATACATTAAAGATACTACCCTCTCAGTGAAGAAGTGTATTACTTTGATATAAGACTGTGAGATACATACCTAAAAGTAAAAGTGAAAAATAAGACAGCAAGCTTGATAGAAGAGAGCCAAGGAAAGAAATTGTAATGCTAGCTATTAATCTTGTTACCATGTGATGCAAAGATGCTTAACGAAAAAAATTATAAATCCAGTTTCTCAACAGAAGCTGAAATGCAGCTGTAGAGAAAGTCATGGCATCACTACCTTAGGAAAAAAAAATTAAATATCTTAAGATATGCAGAGTACTGGACCAAAGACATCTTGCATTTATAGTGAGGAGATAAATCTGAACAGCTGTGAAGTGTTTTTTTTTTTTTGAGATGGTCTAACTAGGACAAGTAGGTATTTTATTTTATTTTATTTGCTGGCTGTCGCATAACATTGATCCCACATTGAGCATTTTCAAGATCACACTTTGGATACACTGAAGATACTACAACAGGCAATACACAGCCATGTAGGTTAGTAAACGTTTTGTTAAACTAGATCAGTGCCTATATAACAAAAAAAAAACACTGACCCTAAAAATTCCATGTGTACTATGTACATCATATATACAATTTATGGGTGATGCTGGGGAGAAGGGGGGCATGCAGAAGAAGGGAAGAGGAGGAGGAGTGAGAAGGGATGGGAGGAGATGAGGGTTCCTATTAAATGATTGAACATTTAGGTTAGCAAATACCTAAACGTCAATCTGGTAATAGCGAAAGCAAAAAAATGCGAATGGCCGATTTAATGCAGGGAAAGAATTCCCTTGGCTGTTATGCAGATTTTGCCCCTTTCCTCACAGTAGAGTGATCTTGGAGTTGGTATATTTAGTTGGGGTGTGTGGGAAACACAGCCCCCCACATCGGGGGGGGGGCGAAGCCTCCCCCTTATTTTTGGCTTTTTTTTTTTTTTTTTTTTGCGGCCTAGGGAATTCATTCCCTATGTTAAGTCAGCTGTTCACTGTTTTACTTTTTCGATATTACCAGATCGACTTTTAGGTATTCACTAACCTAAACATTCGACCGGGTAATATAGACGTGGGAGATGATGACTGGAGTATTAAACCTTTAACAAGGTTTTTGACATGGTACTGCACAAAATGTTACTGAATAAATTAGATTCAAGGTAGGTCATGACTTGGCTGTGGGGAAGAAATATTGCTTAAACAAAAGTATAAAAAGCCCATAGTAAAAGTAGTTGAGTGCTAGTGTTAGAAGTTAAAATAATGATCTTTTTCATATACATGCATATCATGCACAGATAGAAACTAAAAAAAAATAAATAAATAAAAAGTAAAACATATGGATTTACAGTTTATGTGTAGACATTCTTTGAATATACTAAGCCTTCATTTGATGTAAAATGTGTTCCCTAAATGAATATGCTAATCACCGTATTGATTGTTTTCCCTTCCTCTCTTTGCATTGCCATCTCAGAAATATTTAGATCTTTTCTTGTTCTTCTTACATTGACTTCTATCTCATGTGTCATTGATGGTTGTGCCATAAATTTAGCAGGCTGTTGTTTGCATTGTCAGTCATACTGAATGACTAATTCTTTGGTCATTTCTCTAGGTTGGACCTGAAGAGTGATCCTTGGAGGTTTACAGCTTTTTTATGCATTATGTAACATCTTTGCACCACTGACAATTTGTGAATTTCTGAATCCTTGTGGGACTATAATGTATGACAATTTCAAAGCTAGAAACATTCCTTCTGGTTACATTTGATGCAAACATGGGGAGGTATTCTAGAATCACTGTTTTTAGTTTTGTCTTAGGATTATTTGATGGGCTACATATTCGTTTCAGATGTATATGCAAATCTACTGTATGAACCTAGGGCAGGAGTAAAAATGCTGGTTAGCCCTTTCTACATACCATCCCCAAGAGCATGAAGAAATAGTGTTAGAATTCATCAAACAACAAACATATTTGTTAAATTCAACACAGTCACCTACATCCTGTGAAAAAGGAAATAAATGGTTGTATGCTATGCATTGATTTTAAAGCAGGAGTGGCTGAACCAGTGGCCCACATTACATTACTGTTGTATAGGGAAAAAAATTACCTAGTATCCTTCAATCGTCAGTTACAACTCGAATTATCACTTATTCTGATCCATGGTTAGGAGAAACAGGTGCTCCAATGTGGAACTACGAGTCCATAATGAACAAAAATATACATTTTGACACATTTAAACCACATATGCAGCAATGTATGCATGTCAGAATAATGAGCAAAGATATACATTTGGACGAATTTAAACCACATATGCAACAATGTATGCATGTTAGAATAATGAGCAAAGATATACATTTGGAAGCATTTAAACCACATATGCAACAATGTATGCATGTTAGAAAACTCTTGAATACCCCCTATTTCAAGAGGCAAATGAGACTGAATTGTAAAATCGGTAGTTTGTTCATTACTGTCAGATGTCAAGGTATGCAATTTAAATTTGGGAAATAATTTCTCGAGGGATAGAATTATGACCTCCAGCCTATTGATGTACAGAAGTTGCTATCGGTTTACAAAAGTACAGGAGTCTGAAAGATACCTCTTATCTGAATTTTAGTTGACATCTTCCCATCTATTATTAGGTCCAGGAAACAGTACGTAACTCTGCATTCACTTCACTACATCTGACCTGTCATGTGCTCCAATATTCTTTCCTTATACATGTTCACTAAAAGTGTAAAACACATACAGACAGCAATCCTACACTTCTTGATGAGATGGATGACCACCCCATTTAGTAACTGTTCAAAACATGATTGCCAATCCCTCAGCATGGGAATCTTAGCAAAATCACCTTGCAAATAAAGTATTTTAATGTTCCAGAACCATGCCAAAGTTAAATTCCAACAAGTGAGTGATACTCTCTTCAGTATAAGGCATGTACCTACTGTCCCTGGTCAACTAAAAATGAAAGAAACATATTTTAGCAAAATAGTAACTCACCAAATGTGTTTGATCAAAACACTTCAAAGTAACAGAGCCTCTAATATATGGAAGCAGCCCCTACACTTTCCAGTAAATGCAATAAACTCTGTGGTGATAGCACCTGAGAGTAGATTATATTGCTATTATCCAGGGTCTCAACTGCCTGCTGTCTGTCACTGACAGCCCCTCTGATACCCTTACTGAAGAAGAAGTCATTCTTTGTTTGCTTTCAAAGCAATTATTATGACTAACATAAATGTGGATTAGTAGTTTGAATCAGATGACTGCAGTTACCCTTCTGAAAACTCCTTTTTCTCTTTCAATTGATAAATATTCCGAAATGGACAGATAAGCAGAATAACAGGGAATTTATGGCTGGATCTTGACATCTGCATCTAAGGAATTCTACTGCAGTCAAGTAATGGAAGATGCTATAAATGATCATTTGTTGATAATTTGCTGTATGGGACCACAGTAATATACAATATGGAACAAAAGTTCATAGTCAAGGAAAGTAAGTTTGTTTCATTAATCTTCTTAACCCGATTGATTGAGCATTTCCACTTTACAGCAATGCTGTCCTACAGTATTTTAAGTTAGTCTTTTTAAAATTGTTTTCAAGCACAAAAGGTAAGTCGTACTTGTGAACCCCCGTGGATCACTTCTCAGACCTAATAGCAAAGAGAAGATCATTTCTAGTATATTCATCTGACCAAGCTTTTGATTAGCCCCATGAAATATTGACGTTAGAAACAAAATTGACCATAGTTGATAGAAAAAGGAGCAATTGTCAGGATCAACTACTATTATATACAAAAACAAATCTGAAATGTTAATGAGAAAGTATTAATCATCTTCCAACGTCCTCTACATTCATCATCTAAAACTATATCAAATTGCTGCCTCTTGGAGTACACTTTCATTATTATGGTAGGAGTCCTCGTCAAATTTCAGACAAATTACCTTCCAAGTGTCCTATCAACAAAGCTCTGCTTTTTTTCCATCCAAGCATCAGAATAAATAAATTAATTAATAGAAAAGTCAAAAACAGGCCAGTTGTTCACGGTAAAGGTGGTTACAAAAGTTTAATAAAATAGTAAAAATAAAGAACAGGTAAACGCTTTCTCATGTAGCTTCTTCAGACCTATTATCAAAGTAAAAACTCTAACCAACTTTTAAACACCTTGTAACAGTTTCATCCAATCAACTGAAAAAGCATTAAAAGTTGCTAAGCAACATGATTGCATTGAATATGCTAATTAAATAAACCAGCTAAGTCTGCTTACATTCATATTCCTAAAAACAACTAAATGTTATAATGACTATAAAAATGCATATGCACTTAAATAGTCATATCACCTATTATCTAATAATTCATAAAAACATTTAATCTAGTTCATAAACTCAATAAATAAGAAAATGTACATATTAAAATTGTATAACTGCTCAACTAGTGCGTGTTGATTTAAAAACAATCCATCTACCCTATCTCCTCTTTGTCAGCCCCTTTTTTAGGGGTCTTGCTCTCAGTGCGGGTTGTATCGAAACATGTTCATTAAGGCCAGGGGAATAATGTGCCCCTAGTCTAAAAATCCATTTCATCTCGGCATGATATGTCTTGTTAACTATATCCCCCATCCTAACATCTTGATTCAAAATTTCCAATACTAAAAACTTGAAATTGTGTCCCTCAGCGGATATATTCATATGTTTAGCTATTGGACTATAGCTCATTCCTTTATGTGCACAATATAAATGGTCACGTATCCTCTCCCTTAGATGCCTGCTCATCTTACCAACATAAAACCTGGGACAGGCTGTGCACTGTGCTAGATAAACAAGATTTTTAGTGTTACAGTCAGCTTCAGGAAAATGCGTAAATATTTTGTTGTAAGTGGGATGTGTGAATGCCCTAGACTCATCTATACAATTGCAAAATGAACAATTATTGCATTTGACAGTACATGAAGAAGTTGTTAACTCATTGCTCATGCTGTGAATATTCTGAGAAAAACATAGTCTCTTGTGTAAAGATTTCTTATTTTTGTATCCAAATCTTGGCCTATCACCCACTACCCCAGCAATATCTGCATTGGTTCCTAAAATAGGCCAATGCCTATAGATGATCTCCCTCATATCCCTTTCATCACTCGAAAAAAGCTAGGCTAAAAAAGGAGGCATATTATCAACACTATCAGTTGCGGATGTTTCCATTCTATGTTGTAAAATATATGGTTTGCCTCTATTGTGCCTCTACATTCTGACCTTGTTTTGTGTATGGTGTATCTCATGGTAGCATTTGGATCTAAAATCAGCATCTATCTGATTCAACACTCTTTCAAAATTGTGATCATTACTGTGTAGGTGACTAACCCTAAGGTTCTGACCTTCCAAAATGTTACGAAACACGTGACCAGGATGCATGCTGTTGCAGTGCACGTATGTGGGTTGATAGCATTCTTTTCTAAATAGTCTAGTCTCAATATTATTAGTTGCATCCTACACTAGCAGAACATCCAAGAATTCAGTCTTCTCATTCGACTGTTTGAATGTGAATTTCAAAACATTTGTGCTTGTGTTCAACATATGAACAAATTGGTATAGTTCTGTCAACTCCCCTCTCCAAAACATGAAAATGTCATCCACAAAACGTCTGTAGAAGGGCACATAAGCTCAACAGAGTTCAGACACATACATCACATCCTCCTCCCATGTGGACATAACCAAATCTTGTTTATCTAGCACAGTGCACAGCCTGTCCCAGTTTTTATGTTGGTAAGATGAACAGGCATCTAAGGGAGAAGGATACATGACCATTTGTATTGTGCACGTAAAGGGATGAGCTATAGTGCAATAACTAAACATATGAATACATCCACTGAGGGACACAATTTTATGTTCTTAGTATTCGAAGTTTTGAATCAAGATGTTAGGATGGGGGATATAGTTAACAAGACATATCATGCCGAGATGAAAAAGATTTTTAGACTAGGGGCACATTATTCCCCTGGCCTTAATGAACATGTTTCAGTACAACCCACACTGAAAAAAAAGGCTGACAAAGAGGAGATAGGGTAGATGGAATGTTTTTAAATCAACACACACTAGTTGAGCAGTTATATAATTTTAATATGTACATTTTCTTATTTATTGAGTTTATGAAATAGATTACATGTTTTTATGAATTATTAGGTAATAGGTGATATGAGTATTTAATTTAAGTGCATATGCATTTTTATAATCATTATAACATTTAGTTGTTTTTAGGAATGTGAATGTAAGCAGACTTAATTGGTTTATTTAATTAGCATATTCAATGCAATCATGTTGCTTAGCAACTTTTAATGTTTTTTCAGTTGATTGGATGAAACTGTTACAAGGTGTTTAAAAGCTGGTTAGAGTTTTTACTTTGATAATAGGTCTGAAGAAGCTACATGCGAAAGCGCTTACCTGTTCTTTATTTTTACTATTTTATTAAAGTTTTGTAACCACCTACCATGAACAACTGGTGTGTTTTTGACTTTTCTACATTGCTGTGTTTTACATACCAGTTGATCTTTTCCCCTACATCGTTTTGCTGTTTGGACTTAAATTAATTAATTAATAGATTGACTGATTGCTTTACTGACTGATGTAATTTTTGCTGACTGCATAAGGGAACTGGTCCCACTACCAGTTTCAGCTACAGCCCAGATGCAGCTGCACACTGTAATCCATGTAATGCAACAAAATGTGTCATTTCAGACTTATAGTGACAGAGAAGTGCAAATGGCTGTACATGTAATTTTTACGTAGCTTAATACCTGTAACACGACCAATGAATCTGCTAACTACTATAGTACTGATAGCAGAAGAGAAAGTGTACCTGTAAACATTCATGTTTACATATTATGCAAGATAGCTTTCAGTGTTCTTTAGGGTAGGAGCTAAGAAGCATGAGAAAAAATGGAGTCTGCACAGCTAGAAAGTTCTGGTAGCCTATTGTCACATGTGTTTTGAGTGTTAAAGAAGCTGTTTCTTGTATTTGTTTGTAGGTAGTCATATCTGTAATTTGGTTTGGCAATTGATTCTAATTAGATGGGATCATTTTAGACTTTTTTTTCAGATATAGCCAATTTGAAGGAGGCACTGCTGTGTGAGTCTGCTAGTCTTATGGCTTCTCAGTGAATAAAAAAAGTTTTGATAATTATTTTGTTTTTCAATAAATGTCAGAGGCCCTGGTTTAACATTTTATAAGTAATGGTTGACATCGGTAGGATAAAGTATGCAGTGATTGTTAGTTGGCTTTCTGGGGGCATGATGCTTGCAGTGGTATTATAAATATGGAGCAAGATTTCTTCAAAACTTAATGCCTGGTCTGTAGCATAAGACAAATTGTTGTATGAACTTTTAAAAATCTCTAACGTTGAGCACAATGCCCCCTTTGGTATGTACTTAACCAGGCATATCCAACAACTGGAGCATCCGCAGAGGTTCCTCATTAAAAGAATACAGGGTGTAAGGAAAATGTCCTATGCAGACCCCTTCAAGGC
This sequence comes from Protopterus annectens, assembly GCF_019279795.1. Classification (NCBI taxonomy): domain Eukaryota; kingdom Metazoa; phylum Chordata; order Ceratodontiformes; family Protopteridae; genus Protopterus; species Protopterus annectens. Next base: position 1,316,661,012 of record NC_056746.1, on the reverse strand, counting down.
CCTATGCCTGTATTCTGTCTCCTACAAGCTTTTGAGGGGAGATCTATGCCTGGCATACAGGGCATTGTCAGACCCCACTCTGATGGACCACCTGCATATCCACAAAACAAACAGCACCAGAATTACTTCTTCTAAAGACTTAAACTTTGCCTGTGATATAAATAGAACCTGCTGGAGAGATAGGTAGGTATCCCAGAGACTACCCTGTCAATGGAACAGGCTCTCCATCCTTGTGAAGCAGAGTTCATCCTTACCCCAATTCAATTGTAACTTGGACAATTGAATGGGAAACTCGAAATCTATGCCTGGTTTGGCACCTATGTCTCTAATGGACACAGGTAACCTGTAAATGGTTCATCTCCCAGGCCCATGCTTACACTTATTAAGGTTATCAGAACTTGTCAGAGATTTGGGATGCATGGCTAGGCTTAAAAAGGCCCTTGTGGTTGTTAGCCTAGTAAACACCTATGAACCTATAATCTAGAAGTTTCTTTTCATGCACAATGTCAATAGTTATTAAATTAGTCCATCAAGAAAAGTCATGCTCCCTCAGTCTGGTAAAACCCTTACATAATGATTGTGCTTCAGTGCCTCTAAACATCAGTTGTCATCTTTCTTTCAATTCTCTTGTTGTTATCAAAAACAATTTAAAAATGTGTTTCTTCAATATCTTCTCAATAGCAGTTTCAGACCTGACTCATCACATTTTTAATTTCTCTAAATGTTTTAGGTTTCTAAAAAAAACAGGACTATTCCCCATTCTTGATTTAATGTCCAATTAAGGTTCTTGAAACTGGTATTGCTTCAGTCTTTGGTGTTTGCCACAACTGTTCTAAGCACCTACAATATACCTAGAGTTGCCTCTTTCTGCATTTCAAATGGTGTTAGCCTGTATCCACAACATATTTATGCATGCTTGAAAATTATTTCTTTATTAGCCCCCTACACCCCTTCAACTAATATGCACTTACTCTGAGATTACCAAACCTCAGAGAAACGGGTATATTCCAAGAAATGGCCATCTTGGGCTTAATATATGCAAGTCCATTTTTTCATCCAGTCAGTCTCCATATTTAGGGCTTCCTTCTAGTGGGTCTTTCAACATTTTAAATCATTACCCATCCCCTCTGTCAGCCCCCCCCCCATCTAGTTTACCTCTCCAGGCTAATGGAACATCCACTGTAGCATGTGGCCCTGGGAAAGTGCCAGAATCTGGTTGAGTATTGTAAAATTCTGCAACATGACCTAGGCGAGTAAATATGTTTTCATCAATAAATCAATAAACACTCACAAACTAAGTCATCACTCTCTTTATTAGCACTGTTTCTCTTACTACTGTTACTATCTGGGTTTCATTTTCCATAGTGTTCATGCTCTGGCATTTTATGACTTCATGTCGTTCACTATAATTGCTATAATTGTTAGGTGTAACAGTAATATGATTAATATTATTTTTGTCCTTTTTTCTCCTGTTTTCTTTCTTCTACTTCCTTATTTTGTTGTTATTGGGTGATCCCATGCAATCATCTGTACTCCATTTTCATTAACCCTGTATAGCTTAAGTTTCTAATGCTTCTCTGCTACCTGAATGGTACAGTGTTTGTACAATACGCAGTATAACAGGTTACAAAATGAATGTCACTTAGACTGAAACCGATTCATACGGCGTTGTCATACACCTAGAACTTTTTAATGGGCACATGACATTCCTTATCTTTATGAGTGTTGGGGTGCATGCCTTCCTGAACAAATATAATGAAAAACTGAAGTGAATTGGTGCAATATACTGTTTTTACTTTGGTAGAGTGAGATAAGGTTATTTTTTGCTTTTGATAGATTTTTGAATTATTTCAGTGTCCTAAACATTTGTTTTGTTATTTTATGCTTTTTCACCACACTCTGTTTCACAATTCAGCCATAAAAACATTACTTAACTACTAAGGCAGAGGTCAAGGCAAGCAAAATCAGTGGCATTTTAAATGGGGACAAGATAAGTACTGTTTCAGTAAAATCAGTCATAAACATGAGGCGTTTTTTTATGTGCTTCCTTACTATAACAGTTGTGAACAGTTTATAAATTGTTTTCAATTTAGTTAAATTAATGGCACTAAAGCATTATATAAAGTAACACTGGAAAGGCAGCAATGTAGTCTGTTAGAGAGGATTACAATCCCCTCCACATACATATACACACACAATCCCAGATGTATGTGCACACACACACAGGTAGAAAGTCATTGGGCATTGTATTTTCCCAGATCTCACCAGTTACACTCCTACCTTGGTCACAAAAAACACAGGTGTTTCCAATGGCTTGAACAATCATAAAAATTGTTACCCTGCCTTCTGTTCACCATTGTGCCCAAAAGCAGATTGCATTCCTTTTGAGTCAATGGAGTGACCATGGAGAGGAAGAGAAGAGATGCAAACCAAAGTGGTTTTGACTTTTTCATGAATGAAATGATAAGCGGTTTTGGTTAGCCTAATGATGTGCACAAGTTACCCCTGAATGACGTATCCCAGCTGCGTGGCACAGAAGGATACATCCCTGAGTGCAAATAGGATTAACAGTGTACATTTACTGGCTCAGAAAACAGAAGAGCCGAGGTAGGAAGTGCAGGAAACGTGTGGCTTCTTATGTTGGTGTCCACCTGGGGGGAGGGTTTGATGGCTCGCCAGTTGTTAGCCATGCCACACCAGAGGTAGGCAGAGACTAGTCTTCATGGCTGTGAGAAGGGTGCGGACATGGTTATCCAAAATGGTGTCACAGCATTCACAAGGTGCATGTGGGAGCATGCAGACTCCTTCTTTATGTAAGCGACAATAGTCACCATGGTGATACAGCTGCTTATGCCATCAGGGGTGGAGTTAGCGATTTAAAGTTAAAAGTGTCATGATGGCTGCCTTATTGATGGCTGTACCATGGACTGGTCACACCTGATGATTGAATGGGAACTGAGCTCGCCCTTATGGGAACAAAGGGGTAGTCATGGCAGCAGCTTAGTGGTTGTCAGGCATGGGGACAAAAAACTACATAGAAAAAAATAGATGTCCTCTTATATTTTAGTATGCTGAATTTGATGAAGACCTGCCATATTGATGTGATCTGCTTGCTTCTTTTCATATGAGACAGAAAGTAGACACACATTTTGGGCTGCTAGATCCACTGTGCAAAGAATACAGCATTTAATACTAAAGATTAATTATAATTACCCAAGCTCAAATTAATATTGTTTTTTTTTTTCTAGGATATCTAAAGTCAAGCTGAATATTGCCATCCAGTTAGGTGGCTTCATAATGATGTGGCTCTAACTGAAAAGAAGTGCATACAGAACATTCCATACAGATAGGCCACCTGAGGTTGTAGTATAAATAACTGTAATGGATAAATCTGTACCACTGCTTATTGTACATTTAACTGCAAAATGGAATTAACATAAAAAAGTTAATTAATTAATTAATTAATTAATCAAATTAGTTAGTTACTTAGTTAGCTAGTGATTACTATTTGGCATCTGGGTAGGTGGTCTGGTCAAAAGACCTTTTTCATCTAAGATCTCCACTATCAACAGGAAGTTGTACAATAATAAATACTATAAATGCGGTATACATTCGATGAAACATTTACACACAGAAAGAGTAAAATAACTAAATAAATAAATAAATAAACATGTACAGTAGCAGTTACAACGTGACAGCAGTCAAAATGTAGCTATGGAATTTAACATAGATGCCACTATAACAACACTGTAATGTACAAGAAATTGAAGGCATACACTTTACAAATGGAAACTGAAAGAAGTTATTTACAACATATATTATAGTGGTTTTTGTTAAGCTGAGAGAGGCAGACTTCTGTTCTTTTACAAGTATTGCAAATGTTTTAGTAGGGTTGTTACAGAATGGGACTTGTCTTGTCTGAATAAATTTTGTAAAAGATTGCAGTGATATGTCCAATTAGGTTAAAATATATAAGGTGGAAGTATGCTTGGTTGGATAAGTAACAGTGACTTTATCTGGCATTCCTTTCTTGAAAGAGATGATCCTTTAAATTAGACTAAAGAGTCCCAATTTTGATTGATTGTGCAGAGCATTTTGAAGCTCTTTCCAAGTAGCAGGGCCAGTTTTTGAAAAGGTGGGCTTGTCTATTCCTTGGCCAAAACAAGGTCTGCTTAGAATAAGAACATCACTGTTGTTGCTTCTCAAGGAGTTGTTGAGTACTTTGATTAAAAACCAAGAGCAGGAATGGGTCAATATTGGAGTTAAATGATATTAACTGTGAGTGTTTAAAAGTAGAGAGGTTATTTTGGACATCAACAACTGTGTCATTTTTCGATGTTTGCAGTAATGGACATGAGCTCAGCTAGCGGGCAAAATGGCAAATTTTATTAGCAATGTTTAATAGAGTATGGTTATAAGAAATGGACATTAGTAGAAGAATGCAGACCAATGAAAATCGGGCAATATTCTCACTTAAGAAGTAAAACATTTTTGGCTTGAATAAGTCATACTTCTAGATAGAGAAAGTGAGTTAGTTTATATCCCTGTTTTATTTGATATATAATCTTATTGATTGTGGTTTGTACGTATATTTCTAAAACACAGGGTAGAGTTCAGAAGAAGGTATTTTTCTTGATGAGCATAAGGGGTTAGCTTCTGTAGGCAGTCTTTAAGGATCAGTGTTTGTTTTGTTCAGTATTTGCAGTGATGTGTACAACATGATTGCTGGTTTCTTATGACCTATGGGAAGTTAATTTTGCATGTGGTACCATAACTTGCTAAAGCTGGACTGCATTTTATTTTGTAAGACAGGTATGGAATTGCCAGAGTTAAAGAGAAGAATGTCATCTGTATATGTTATAATGTTAAGATCAGGAAGAGTTGTTTAAAGGCCATTAACAAACAGGAAAATAAATATGGTTGCAGGACTGAACTTTGGGTATGGCAAAGTCCATTAAGAAGTTATTTTTATGGTGGCTTTTTAACCACTGGATTGTGTCAAGACTAAAATAAGGTTTTAAATCTTATTCAAAACTAGAGAGTGGTTAAATGTCTCAAAGTCCCAGATGGTACAAATAATTTTACCTACTTCAAAGAAAAAAGTATTCATCTTCTAATGAATTATGTCATTTGCCATAGAGGGTGTTGTAATTGTACTGATTTTTTCACTAAGTCCATGTTGTGAGTCAGAGAGAGAAGACCACACTTGTTTGTATGATCAAAAATTTGTGTGTCTGTTAACTGCTTGAAAGGCATTAAAGCCCCACTGCACCTCTGTATGGGCTGGGCACTGCCCTGCCACTGTGCTACTTATACATTCCCAGTCCAAGGCCACACTGCCTTGAAGATAGTGAAAGCCCTTTTAAGTTAATTGTGCTTTATAATTTTTTTGCACAATATAAAACTGTACCCTTCATGTATGTGAGTGAACTTAGTCTCTGAGTTGAGAAGTGAAGAGTAGATAAATAAATTCTGCACATGGAAAATCAGTCACAGGGAGGCATGTAAAATATCTGGCTACTGGTACTGTTAACTGGTGAGGTGTGCATCACCTTTTACTAGACATAAAGTCCTTTCGCTTGTACACAGGACCTTTACCTCATTGCACTTCCTGGGCTGGTTAAAAATATGAATTAAAATACAAATAATGTGCAGCAGATATGCAGACTGCAGTACTTCCAATGTGCATATTTTCAGTGTCCCTTGTCATTTTGGACAAGGACTCTGAGTATGGGGAATTGAGCTAGCACATCTTTACATGTATATGGTATGGATGAAGAACTGAAACATTTCTTAATTCAACATGAGTATTCCAAGACATCATAGAAGTCTACAAAAGACTGTGCTTTTTTTTAAAGACTGTGACAGTAATAATTAGCACTTCATCGCTGTAACATTTCTGGTGCTAAGTGTGACTATTAACAAAGTACCTCTTAGAAAAGCTGTCCATATGAGGTGAAACCTGATAAGAAAAAGAACACATTTCAGTCTGAAACAATTAATAATTGGAAGTACAGACTTATTTCTCATCTGTAGCAGATCATTTATTCCTTTTGCTTATGACTGACAACTCAAAGGCTTTGTTGATGAAAAATTGCAAGCACATTAACGAAGGTGTTAACTGTCATATAAATTAAGAATTGAAAGTAAAGGGAAATTGATTGTAAAATCTTTGATGTCAAATATGGTTCTAATAATTGTAATGAAAACCACTTTGCATAAAATGTATATATGAGCTGTACCTGGCAACCTATGCCCAATGAAATGACATCTCAAACTCTAGCAATGTTGAAAGTAACATTGACGATTCTGTTTTGCTAAAAATCTGCAAGAGCTGGGCGCATGCTACAAAAATGTTCATGCTTTCAAAATGAGAGACCTGCCTTCACATTAAGAATCTGGTTCCCCTTTATGCCTGGGATCCTCTTACTAACCTAAAATGTCTGAATCCATTTAGTCTAAATTAGCATGACTTTTCTGACTTACAGTAGCCTTTGGGCAAGGATATAGCCAATATTTTTGCAATTATACGCCCTTTCTAGAAGGCAGCACCTTTCTTGTGGAAGTGTAGCTCACTCCTGCCCCAGCCAGTGCAGGTTTCTGAATAACATACATTTTCAACGCTGAAAAAAAAACTTCTGAAATTATACTTTAAAAGTAAAAATATGCTGCTTTATAGACTAAATTTTTTTTAAATCTATATTTTAATCCTGTAATAAAATAAAAGTATGGCAAATATGCTGGAGCTGTATGTCACTGGATAAAATAAAATATTGTGAAAAAACTGTATAATATGACATACATGGCTTGCACCTGACTACACATTTGACTTTGGGCATTACTTTTTGCCATTTCAGAGCCAGAGCTAAACAACCCATAAGTATCCACTTGACAAATTTTGCATACACTCTTTGTACCCTCCATTTGAACACAATTTTTTTTTTTTTGAAATTCTGGTATGTGTATCACAGCAAATTGTAAGAAACACAACTAACTTAGTAGACAAAATTTTAGTCATAGTCCACTGGCTGTATAATAACATATGTGATAGCATATATGGTGAAAGAAGAAAAATCATGATTGACCACTGCCAAACATACATCCCGTTATGCAGTTTTGAAAGGGCACCTGAGTGTTAAACATCAGGAAGGCCTGAATCCTTCAGGTGACTCAGGGAATGCATTCGAGAACGCCATGCTGTATCTTTATATTTCTGTCACTCGCTTTACAGTTGCATTCCCTTTTGTCTCTGTGTTGATCTGCCCCATTTTCTGTAACTTGATACATACCCCCTTCCCCACTGCTCCCTTCTCTTACAAGCAATACTCATTTGCCTTGTCCTGTTTATTATATCCTGTTGTGTTACTACATTATACCTTTCCTAATGTTATATACTAATATTGTTACTGTACTCCCTTGATTAACTGAGTTCATTGGTTCCTTGGTTTATTTATTTATGTTCATTGGTCCCTTGGTTTATTTATTTATGTTCACTGGTCCCTTGGTGTATTTATTTATGTTCACCGGTCCCTTGGTATATTTATTTATGTTCATTGGTCCCTTGGTTTATTTATTTATGTTCATTGGTCCCTTGGTTTATTTATTTATTTATTTATTTATTTTTAATGTGTGCCCCCAGTTTTGCACAGCCTCAGCCTGATCCTGTCTGACTTCCCAGCTCACTCTGCCCTTCATATCCCAGTTGTTACTTCTAGGTACCATGGATGTGACTCTTCACTTGGTAGGCCCTTGACTCTTTGGGTAGTTAACCTCTGCTTGTCCCAAGCAGTGAGAGACTTGATAGGATATCAGCAAGCATGGACTTTGGAAACATTCATTGTTGTGGCTGACTGGTCATTTCCCTTAGCTGTGTGAGTGGCTTCCGAAATGATGTCAGGATATTATATAATTCCCTGCATTCATCTGAGATGCCATCTGTGGTTCCTGGCTTCTGCCAGAGGTCATACAGATATCAGGTAATCCATGAAACCTCCCACCTGGATAGGAGAGATGGATTTATGCCACTTCATCCCATCCCCCCTGTTCAGCTCTACACATAGCCTGAGTTCATTCTGGAACTCAGGTTACCAGTATCCCTTAGTTTATTTTCTTGGTATAGCATCCTGTGGTTATTGTCTTTTTAAAGATTAAAGGCAAGGGCAGCCACGGTGATGCAGTGGTTAGCATTGTTGCCTCACAGCAAGAGGTTCCCTGGTTCGATCCTCGGCTGGGGTGCCTTCTGTGCGGAGTCTGCATGTCCTCCCTGTGGTTGCGTGGGTTTCCTCCGGGTGCTCCGGTTTCCTCCCACATCCCAAAGACATGCTGTAGGTGGATTAGACACTCTAAATTGGCCCTAAGTGTGAGTGCATGTGTGTGCCTTCTGTGGAAGGTTGGGTGCCGGGCTGGCAACTCGACACCGTAAAAACTCCACTGCCAATCATGAGTGGACATGTGATCTGCTATGGTGACCCCTAACTGGGAAAAGCTGGAAGAAGAAGAAAGGATATTTCTGCTGAATTTACTTTTGCACTATTACTAATACTGAAATAGCATGCTTGTAGACTCACTTAGCTAAATATCTTTTTTTTTTTTTGGTGCAATTTATATTTTATATAATTATATCTGTATCCACTATCAACACCATACATTAGGGAAGAAAAGCATACACATATGCTTATCAATCATCTTACCTTGTCAGCCAATAAAGTAAACTAAAATTAGCTTCACGGTTTCACATATTGTATGCTATCAATAGCATTCATATATTAGTCATAAGTCAGTGTGACATAGTTAGTGAAATATTCTCTTCCTAAGTAGAAAGTTGTGATTGTAATCTTGGGTCAGGAATAAACCTATATCTGAAATAATATAAGAAGGATGCTTCGCTTTAGGGATCTGCCATCTTTTAGATGATTCTAGAATGAATTGTCAATTAATATCAAGTCCATGATACAGATGGATGAAACAAACTGGTTTAAGTCTTGACCAGACTGAAAAAGTTAAATAAAATCATGTTTTTGCAGAGTATAAGCCCTCGTGGACCCTGACCCCTTACTGTAATATAGCAAATTCACTGTCACATGACCATAGAGATAACTGAAAAATCCAGAAACATTAACTCACCAATTGTCCACTAACAAAAAATGTGACAGTAGCAATTTTCAATGGGAAAGAGAAATTGATAAGTTGCAACATGTGGCAGTGTGCTCAGAGAGTTGAAACTACAACCAAGGGAAGAGATGACCCTTTCAAACAGGGAGGAAAACAGTTCTCTCAAACATCATCTGGTATCACTAATGCTGTCTTGTTAAGTATTTTACTCAAAGTGAAAGAACCAAAAGGACTTTTCACAAACAGGAAAAAGAAACAATAACAGAAAATAGAAGGCATTATTTACAAAAGAGAAAAAGAAAGAGAATGTGAAATGTCTCCACTGCCTTCTCTACTATTTCCCTTGTAATAAAATTGGTATACATATGGTTATAAATAATAAATAAATAATAAAATGCTTAGGGGCACAATTTATGTCTCTTTCTCTCTCTCTTTCTGTGTACACACACACACACACACACACACACACACACACACACACATATATATATATATATATATATATATATATATATATATATATATATAAATCTACTTTGAAAGGTCAAACTTCTAAAATTTCAAAATTCAGTTTGCCGAGACCATAATACCAAAGTTTTGAAACTTTGAAACTTTAATAAAATAAAAAATAAACAAAAAATGTTAACATTTTTGCAGGGTGGCAAGCCCCCCACACCCCCTGCTAAATAAATATACCAACCCCGAGAGCACACTACGTGAGGAAAATGTTAAATTTCCAATTACATGCTGTATGGTGATCTCCATTCAAAACATACTAAGTTTCAAGACTTCGATCTTATGGTCTTGACCATTTGCAGTTTGAAGTTTTGAAACTTTGAGCTTGTAAAGTAGATCCATACACATGTACATGCATACATTACACACATACATATCCTTCAGAAAATATATCCAAAAGTCATTATTTTAATGATGCAGGTTAGAATGTCACAATTTAAGCTCCTAAAATGTAATTAAATTACTCGTATTCTTAATATAACACAGTGCTTTGTTGTAAAACTAGTTTCACACATTATTAAAGTGTTGTTTGTTTGTAGATGATAACTAACTCACTAATGATACATTATTACAGTGACAGTGTGCAAATATGACAACCTGTAGTCTAACCTGTAAAATGAAAACTTACTAGCATACTACAAATTATCTTTGTCTTTTACTTGCTTAATAAAGTCTGTGTTGAAGATTGTAAAATTTGTGTCTTATTGATTATAAAAAGAATGCAGTGCCTGGAGTGCAGTAATTACGCTCTGATATCTAGGAAAAAAAAAATCAGATAAGCACTACTATAGCCCAAGACCCAATTTTAACAAATGTTAAGCTTGTTAAGGTCAGATTTCACACTAGGCAGTTAAATCTGTCAGTACTGACCAGCAAACAAAAGCAAAGATTTGTTTCTCCCTGCTGTCTGTGTTGGTAATTGGTCCTTGACTTCCTCTTATAAACTTAGAAAGTTGCTAGAAAAACAGGACTTGTGTTCGCCAGCATTTTCTGAAGGATAGGAAGTCTGAAACTCAAATGTTTGTCGTTATCTAGTGACTTCACTCCTCAGTGATTTGTCAGAAAACCACAGATTTTATGAGGATTACACCAACAAATATGAGGCAAAAATCAATTGTGTGTTCTCACATCTATGCCAAAATTCACCTCTCAAGCAGAATTTTTTAACATCCATTTCTCAAACACATAATAAACAAGTTATGATCATCAATCCACTCACAATCCCTTACATTATGTAATGGTGAGTGCTTGTATCTGTCCTTTTGGCTCAGATCATAACTGAAAAGGATCTTTTGACCAGCTCATTACCTGGTTAACAATAAAAAGTAAACAGATTAATTGATGGTATTTTTATTTTACGTGACATTTGAGTACCACTGTGTTTTCAATAATGGGAAAGGAATTTATTTACAAGGTGCTAAATAGAAACTGTGTTAAGTGGTTGTACATTCATTTCTAAGTGCTGTTCATGTTTCATGTTACTGTTTCTTTAAACTGAGTTAAAAGAGTAGAAATTGTTTAATTAGTGATTCTGAATATCTGTTATAAAAGCACTGGTATGTTATTTTTCTGGTTGTCTCCTTGAAGGCTGTACAGCTGAGGTACCTGGGACTTTTAACAGAGAATAAAATTAAGTATTAATTCAGATAAAGTGAATTGTTTCATAAAAGTTATTGTTTTGTAAAAGTTCCTTGAATCTGTGTAGAAGTGACACAAAATAAATTAATTTCTGTTTATCCAGTACACTATCGACAACGGGTTGTACCAAGCTAGAGCACCTATAACTAATTGCTATATTATTGTTACGGTGTAGTGTGTATGTATGTGTGTGTGTGTGTGTGTGTGTGTGTGTGTGTGTGTGTGTGTGTGTGTATATATATATATATATATATATATATATATATATATATATATATATATATATATATTATAATAGTATAGTATACTTGATGAAGATGGTGTAAACCATCCGCAGCCATTCAGAAGTTAGTACTGACAAAGTGGAACAGAAGTACTTACTGCCTCCATGTGCCAACAACCATTGTTAGTGCTTGCTGTACACAATTCATGGAAATTTGCTGTATAGTATACAACAGTGTTTCAAACATTATGAAGCCTGGCACCACTGGGAAACCAAAGCAAGTCGCAAAATGTGGCATAAGAAAACTAACTATTCCATACAGATTTTATGCATAAATTCTGAACTGTAACAGTCTATATCTATATAATTATATGTATTTGACTACAGGTCATCAGTGAAGGTGTTATATACTAAGACAGAACTGTGTTCAATAAAGTGTTTGCATGTACTGATAAGGATGGTGACTATCCACCCTTCTGTATAATGCAGCCAATGAGTTTTGCATGGGGAGGCCAATGTACTTTTCTGGTTACTATTGGAGGCCTTTCTATGGATTGTGGCTCACTGTGACAGAATTTATGTGATTATGATTAAAAACCTACTAGAAATATATGCACATCTGTGGGGAGTGGTATGGCTTTGTCATGATGATTTACTCTGGGCAAGCTATGTCCTGCAATCTCATTTGATTCCTATCAACTCATAGTACATGCTGCATGAAATAGCAAGTCTTCTCAGACATGAGTTCCCAGGTGACTCTCGAAACTAGTTTGCAAGACAAAACATAGACAGGAATTTAAATGGATGTACTGTGGTAATCACCACACAGTTAATCAGGGAGAAAATGGCTGAATCAGCAAAAAATCAATTTGCTACATAACTGTACTCAGACCATCACAGAACACTCTTCATCTGTTTTTAATGGGATAGGAAACTCCCAGGTACCCCCTTAATGTGGGGGCATGTCCCCCACCCCTGATCACTGCATATGTACTGGCATAAATGTCACACAAACAAAAAAAATGGAAAAGATGGAAAATAGAAATATTTTCCTCTTTTTTTGTGTTCCTGTAAAACCACAACAATCAGCTCAGCATTTGCAACAGAGCCAGATCTGATTTGCTGTCCACGTTTATCCTTTAATGTTTTATGACATAATAAAATCTTACATAATTATCTGTAGTGTTTCAAATTTAAACATCTACCTTGTAAGCAAGTATCTAACAGTATGCTACAAATCAGCAAACACCTTAATGAATTTTGAAAGACTCAGTGATGTAAAGCAAAATGTGTGCTACTGATAATAAAGAAATATTTTATTAGTCAAGTAAGATGTTTTAATCAATAAACTGTTGTAAAGGGGCTTGGCCGTTCCTGTTCATTATTTTATTTGTGTTGTTTTGGTTTTCAGTTCTGCTGCTGGCATAGATCTTCTCGAAGATTAATGCCGCAGACTACTGCACATATGGGGCCCAGAACTTGAAAGTCATCACAATATTAAGAGTTTAAATCTTTAGTCTCAGTGTATTTGAGTGGAAAGCCAATTATAGAGCTGAATTAGTTTTCAAATTAAACCACAATTTAAAGGCCTGTGAAATTAATCCTTTAAGGCATGCTGTACCATTTGTATGTGGATTCATACAAAGAATTGGAATTAGGATTTCCAAGTTTTTTTTTTTTTTCACTTAATGTAATTATGAGATGCTCCGCACGTCGTAGCTTGTAGCGTTGGAGAGACAAGATAATCTGTGGTATGGCAGATCATCATCAAAGTAACTGCAGATAAAGACATGGAAATTGCACTGCTTTGTAACTGGCAGAAGTTGTGCAAATCATCATTGTAAAATGGAAAAAAAACATTCATTGGCATGTTGTTTGTGAAAACGGCTAGTCTGAGCTCTAGTGCTACCAGCTATTTTATCTGATAATAACGTTTAGAGTTATTTTACTGTGTTCAAACATTATTTTACTAATTTCCAGATAATATTCCAAAGACACAGTAATGCAAGAATATAGACTGAACAAGTACTGAAGTCAGTGAAGACATTCGGCACATCACAGACCTGCCACATGTCTCACAGTGATTTGTGTATGTTAACTTCAAGGAGTGCAAATGAGTGTTTGAGATCAATGGATTAAATACAATAAATAGTAAAAACAATAAAAAACTGTATCTCAACACCAGAAATAAAAATCTCACTTATTTTAATCCGAATCCAAATAGCACAGCTTTCGTGAATAATCCTTTCTTCAATGCATATAGAACATAGTTCAAATACAGAGTTTTTAAATACAGCACAGAATCCCATTGCCCAATAAGAGTTCACCTTATTATACAGGGAACCTAAAGTTTAAAGACACAGCAACACATATAAAAGGTACATTCAAAAGCAACTTAAAAGGCACAACAGATACTGGTAACCAACAGCAACATTCACTTCAGCTTAATTTGCTTTTGTTTTAATACAGGTTTTAAAGTAACTGAAGCATTTAATCCAGGTGCACAGTCATCTTGCAGTTTTAAAATCTACCTGTATTCAGCTAGTTCAGTGACATTTACATCACTACCTCTTATGTTAAACAATATATTTTGTATTACTCTAAATTTAAATGCATGGTCTATAACATTGTCATGAATATGCTTAGCCAAGGAATGACTAAGTATATTCCTTCTAATTTCTGAAAACTGTTCAGAAATTCTTGCCTTAAATTTTCTATTGATTTACCTATACAGAAACTAGTGCACGTCATCCACACAGCAAAATAAACCAGATTTTCTGTGTTACAAGTAGCAAAGCAATCGAATTCATAAATATGCTTTGTTTGTGTATGTCCAAAAATAACAGAGGGATCAATGTGTTTACAAAAAACACAGTTATAGTATGGAATAATACCTTTTAATTCTAGTAGATTGGTCCTCCTTTTTATACAATTCCTTATAGTATATATTTTCTGTTTCAGGTTAGGGCATTTCTTAAAAGAAAAACTGAAAGATGTACTTTTTATTTTACCCAGTTCTAGCATAGCAGTTAGTATGCCCCAATTTCTCTGTATAATATTGGTAACACCACTAGTATTTACACTATATTTCATGATGCACCCAAATTTAATGTTGTTATTATGTCTTTGGTTTGATTGTGGATGTTCTGAAGCAAAATATGTTTTGTCTCTACCATCTCTTTCATTAGTTACATAGTTACAGTGATCATTAGTTAACACAGTTAGATGCTTCATTCAAAAGGCCTTCATCATAGTCTGTCATCTGAAATTCTTGTCTTAACATATCCATCTGCTGGTTACATAATATTGCATCTGCAGTCAGTCTATTCACTGTCATATATATTGCCTTTTAACTATCCCTTTAAAAACATGACCAGGATGCATACTGCAACTATGGAGAGATCTGCTAAGCTGAACTTCCTTCCTATAGATATTCATTGATATCAGCCCATCAGTATTTTTAGGAGCTATATGCAAAAAACAAATCTCTGTTCTAAGTTATTTCAATTTAAATCTCAGAAAATTTGTAGAGCGTTTCCATGAATCTAACATATTCTTGTAGTTCAATTTCATCACCCTTCCAAACCAAAAAAAGCATCATCAACAAAGCATTTATAAAATAAAATTTTATCAGTATAGTTGTTTGTCGAACCAAATACATGCATACTCTCCAATTCATATAGGGCTATGTTAGCATAAGTGTTTGCTATTGGTGTACCCATAGCAACACCCGATACTCGATGGTACAACTACTTTCCAAATAGGAAAACTTTACTTGTTATTACAACTTCTAAAAGAACGCAAATCATTTCTATTTTCATATTTGTGAATGCTGTGTTCTTACATAAATATTCTCTCACAGCCTGTATGCTGTATTCATTAGGGATGACAGCAAACAATGAGTTGGCATCCATTGTTACAAAAATAAATTGGGCAGTATGCGAATATTACCCATGGTGGCTTGCATTATTTAATGTCTGAACTGTCTGTATATAATTTCAAAAGGAGGTCTTCTTTCTGAAACCTTCAACTTTATTGCCTTTCTTGCAAGAAAATATTCTTTTAGCAAATATCTCTTTAACCAAAGAAAGCAAACAGTGATAAGTTAGATATTCATTGGTCTATTACTCAGCATTTTAGATCAGGTTTTGTATTTCTGTTTTTCTACAGCTCTGCAACACAATGATATAGTATTCAGCTGTTCTGTTCATGTTCTGTCACTCCCTTCTCCTTCCAGGAGTCAGAAATGATCTTAGGCAAAATACAGCCTCTCACAATGATATAGTATTCATTCTGTTCATGTTCTGTCACTCCCTTCTCCTTCCAGGAGTCAGAAATGATCTTAGGCAAAATACAGCCTCACAATGATATAGTATTCAGCTGTTCTGTTCATGTTCTGTCACTCCCTTCTCCTTCCAGGAGTCAGAAATGATCTTAGGCAAAATACAGCCTCACAATGATATAGTATGCCGCTGTTCTGTTCATGTTCTGTCACTCCCTTCTCCTTCCAGGAGTCAGAAATGATCTTAGGCAAAATACAGCCTCAGATGAAAGACTCCACAATCCCTCCCATTGTCACTGTTGCTACTGGTATGCCTTTAGTTACACCCCAGTCTGTCTAACATTTCTTCTTGTTTTTTCACTTTATATTTTACTATTCAGCTCAGAGCTCTAGTTAGTACAGGGCGAAGGAAACAGGCACCCCAGGCGCAAAGTATTATAGGGTACAATCAGCATCAGCAGATGTCAGTTGGTCTTAAGTTCAAGTCAGCATTCCAAAATGAATACCAGTATTGTATTT
>NC_056746.1:1316532223-1316642223 GCF_019279795.1 Protopterus annectens | reverse complement strand
TAAGTTAGAATGGTATTGAAATACACTAATTGAAATATTGCTTATATTCTGATTTTACATTTGCAAGGTTTGTCATTTAAAAGGTGCAAATCAAGTTTTTCAGACATGACTCTTAGTACAACACACATTTAAAATGGTTGATACATAGCACTGGGAGCTTGTGGATTTTAGACTGTTTATAAATGCATGTAATAAAGTTTGAAGTGAAACAGCAAAAAACATCATATGCTGCTGGAGCAGAGCTGCAGTAGTCATCTTTGGTAGGTGGTACAGGTGCTGTGGTTAGAAGAGTCAGACAGGTGGCATGGACAAATCAGTCCTGATTCACTTTAGGTATTTTCAGTCTACATTAGCAGTGTGACGTTCAAGAATTCCTGCACCCCTCAAGTGAGAAACTACAGCCTCAGTACCCCTGTATATATATATATATATATATATATATATATATATATATATATATATATATATATATATATTTCTCATCAAATGTGTACTTCCTTAACATTCAGAATATCAGTCTACTAATGTCAAAACATGAAACATCAACAAGCTGGGCAAATGCTCTGAGGATCACCCCAGAGAAGGCTAAACTGACAAGTGTTTCTGCAGGGGAACTCCCCCCTTCACCCCCATGGTTTGGGGTTGGGCATCCCACACCCACTGCTAATTATATTTACCAGGTCTGGGATCACACAGTCCCCAGGGAAAGGGAATATTTCCCTACCTGGGACTTGTTGATTTCTTGCACGTCGACCGTCTGTTTCTGTTAACTAAATAGTATCATCCAAACAGCTGACAATGTTGCGCCTGTTTGATGGAAACTTATATACCCATATAGGGATATCTATTTATATAGATATACTTAGATATAGATATGCAAACACACACACACACACACACACATACACACACACATACACACACACACACACACACACACACACACACACACACACACACACACACACACACACACACACACACACACACACACACACACACACACACACACACACACACACACACACACACATATTCCCATTTCAGCAATACTATCACTTGACAAGCAAATGGTATCTCGTTCACTACACATCATGGCACTATTGCAACTCATCCACATTTTGCAGTACATTTCATATTGTGACTGATGCCACCTTTGTGATGCAGACCAGCAGAGACAATATACTTAATACAGAAAGGATCCAATCCATGTGGTCCTTGACCTTTAATTTCTTCATTTATTCTGCCTTTTGTTTCACTCCTGCAATGATCCAAATGCACTCTTTTGCAAATTATCACAAGGGATCCTAATCAGTATTTAACCGTGGAGTCCAGCCTCCTGACTGTTATTGTACAGATTATCTTGTAAGCCGTGAGAGACATACATACTGATAATTTAACCCATTTTCCAGTGCAGCTCACCTGCATGTCAATGATAGTAGTAAGCCATCCTTTCTGATAACTGGTATCAGATGTATGTCAACATCAAATGACAATCATGTTAGCCACTGTGTGTTATATAATAAAGTAAGGCATATATCCTTCAGTAAAACTCTTATAATCTGTATTAATGTTTAAACATAGATTTCTGGCACAAAATTCAGTTGGCTTACCATTCTAACAACACTCACCAAACAGGCTTAATAAATCGCACACACTATTTTTGGAAATTATCATCATCTGTATAGTATAGAACTCTTTGCTTATCATATCACTGTTACTCAGACTTCATGTAAAGTGAGTGGCTTTCAGCCTGTAGACTTGCTTCAGATAACAAATCTTTACTTTAGCAATCTAAGAAAACAATGCATATAAAAAATCAAGGTCAAATAATTATCAATGCCCTTCCATTCTCCAGAATGTATTTCTTTATGCTATGAGATGGAAATCATATTATCTAGTGAAACCTGCTTTTAAAGAATTGGATTACACAGTCTGAATGTACTATTTTGTAATCAATGTTCCTTCGCCCAGTGCTAGATAGCTTTATTTTGCACCAAAAGTCTCTTAATCAAATCCTGCAAATGCATTTTAAAATATATTTTAATAAACA
Organism: Protopterus annectens; assembly: GCF_019279795.1. Lineage (NCBI taxonomy): Eukaryota > Metazoa > Chordata > Ceratodontiformes > Protopteridae > Protopterus > Protopterus annectens. The sequence continues at coordinate 1,316,640,170 of NC_056746.1, read as the reverse complement.
TTTGACAATTACCGATATGCTAACAGAACTCTTAAAGCTAGTTTTAATGTTTATAAAAGAATTATTGTGGCACTGGGTTTTATGTCATTTAATGTTATAAACAATGGATTCATTGCTAACATAGCTTTTCACCATAGTATCTACAGGGGAGGGGTCTATGTTTACCCATCAAATGAAACCATCATCAAATGGCTATTCAACAAACACTTAACAACAAATGTCCATTTTATCGAACATCATAGAACTGCAATAGTTTGCTAGCAACAAGGAAATATCCCAGTGCATAACATAAACTAAACAAAACATTTTATAAATTTGCCCTTTTTCCACACTGTAGTGCGATCTTGGAGTTGGTATATATAGTTGGGGGGGTGCAGCCCCCACCTTGGTGGGTTGCACCAGGGTGGGGTGCTGCACCACCACAACCCCCCAACTATATATACCATTTCTGAGATTGCACTATAATGAGGAGTGAGGAAAAGGGCACATTTGTAAAAGGTTTTATTTAGTTTACATTATGCATTGGGGGATTTTCTTGTTGTTGGCCAACTATTACAGTTTGATTATTTTCTTTACGACAATTTGACTGTTCGGTAAAATGGATGTTCAGTGATTGTTGTACATTGAGCAGCCGTTCATCGAACTTTTCATTTGATGGGTAAATATAGACTCTCTACATGGACATTGTCTGCTGTTCAGTAAGTCACTGATACAACTTGGTCACCTGGGTTTGTGCATATAAATCATGCAGTCAGTGAATTGCAATTTATACAGCGTTTGATATTTTTGAATAGTACCTTCACTCTGTCTAACCACTCACTTCGAGGTTGCAGTTGTAGTGTATTTCTTTGATAGTATAAAAAATATAAACCATCTAGAGGCAAAATGAATTTACTGTGATTTTATCAATTTCCATTAGCTAAAATAAGTGGAAATCATTTTAGTGCACTATTTTATCCAAGGAACAGAGAATTCTGTAACTGAGAATGCAGCAGACATGATTTTAGAAGTACAAGGTCAAATGAGGTTATCGTTCTCAGCTGCTGGAAACAGAAGTGTTGATAAAATGGATGTCTCTTGGAACTGTGACCTTTGCATTCAGAGATCAAACAATGTTTACTCCATGACCTTGACTTCTGTTTTTTCTGAATTGTACCATTTCAATTGGCAACCATGTTAAATTGCTGTTTTTCTCATGAAGAATGAAAAGGTTTGTCAAGCAAAGTTTTTCTGCGGATGTCTCTGAGAACTGGAAATGTAAGAATGTTGCTGATGCTAGAAAGATGAAATAGGGATAAGATTAGAAAGTCAATATGAATGCACAAGAACAAGCTATAAGACTGCTGTCAACACAAACAAACTTCTGTCATTAAATGTCCAGTGTCCTCAGATACTTTAGGTATAAGGTCATTCTATTTTATAAAACAAGCAAGTACTCCTGGATCGTGAATCCTTGCAAACAAGACATCAACATTCAGTGCCCTAAGTTATCAGGAAAAGTTGAATCTGAGCAAATAAGTTGTTTAGACGTTAACTTGCTTCTTAATGAAAGACTGAAAATGTGTGTTCAACTCACACCTCTTGCACCTCAAGTTCCTGCCACAGTGAGTCGGCAAACCTCCAGCCAGTCTGCTTCCTGTAACGCCATGAAACGACTGACATAGACACAGTAATGCAGCTGCACTGTTAACTGCATTACAAATAAACATTTTAGTCATTGCTTTCTAGCAGCTGACGTTACATAGTGGGTAAATCAGTGATTTATAACATAAAACAGAGTGCTTTGAGTCTGTAAGGCTCCTTTTTACGTATGCAGATTACGGAGTCGTTTTCTTTATTTGTCATAGATTACATTATCTAGAGTCCTTTTTTTTCATTAGTTGCAGTGCATTTTCATTTGATATCATGATCACTGTTCTTTGTTTTTGTATTTCTGCCCTTTCTGTGTTTCTGCTGGTGCCTTTATTTCTTTCTTTCTTTCTGTAAACCTGTGATTTAAGTTTATTGTTATATATGTCTGCGATCCTGCAATATATTTCTTAATGCGTGTGCCCTCATTCCATTATTTGTGTGTGTACTTCTGTACATGTTATTCCTGACTTGTTCATGTATGCTGGTTCCGTGTTGCACTTTTGTGGAATGTTTCTCACATTCACAGGACTACAGCATCCCATAGTTCGTGTTGACTAGATAATATGTTTGTGCTACTGTGAGGTGAGTATCTGCTTCAGTCCTTAAATAGGAAATCTAAGATATTATGTTACACAGTTTTGATATCTGATGAAAGTTGCTGAATGTGCTCTGTTACTTGTATTATGCCTAGCTAACAATCCTCCTTTAACCATACATAAAAAGGTGGTAATGCATGTTATTGCATATTTCATTTATATCTGCTAAGATAACGTACTTGTTAAAAAATAGTTCCTTAGCCTTTCAAGCTGCAACATCTGTCTACTCTTGCAGGATTGTTTCCTGACATTGCACGGGGCTGGGATCTGCTGGCCAGAATATAGTAGTGTCCCTTTCATAGTACAGAGCTATGTCAGTTATAGCAACCCCTGTCCATCTGCTGACCAGAATAAAGTAGTGTTCCTTTCATAGTACAGAGCTATGAGAGGTATAGTAACCCATGTCCATTTGCTAACCAGAATATGGCTGTGTCCCTTTCATAGTATAGAACTATGTCAGGTATAGCAATCCTTTTCCATCTGCTGACCAGAATAAGGTAGTTTCCCTTTCACACTAGAGAGCTATGTCAGGTATAGCAACCCCTTTCCATCTGCTGACCAAGATAAGGTAGTGTCTCTTTCATAGTACAGAGCTATAAGAGGTATAGTAACCCATGTCCATTTGCTATCTGCTGACCAGTATATGGTAGTGTCCCTTTCATAGTACAGAGCTATATCAGGTATAGCAACCCCTGTCCATCTGCTGACCAGTATATGGTAGTATCCCTTTCATAGTACAGAGCTTGGTCAGGTATAGTAACCCCTGTCCATCTGCTGACCAGAATATGGTAGTGTCCCTTTCATAGTACAGAGCTTGGTCAGGTATAGCAACCCCTGTCCATCTGCTGACCAGAATATGGTAGTGTCCCTTTCATAGTACAGAGCTCAGTCAGGTATAGTAACCCCTGTCCATCTGCTGACCAGAATATGGTAGTGTCCCTTTCATAGTACAGAGCTCAGTCAGGTATAGTAACCCCTGTCCATCTGCTGACCAGAATATGGTAGTGTCCCTTTCATAGTACAGAGCTCGGTCAGGTAAGGCACCCCTTTTCTCCAGTCTGTTCTACTGAACAAGTTAGCCTGTTTATACTTGAGCTCATTATTTTAGCAGTAAAAGACAACATAATGTACAGGCCCCTAACTGCTGTCTCCCAAAGCAGTTTTGAACTATATTTTTATGATACCCTTGATCACAACATTTTGATATAATCTTTGAGGAGGCCCATAGCAGTTTGGTGTACGACAAAACATAAGTTGCTGAATGTAGTCAATTACAGTGAAAAAGATGCACCAACCCAAACACCAAAAGTAAATGTGTGCACAGCATATAGATTTAGAAATGTCTTGGGGGGGGGGGGGGGTAATGCCGGTACCTGCACCCGACATGTTTACCCTTAATTTTCATTCTTATTTTTATTCCCAAGTTCCACAATCTCAATAGTGTCACAAAAACATTGTATTCCTTTCCCCTGAGGTTATGTGACCTCAATATCAGAACATACTTAAGAAAGCATAGTCCTTCTCCTGAGGACTGAACAACGTTTCCATCACTGTAGACATAAAGCCATTTTCACTGAAAATAGAACAATCGTTTATGAATTGTGCAGTACAATCACAGCATGCATTTATATTTTCCATTTAAGGAACTTACTATAAAAATGCTTTTGGACAACATATAAATTTGCATTAGATGAACAAAACCATATTTTTGCAAGTAGGGTAAAGCAACCATGACACCCATGAGAGAATGTTAACATGTCATTCTGAATAAAGTGATCATCTTTCTAAGCTTGTCTTTTCTGATTTCACTGTTACTTATGTTGATCCCTGCAGTGTGACCTAATCTGCTGAAACAAAAACTGATCATGTAAAAATGTTGTGTCATAAAACAGCAAAAACAAAAAAAAACTTTAAAATATCAGACACCTTGTTGATCATTTAATAAGCCATTTTCTATACGTTAATTAAGATTCTTAGCAATGTCTTTGATTCCATAATCTCCAATATTAGTGATAAATATATTAAAAACTCACTGACAGTATTTTTTCTTAAACATTTTAATGTCCATGTAGATATTAAAAATTATTGAGTGTTTGGACTTTGCTGGCCTACTCTGTGTTTTAATTATTACTTTCAGTTGAATTCTCAAGTTTTACATCTGATTTCTTTCTATTCAAAGGTCTATGTCTAAAATGCAGCATTGCTGGAGATAACATCTAATTGTGAACTACTAAATGAACATTTGCATTGAGTGCTATGCACCAACACACCTCCCCACTCACTTCCATGAGGAAGCTCTATAACATTAGATAGTAATTTGCCTTAACTAAAGGTGGCTGACTAACAACAAAGAGATTTGGATAATGAAATATTTTAAGGATTTTAGAGAGCACAGGTTAAGTGGTTTATATAACAAAATAAATATCTAAATAAACAAACAAACAGAGAAAATAGCACAACTATTTATCTAAAGTACAAGCTAAAACCAGGGGACTGTGGCTGACAAAGTTTGCTGATGACTTCAAACTGGGTGCAGTCATAGAATCTCAAGCGATGTCAGCATCCTTCAAGAAGGTCTTACACAAACAAATGTTTGGTACCAAAGTCAATGCAATGGTCTCAAACTCAATGCAAAAAAAAAAGCTATTATCATCCTTTTCGGTGATAACGATGTCCGTGCAAATTACCACATCAATGGCAATACCCTAAGTATGCACTCAGTGGCGAGAGATCTGGGCAGTCAGGTGGACATGAACCTTCCCTTTCATCCCAATGTTTCCACAGTTATAAGAAGGGCATTCTATATGGCTCACCTCATAAGTAAGGGCATTGCCTTGAGAAAAGGAGAAGTTATCACCTCCCTGTACTCTTCACTCGTTAGGCCAATAATTGAGTACAGTGCCCCTTTTGGTATGTACCTTTCTAACCACCTGCAGCAATTGGACAGACCACAAAGGTTCCTCACAAGGAAAATCCAAGGTCTTCAGCAGCTATCCTATGTGAATCGTTGAAATCACTGTCACTTTATTCTGCTGCATACAGACTACTCAGAGGTGATCTCTGCCTTGCATATAAGACGATCTCTGACCTTGGTTTATTGGAAATACTGCACATCCAGAAGTCAAATGGCACACTGGTTACTCCCTCTAAGGACCTAAACCTGGTATGTGACATCAATAGAACCTGCTGGAGGGACAGATTTGTCTCCCAGAGGTTACCATGCCTTAGGAACAAACTCCTGCTTCACGTCAAATAGAGCATCTCACTGGCCCTCTTGAAATGCAATATGGACAATTGGATGGGTAACCATAAATTCACCTCAGGGGTTCCACTTGTGTCCCTTTTGGACAGGGATAATAGGTTCTGATGGTGGTAACAAGGGTAAATTTGTCTAGACTTGTAAGGGCCCTCAGGCCATTAGCCTAGTAACTTTCTATGATACATTTTGGCTCATTTTAACAAAATATGCCAACTTTTCTATATCATGTTTATTGTTCTTGTTATTGTTTTAAATGTGTTCTTTATAAAATAAGTAATAAGAAAACAACCTGATTACACGGAATCACTCTGGAATGTTGATATTATGAAACACAGAGAAGATAACCTTGAAGCTGTTTTCATTATTTCTGAATGCATATTTCCTTCTTCAAAAGGAATAAAAAACTGTTTTCATTTCCTGGTTCTGAGTTAATTTTATGATTTTTATTCTCTACAGTAAGGAAGAAAATGTAGTCAGCTATATTTTTGTTATTTGTTTTCCATGTACAACTACCCACATTCTTGGTGTCTTGTAAATTCATAGAAATCACTTCTTCGTACTCAAAGATGTGCCAGCCTTGTAGATAATCTTTATGAGTACAGCTAGTCCTTGTGGGTGGGCTCACCTGAGTTTATTTTTTTCTCAACGTCTCTCAGAAACATTACGGCTTATACAGCCGTGGACATCTGAAATTACCTAAATCAATGAGCAGAACATAAATATTCAAGATAATTACTGCTAAGAATACTTAATTCCAAATGCCTAATTAAAAAAAAAATAACTTTCAGATGCTGTTGACTGAGAGTTCCCAATGACCAATTAATACTGAAAATTACCAGCATCAGGAAAAGCTAGTTTTTTTTACCCTTAGCAATATATCTGCATCACAAAAAAGTTACTTGTATATCTGTAGCATGAATAGCTCCCTCAAGTACTGCTACTAAGCAGGGTTGAGAGTAACTGATTTATGCTTTGATACAGGTTCAACAGAAACACTGTGGCTGCTCCCCAAAAAGCCACTGTAGGCTAAGTGTCAGTTTAATAGTACAGCCCAGGATATCCCACAGAGTATGGCACTACATACTTGCTCTTTGCAAAAAATTGACTCAGCTTCTACCTACAACAGTTATATATTTTTTATTCTAAAGTACTTTACCTGTTTTTACCTCTTCACTTTACCTTTGTCACATTGGTTGCTGCCCCTAGCTCTCGTGCCCCTTACACTGTGTATGAGCACATTGATAGCCTTCCCCTACCGCAGAAGATGTCTGCCCCCCAGCCCCAGGTCATCACATCATTCCTTCTGAAGTCTTCCAACTAACTCTCACCTATTTTTAACCTTCTAAAGAAATAAACAATCAAACCACCCCACATAAAACACCAACATTTTTATACCATAAAAACAGCACTTTATGCCACTGTATAGTCCCAGATATACCACATTTCAATATGTAAACCTTACCTCATAGGTAAAAAATGATTTTTCTCTGCAGTATATACATACTTATATTCACTTCTTATTTATTCTTATTTACATGCTAGCCACTTATAAGCAAATTAGTGTAAATTACCCCTCACACCCAGGGCACACTTCCTTCCATCTTTCTCCTCTCAGCCTTCTCTCCACCTATAATTATTCTCTTCCATGAAATACTTGCATTTTCTATTTTACTGTTTAAACTACTCTTTCCAAGCTGTTTCTCTCAGTCTTCTCAGTCCTATATTATCCTTTCAAACACCTTTTATACTGAATACTTCTCATCCATTTCTTCAGTTACATTCACCACAGACACCTTTGGTTTTAAGAAATGTACATTCCTACCGATAACTAAAAAACTTTACATTTCTACTTTCAAACAAATTAAATATCTCCCAAAAATTACAAAAAAAAAATCAAAACCTATACTTCAAATTCCTTAGAATATTCTCTTAGTTAATCTACTCAATGTTTCAAACTTTTGCATATATGTATCCCAACCTCATTATCACCAACATAACATCAGACCCTACCTATCTACCTCTTCCTATGAATACCTCAACAATCAGTTCTTCCAGCTGCAACTCAACATCTTCATTCCTTTAATATCAAAATGCACAGTATTTCTAACAAAAGCTTTGAATTCCATGCCTAGAAATATAAATTAGTACTAGGCTAACTGCTCTTTATGGGCTATTTTAAGCCTAGCCAATTACCTCATGTGAGAATCAAACCTTGCACCTTGTGTTTGTAAGGCAAACACCTTAACCATTATGCCAAACTCACAATCTTCACACTCTCCTGATGTGACAGCTATCTCCTGGCTTAAATGTCATATTAAAAAGAACACTATTCTCCCCCTAGATGTAACATTGTTTGCTGTGACCGCACAAACAAATGAGGTGGAGGTATAGCTATATTCTACTCTACTCTTCCCACCTAACAATCACACATATCCACATAAATTAACTACATTTTCTAATGCAGAAATCTTAGTCACCCTACTGAAACTTAACCAAACAAAACCTCTGTGCCTCAATTTTCTACACTTTCCTCTCAACAGTAACCCCACTTTAATAGAAGACATCCTTTCTTGGCTCATAACTAATCAGCATTGTCATCAACTGCCCTTTTTAACAGTGACCAAATCACTTGGAAAAATATTCACACCACTGGGTAGTCTTGACATGTCAAAAGAGAAAGGCTTAATTCTGGACTTCACAAAATGTGAAAGGAATATTTTTGAAACCATGTCTGCAAAACAGTTTGTAACTAGTTGCGATGTTTGACATCAGTATACTAACTGTGAGTATAGAAACTTTAGTGGTACCACTGAAAAAATGCCAAGTTTGAGTGACCAGTCAAAGAAGACTTGAAGTCTGGGACATGGCAGAAACTAATATAATACAAGACACCCTAATATTGGGTCACTTTAATCTTGATTGGAAATTCATTAATAATAAAACCCCACTCATTAATATTCTGTATGGAATTCCGTTAGTATCAACATTTCACTTGCCACAATCAACCATTTGTGTTTTCATTACATCACCAACCAGATTTTGAAAAAAAAACTAAAAAAAAAAAAAATAAAATATACAATACTCTAGAATGGCTTTTAGCCAGTAAGCTAGCAATCTAGACAAAATACTGCCTGTCTCTCTCTCCCCCAGATATTCCAAGTGAGCATCACCCCACTTTTGGCTTTTGCACCAATGTAATAATGTACAGAAAACTATCCATTATAACTAAATTAAGAAATGTTTAGAAATTTGACCTTGCATCTTTCATATCCTAGCTGTCATACTTTGACTGGTCATTATTCAAATATCTCCTACTTGACCAAAAAGTTGATACTTTGAACTCTGTCTTCCTTAATATATTCAGTTGCTCCGCGCAGAAGGTTAGGTCCAAATCAAACTCTTCACTTTGTTTAAAATCAAATACAATCAAGATAAAACAGAGCTAGGTCCACAGCACAGCTGAAAGAAAACAAAAATTAGCAGAACATAAACAACTCTGTGTCCACCCCAATAAACTCTGCTTTATTGGAATTTAGCACTTTCATCTTGAAAAAAAAACAATTCTTCTTCAGAAATCTGTCTTTTAAGACAAAAAACTTTGCAAGTAAGTTCTAGTAAAGTGCATATTTTGCAGAGCACAGAGTGGTTTATGCACTGTGCAAAATCAAATACAAAAACAAGGACAAAGAGATAAAGCTTGAAAAATATAGTACGTAAATGTAAACCAGCCTTTATTCCAATCATATATACTGCTCAGTAACTTCACTAAAAACTTGTGTTAGCTAAAAAGAAACTACTATATTTCTCTGCAAAACTCCCATAATTCCATTCCTAAATCCTTCTGGTCATCCATTAATAACCTCTTAAAACCTAGAAAATCTTCCTAATCCAACTTCTTTCCCAGCTTGTAAATAATGACACTACAGCTAAGTTTATCCCATTTCATTAACACAGTTGATACACTGTCACAACAGCAATCACTAACCCCCAACTTCCCCGTCTCTCCTTTTACTTAAGCCTGTGTCCTTAACCCTACAGCCAGTACCAACCACAACCACACAGAAACTCCTCAGTAAACATAAACCAACCATACCAGTTGCAGACAGTTTTCCAGTCAAATGCATGAAGCTTGATTTTAGAAACCGTCTTTTATTGTTGCATTAGATAAGGTGTGGTAACTCTACTGAATGTTTTTATTGTTGCATTAGATAAGGTGTGGCAACTCTAACGGATGTTTTTATTGTTGCATTAGATAAGGTGTGGTAACTATACCGAATGTTTTTATTGTTGCATTAGATAAGGTGTGGCAACTCTACTGAATGTTTTTATTGTTGCATTAGATAAGGTGTGGTAACTCTACTTAATGTTTTTATTGTTGCATTAGATAAGGTGTGGTAACTCTACCGAATTTCTTTATTGTTGCATTAGATAAGGTGTGGTAACTCTACCAAATGTTTTTATTGTTGCATTAGATAAGGTGTGGTAACTCTACCAAATTTCTTTATTGTTGCATTAGATAAGGTGTGGTAACTCTACCGAATTTCTATATTGTTGCATTAGATAAGGTGTGGTAACTCTACTGAATGTTTTTATTGTTGCATTAGATAAGGTGTGGTAACTACCGAATTTCTTTATTGTTGCATTAGATAAGGTGTGGTAACTCTACTGAATTTCTTTATTGTTTCATTAGATAAGGCGTGGTAACTCTACCGAATGTTTTTATTGTTGCATTAGATAAGGTGTAGTAACTCTACCAAATTTCTTTATTGTTGCATTAGATAAGGTGTGGTAACTCTACCGAATTTCTATATTGTTGCATTAGATAAGGTGTGGTAACTCTACTGAATTTCTTTATTGTTGCATTAGATAAGGTGTGGTAACTCTACGGAATGTTCCATTCCTTCCCTACTGGTATTCTTCATCACTCTTAAAATCCTTGATAGGTGCGTCTATAATAAGGTTCTTCACTGTATCTTGATCTGTAATCTTCTCTCACCTGCATAGCATGGCTTTTCACCCCAGAATAGCACAACTACTGCTTGATTTCCTTCCTCAACTCTATCTACCAAGAGTGAAATTAAAACAAACTCATCTCATCCATCATCCTTGACTTTTCAGGAACATTTGATACTCTGACTGAGAAACTGCTTTGCACTCTTGCATCCTTTGGGTTCACCTCTCCCATACTAAACTAGTTTAATAACTACCTTCCTAACCATTCCCCCACCCATACACACACAAGCAGTTAAATGGCAATCAGATTCTCCACATATATTCCAGTATCTACTGATGAACTACAAGGATCCATCCTTAGACTTTTATATACAAATTTGTTCATTAAGTTTGCTTCCACTTTCTCATAAGCTGTTCTCATCCAATATGCTGATGATATTACTCTAATCTGCCCATCAGCCTTCCTCTCTGTAATACAAATCATCGGCCAAGGTGCATTTACATCCATTAAAAGTTAGCTTGCCCACAACTGCTCCTAAATCCCAATTAAACCAAAGTAATGCTGTGTATGTGCTTTAAGGTCCTACTCAAACAGAAAGTCTGACTTTCTAATCCTCTCTTCTAAAAACATCAAGCTGGATATTTCCTGTGAAACTAAACTGCAAAGCATTACCATAGGCGATCATCTTAAATGTCACAGTCATATTATGCATGTAGTAAAAAAAGCTTGCCAAAAAAGACAAAAATTAAACCTTCTTTACAGGTCTTCTAATATTCTTACTGTGCACTCTCGTTCAATCACAGTCGCATCTAAACTTAAGTCTACTGTGTGTCTCCCTTATCCTTACAAATATGAACACATTTTTATATAGAAATTCGAACAGTGCTAAAATAAAACTTCAAAATTTAATACAACATTAACTAATCCAACCAATCACTGCTTAGCCCTAAAACAATTAAACTAGCTAGAATTATCTAATTACCTGATTTTCTAAAACTTAAAATTTGCATATCGCATACTCTATTTTCCCCCAAAATGCCCCCTCTCTTAATTTTCAAATTCAGAGAAATTCCCCTTCTGGACCACTTTGATCTACAGACACAGACCTTCACAAAGTCAAAAAATCAAGCAACACCTTTGGTAATTTCTTATATGCCACTCATGTTGCAAAAACGTAGAACTTGCCTCCTGCTATAATCATGCAGCACATTCTCCCAATCTATTCAAGGATACGTTATAAGAGTTTGTACTTAATTCTTACCTCTGCCCATGTGACTGCTCACCGGGCAAAGCTCTGTGCTCTGTACTAACACGTGGACATCATATCTCCTTTACTGACATCATTCAAACCCTATTCTTAGCCAGTTTTACTCACTTAACTTTCTTATCATTACTAATAACCTGAAATACCTTTCCACTCATCCAAAATGTTTATTATTTTACTTTACAGCAAACTGTCTGCATTACTCCATCCTTTTGATATTTTTCCCCTTATTTTTACCTTTTGTTCCTCTTAATTAATACCTTTCTGCTCACTTAACATCTATTATTATGTTTCAGTATCGATGCATATCTACAAGTTACTCTTGCATTTTATATGTTAAATGTAATAGTGAATTGTTCTTTTTGTAATACATATAATTACATACGTTATATATATTTTTTGTTTATCATTGTCATTATTATAACACAATTTTGTTACACTTTTTAACTATGTTATTTATCTCCGGAGCATGGTGAGTAGGGGTCTTGCATTACCCAGCCAGATTATCCCAATAAACAATTACAATAAATAAGTGAGTAAATAAATAAACAAATAAAATAGTACTGCTCTAAAAACTACATTTTTATGATAGTAGGGGCAACAACCAAAAATTATATGTAAATAGGTTCATAGGTAGGTACTAGGCTATCTGCCCAAGGGCATTTATAAGCCTAACGAGAGTGTGTCAGCTTTCGCCACAGCATTGATTAATTAACTGATCCTCTGTCAAGCAGAGCCAATAAAGTGATCCCAGGGGTGTATTTTCTGTTACCCATCCACTCGTCAAGGTTTCTCTTGAAGAGTGTTAGTGAGTGGCTCTGCCTGATGTAATTTGGAATTTTATTCTAAAGCATGGGGAGTCTCTGTGACAGGAATCTATACCTCAAGCATGTTCTATTTATTGTTGTGGCAAGGTTTAGCTCAACAGAGCACGTGGCTCGCAGTGACTTGGATTTCTTTAAGTGAAGCATGTCCATCAATTCTGAGTTGGACATGGCTTTGTAAGTCAGGCAGAGATCACCTCTGAGTAAGCGATATGCCACTGAGTACAGCTGGAGTTTTTTCAGTTGGGCTGCGTAGGACATATGTTTGAGACCAGTAATCCTCTTGGTGAGGTACTTTTGTGGTCTTTCCAGCTGTTGGAAGCATCTTGTGAGGTACATCCCAAATGGGGCATTGTACTCTATGAAGGGTCTGATGAGTGATGAGTAGAGGGGCACTATAACCTCTTTATTTCTTGATGCAAACCCTTTAGCAATTAGATGAGCCACATAGAAGGATTTCCTAACTACTTTGGCAAAATGATTGTCAAAGGAGAGATTACTATCTACCTGGATCCCCAGATCTCTTATTACCTCTTCTGTATTAAGGGGGCTGCCACCTATGTGGTAATTCGTGGGTGTTTTGTTTTTCCCAAATGGGATGAATATGCATTTTTTGGCATTTAGCTTGAGGCCATGACTTTGACACCAGGTGTCCATCTCAGTAAGGCCCTTTTGGAGGATATCCGTGTCAGCCGAAGAGTCAATTATGGCTCCCAGTTTGCAGTCATCAGCGAACTTGGTTAGCCATAGTCCTCCTGTGTTTGCCTGTACTTCTGAGAAGTATATGCCGAACAGTAGGGGTCCCAGGACCAGTCCTTGCGGGACACCACTTGTGACTCGTTTAGAGTCGGACCTGGAGCCCGCTATTCTTACCGTGTGAGTTTTGTCTGTAAGCCAGTTGGCAACCAATCTCGTGACATAGGGGTTTATCTTCAGGCTGGTGAGTTTTTCTGTAATACCCAAGTGGGGAATGGTGTTGAAAGCCTTGGCGAGGTCAAGGTAGGCTGTGTGAACCACTTTTCCCTTGTCTATGGCTTTGGTGACTGTCTCGAAGAAGTCAACCAGGTTTAGTAGGCATGATCTGCCCTTAACAAAGCCGAACTGGGTCGGGTCAAGTGTTTGGAGGTTCCCAATGTCTTTGTTAATGAGTTTCATGATGATGCGCTCCATAGCCTTGCAGACCAAGCTAGTCAGGCTTATGGGGCAATAGTTACCAAAGTCAGTTGTGGCCCCTCCTCTGTGAAGAGGAATAACCATTGCTGTGTGCCATTCTATGGGCACATAGCCTGTGGAGAGGATAAGGTTGAACAGCGTGTTTAGGTGAGGGGGGGATTAGTTTGTTCTGTAGTTCATGCAAGATGCAGCCTGGGATACCATCTGGTCCCATTGACGCTGTGTTTTTAGCTTTTGAAAGGGCTGTTTTCACCTGTGTGTCTGTGATTTTTGGGACACTACACTTTTCTTGTATTGTTGTGGGCCCTTTTGGAGGAGCGAGGGTGGTGAAGTTTGCACTGAATCTATCTGCCAGGATGTTGACAATATCAGTAGGTTCAGTATATTTTGTGCTACTTTGTAGTAGTTCAGTGCATATCTGCAAGTTGCCACTTTGATTCTTAACATAGCTAAAGAAGGCTTTGTGGTTATCTTTTGAATCCTTGGCTATTTTTCTTTTGAAGTTAGCCTTGAAGGATTTCATGAGGGACCTCAGTTTCTTACTGATACTGATCAGGGATGTCTTTCCTTCTTGGGATTTGCTTTTTTCTGAACTAGTTTCCTCCTTCTATTGTATAGCCTGTTTATTGCAGGGGTCCACCAAACTGGTTTCCTTCTCTTAGAGGAGTGAGTCTTGGTTTTGCTAGGGATGGCACGATCCATGCATCCTTGTAGGTGCTTATAGAGTGCATTTATAAAAGTTTCTGCATCTTGGGCAGCATTATCCTTTAGGGTATAGAGGCAGGGAAACTTATCACCTCTGTCTTAAGTAAGTTGAAGTTTGCTTTAGAAAAGTTTTTTACTGTGGTTTCCTTAGTTGGGGGTGGTTGTGGGGTGTGTACATCCAGAGTGATTAGTTTATGGTCTGATCTAACCAGTGACGGGTTGACCTCAGGTGTGGAACACCTGTCGCCCATGTTGGTGATGACCAGTTCCAATATGTTTTCACCTCTGGTAGGGGATTTTACCAGTTGATCCAGGGCATTTGAGTTGATGAATTCCAGGAATCGCTGGGCCTGGGAATTTGTACTCGAGTAGTTTTCCCAGTGAATGGTAGGGTAATTGAAATCGCCCAATATCAGGGTGTTTGGTAGGACCTTCATGTTTTCCAGTGTTTCCAGAAAGGTGGAGTGGTGGTCCTGGGTCATGTAGTTTGATCTTTAGCAGGCCACAATTTGCATTGCAGATTTGCCCAATGATAAGTGCACATGGATGATCTCAGAGGTATCATGCTGCACCACTAACCTTGGAGGTGTAGGTATCCTTGATGAATATGGATCCACCCCCTCCTTTTGTGTTTCGGTCTGTGTTCTGTGGCTGAAACGTGTGGTATGAGTTGTAGTCTGGTAGTGCTGGGGTGCTCTCTGGAGCCTTGAACCAGGTTTCAGTTACTGCACAGATGTCGACGTTCTCCATACTGAGGAGTGCTTCGAGCGCGTGCATTTTGAGATTGGAACCTCCAAACACTTGACCCGACCCAGTTCGGCTTTGTTAAGGGCAGATCATGCCTACTAAACCTGGTTGACTTCTTCAAGACAGTAACCAAAGCCATAGACAAGGGAAAAGTGGTTCACACAGCCTACCTTGACCTCGCCAAGGCTTTCAACACCTGGCATTGAGTAGCATAACCCTCAGCTTTTTGTTAGTTGTGCTGTTTACGGAGGTGGGTTTGACTTTTGAGCCTTGCCTAAAAAAGGCACTATGGTGGCAGCAAGAGCCTTGGCAAGTATTCGAAAGCCTAGGGGTGACAGGTGCAAGCCGTCTCTTGCAAAGCAAATGTACTAACAGTGAAGAGGAAACATTGGAAGAAATGTGTAAATATTTGCTGAGTGTGGCAGTTCAACAGTACAATAGCTGAGGATACAACAGAACTTTCTGTCTAGACCCCAGAGTATTATATTGCTTATTAAGAATATAAGGATTGAAATATCTGCAGATGCTGGCATGCAGAATCATTTCATCATACATTTATCTCTGTACCATTAGCCTTCCACACATTCCAGCCACAGAATATGGACAGAAACACAAAAGGAGGGGGTATATCCATATTCATCAAGGATACCTATACCTCCAGGTTAGTGGTGCAGCATGATACCTCCGAGATCATCCATGTGCAACTAACATCAGGCAAATCTGCAATGCAAATTGTGGCCTGCTACAGATCACCCTCCATGACCCAGGACCACCACTCTGCCTTTCTGGAGACACTGGAAAACATGAAGGTCCTAACGAACACCCTGATATTGGGCTATTTCAATTACCCTACTGTTAACTGGGAAAACTACTTGAGTACAAACTCCCAGGTCCAACGCTTTCTGGAATTTATCAACTTAAATGCCCTGGATCAACTGGTAAACTCCCCAACCAGAGGTGAAAACATATTGGACCTGGTCATCACCAACATGGGTGACAGGTGTTCCACACCAGAGGTCAACCCATCATTGGTTAAATCAGACCATAAACTAATCACTCTGGATGTCCACACCCCACCACCACCCCCAGCTAAGGAAACCACAGTAAAAAACTTTTCTAAAGCAAACTTCACCTTACTTAAGACAGAGGTGGTAAGTTTCACAGCCCCCACGCTAAAGGATAACATTGCCCAAGATGCAGAAACCTTTGCAAATGCACTGTATGAGCACCTACAAGGATGCATGGATCAGGCCATCCCTAGTAAACCAAGACTCACTCCCCTAAGAGAAGGAAACCAGTCTGGTGGACCCTTGCCATAAACAGGCTATACAATAGAAGGAGGAAACTAGTTCAGAAAAAAAGCAAATCCCAAGAAGGAAAGACATCTCTGATCAGTATCAGTAAGAAACTAAGGTCCCTCATAAAATCCTGCAAGGCTAACTTTGAAAGAAAAATATCCAAGGATTCGAAAGATAACCACAAAGCCTTCTTTAGCTATGTCAAGAATCTAAGTGGCAACTTGCAGATATGCTCTGAGCTAGTGCAAAATAGCACAAAATATACTGAACCTACTGATATTGCCATCATCCTGGCAGATAGATTCAGTGCAAACTTCACCCCCCTCTCACCCCCAAAAGGGCCCACAACAATACCGGAAAAGTGTAGTGTCCCAGAAATCACAGACGCACAGGTGAAAACAGCCCTTTCAAAAGCCAAAAGCACAGAGTCAATGGGGCCAGATGGTGTCCCAGGCTGCATCTTGCATGAACTACAGAAAGAATAACCCCCCCCCCCCACCTAAACACACTGTTCAACCTCAGCCTCTCCACAGGCTACATGCCCATAGAATGGTGCACAGCAATGTTTATTCCGCTCCACAAAGGAGAGGCCACAACTGACCCTGGTAACTATTGCCCCATAAGCCTGACTAGCCTGGTCTGCAAGGCTATGGAGCACATCATCATGGAACTCATTAACAAATACATTGGGAACCTCCAAACACTTGACCCGACCCAGTTCGGCTTTGTTAAGGGCAGGTCATGCCTACTAAACCTGGTTGACTTCTTCAGGACAGTCACCAAGGCCATAGATGAGAGGAAGGTAGTTCACACAGCCTACCTTGACACCATTCCCCACTCAGGAATTATAGAAAAACTCACCTGCCTGAACATAAACCCCTATGTCACAAGATTGGTTGCCAACTGGCTTACAGACAGAACTCATATGGTAAAAATAATGGGCTCCAGGTCCGACTCTTAACCAGTTACAAGTGGTGTCCCCCAAGGCTCGGTCCTGTGACCCCTACTGTTTGGCATATACTTCTCAGAAGTGCAGGCAAACACAGGAGGACTATGGCTAACCAAGTTTGCCAATGACTGCAAACTGGGAGCCATAATTGACTCACCGGCTGACACAGACATTCTCCAAAAGGGCCTTACTGAGATGGACACATGGTGTCAAAGTCATGGCCTAAAGCTAAATGCCAAAAAATGCATAGTCATCCAATTTGGGAAAAACAAAACACCCATGAATTACCACATAGGTGGCAGCCCCCTTAATACAGAAGAGGTAATAAGAGATCTGGGGACCCAGGTAGATAGTAATCTCCCCTTTGACAATCATATTGCCAAAGTAGTTAGGAAATCCTTCTATGTGGCCCATCTAATTACTAAAGGGCTCGCATCTAGAAATAGAGAGGTTATAGTGCCCCTCTAGTCATCACTCATCAGACCCATCATAGACTACAATGCCCCGTTTGGGATGTACCTCACAAGACACTTCCAACAACTGGAAAGACCACAAAAGTACCTCACTAAGAGGATTACTGGTCTCAAGCATATGTCCTATGCAGACCGACTGGAAAAACTTCAGCTGTACTCAGTGGCATATCGCTTACTCAGAGGTGATCTCTGCCTGACTTACAAAGCCATGTCCAACTCAGAATTGATGGACATGCTCCACCTAAAGAAATCCAAGTCACTGCGAGCCACTCGCTCTAGTGAGCTAAACCTCGCCACAACAAAAAATAGAACATGCTGGAGGGATAGATTCCTGTCACAGAGACTCCCCATGCTTTGGAACAAAATTCCTAACTACATTAGGCAGAGCCCCTCACTAACACTCTTCAAGAGAAACTTTGACAAGTGGATGGGTAACAGAAAATACACCCCTGGGATCACTTCATTGGCTCTTTTTTACAGAGGCTCAGTTAATTAATCAATGGGCGGCGAAAGCTGACACACACTGGCTAGGCTTATAAATGCCCTCGGGCTGATAGCCTAATACGTACCTATGAACCTATTAGGTATATATTAAGGCTCTGACTGGAATCCATGCCTTTGATTTCCCACTATGTTTTTTTTTCTCTTATTAATTCAGCGAATATTCTTGTCCTGTTTTGACTGGCAGCATGTGTAGGTGTAGAAATATACATTGTTGTTTACTTTATTTTCAGTAGTATCCATCCCCTGTTCGAGATTGCTGTAAATAAATACAGGTATTACAACACAGTCCCTCTAGTTACTTGGATGGTGGGAAAGTTATATTTTAACATACTCTTTAAGAAATACACAACAGGTATACAAGTCTTACCCTGATTTTTTTTTCATGGCATTTATTTATTGATATTTGAGTATCATGAAAGTCCAACCAGGTGGGTGCCCATTTTCAACAAAGGCCTGGGAAGAAATGTTCCAAGTTCCAAAATATTACAAAAACATTTTAGGAAGAATAATTGTACAGTCTTCAAAAATAATACAAAACATCTACAGTTTAAAAAAAAGTATAGCAAAATGGACATAATGTGAAAACATTGGTTAAGAATAGATACCACTTGTATGACAATGAATTAATATTTAGAGATATTTTACCCAGTTTATAAAGAAATTAAGTGTTAAGTTAGTATAATTCAAACAGGTAGGCACTGCTGTAGGACAAGAGAATAGCATAACACTTTGAGATGACTGTATACAAATGGCTAGTAGTCTGTTCTGCAGATACAAAGTACGTGCCAAGGACAAAATATGCATGCACGAACCATTTAATAAAACAGTCAGCGAGAGCAGAATAGCTGAAGCAGACCACATTATACCTTGTTGAAATTATCAGTGCGTATGTCAAGATGAATCAGATGAATAGCTCTACTTCCTGCTTAATGAACCAATGAAGGAGCCATGAATGTAATTTAATTTGTAACATTCTTTTTCTTTTCTGTGAAGTGTTAGCACCAGATGTCAGCATGCAGATAAGCATTTTCACTAGAACTCACTGAACTGCATAAGATGGCAAAACCTGTAAATGAATCATATAATTTAGACATGCAGAGTGCCATGAAGAAGATAACTTTATACAGAGTACTAACACCTGTTCCAGGAAAATGTACTAAGTCTAAAAGCCCAAAAAATACAAGCAGCCAAGAAATTCATCAAAGAAAAGTTTAGGAGAACTTAAGGTGTATCTGCCCAGCATAAGTGACTGAGGCCACATTTCGCAGTATGGTGTTAGTCAGGAAATGGCAGAGTATAACACGGGCTTTGTGCCTTCATTGAAAGCATGGATTAATGTAGGTTAGCCTGCTAACTTACTGTACCATGAAAATTCTGCGACAGAAAACATTAACAAATGCATTAGTAATTCTTTAGGAAATGTTTTTATGCAACTGAACTGAAATGTAAATATATTTGATAGGTTTTATATGATGTAACCGATATATTTTTCATTCAGCAGTCTCATTGATCAGTTTTTTGCCATTTAGGTATTAAACATTGAGGCCGTTTTTCAAATTCAGATGCTTTCAACCAACAAACAGAGGCAGCACTAAAGGTCTGTCTTTATACAAACACAAAAGAACATTATTTTCTAAAAAGATGCTTGAAAAACATGGTTGAAGAATGTAAACAGTTGTGCATTAACTTGGACAGCATTGCAAACTGTAAACATGAATTTCTCTGAGTATGAGTTTGCCCAGATTAATACTGACCAAGAACTTAACCCTAGGTATATTATGTATGCTGCAGCATATACTTTTTAGAAGTAATTTTGGCAAGGAGATATGCTGACATTTAAATTAAAAAACATGTTTTATTTGCCATTGTTTATGTTTTTTTAATTGATTACCAAATTTTTTTAATGCGTGGTTTTCTAAGTATATGGGAGCAAATCCCCCCCCCCCCAAAAGAAGAATAACCTTTTGTCCGCAGCATATTTAGCACTAGTCAGAAATATACACTGCTTGGGTTGAGGAGGGCCTAATCCTGGAGGATTATATTCTGGAAGCTGGCATACACTTTCAAAACTCTTACTAACAATGGGGACTTTAAACAGTATCACTGAAGCAAAACTACATTTTGCTGTTGCACTTTGCTGAAACTAAAAAAAATTATAATTTCATATAACTGCCCACTGGCCTGAATTTACCTACTGTGTACTTTTATGTCCATTTGCCCAGACATTTTCATACGGGATGTGAGTAGTGGGTTTTCTGGAGATGAATATGATGGCTGCCATCTTTATTTCCCTGTTGAATCTTTCGTGACTACTGTCTATCTCTGCTTTCCCAGCTGAATGTCCAAGCTACACATATACCCATCGTGAAAGACAGACGTTTTAACTGATCACAGACAAAATGTAACAGGCTCCAGCTTTTATAACAGAGTTTGATCACAGACATAATGTCTTGTTAGTAGGAGTAATACAAGGCACCAGACATGTTACTGCAGTGTAGTTGGAAGGCTTTCATTTTGCTGTTTGCTCCTTTCAGTGGATCACAGCCCCTGTTTCCTAATATAATGGTGTGCCTTTTGAGTGGTTAGTGAAGATCATCAGGATTATGGGTCATACCATGTCTGTGATCATCAGATTAAAGTATCAAGAAGAAGAAATCACGTGTAAGCAGTATAACATTACATAAACAGGCCCTTTCATTATGTCTGTAGTTGTACTGATGGTTATGTTTTTTTTTCTTTTGAGCTTTGCAGCTATGACCAGGAATGCATATGTGCAGAAAAATGTAATTCATCCATCCACAACCCCTTTTTCCCATTTCTGTACTTGGGGTCTGGGTGTCACTTCAGCAGTAACAATCAACTAGAGCCAAAGTTTAAACTGCTGGTTGGGTAGCCCTGCCACAGCATGTGGAAAGTCTTGAATGATGTGTAAATGACTTACGCTAGGTGGGGATCAGAAAGAAGATACATAGTCTGTATAACTGTTATTTCACAGTGTGCAGCTTTTTTTACATTAGGAGATATTCACAGTACTCAGTTTACCACTTTTTATATCACTTGGTATTCAGAAAGAATTTATTCACACTGTGTATGTGTTGGTATACAACAGACTGTGAGTGGTAAATATAAGAGGTAGAGTATAGCACCTAGATACCTACATGACAAAGTTAGTTGAGAAATTATCTTCTCCTAAAGTGCTGGTGTGGCTCTGCTTCAAGTTAATTACTAAGAAACAGTGAAGACTAGCTTAGGAGCAAATAAGGCAGCGTGCACACATATCCCTCTTTATACATTATGTACCAGTGGAAACGATGTAAAGGCTACAGACACCTTACAGATCAGGACATAGTCATGAGGAAATTATCAATAAGCAGAAGATATAGGTACAAACCTGGGCCACATCACTGGAGACAAGTAAACCTTAGGGAGGTAAGCAATGACAAACCTTCCCAGGTGCTTTCATTTGTTAGTATCTAAATCCGTAGGCCTTCTTTAGCATCATCCATCACTGCTTTGGACATGCAGTCTTATTTATTTTAGGTTTGTTCACCAGGATATGGCACTGATCAATACTGACAAATTTCAGGCCCAGTCGAGATTGCTGAAATTCAACAAAAGGTCAGGATATATAAAATAGATACAGTTATACAGAATGTGTAACATGTAATTGTTGATCTATATACAGGTTAAACAGATGGGATATATTAAGTAGGGAAAATAAAGCACAGTAGTAGTGATAAGAGAATGTGAAGCAGCAGAAGTAGGAACAAGAGAGAGTAGGGAAAGAAAGATGGGAAAAACAAAACTAACTATGTACTATGCACAAAATAGTAAGTTGGAGGGATGCTACTATGTACATATATGCGCTTGTGTGTGTGTGTGTGTGTGTGTGTGTGTGTGTGTGTGTGTGTGTGTGTGTGTGTGTGTGTTTGTGTATAAATATATTTATATCTATCTATATATATATATATATATATATATATATATATATGGTTTACTATTGAATGTACGAAATTCAAAATAATTTCGTACTTAAATATCAACAATTAATGTAAAAACTGCAGATTTATGACTCTTCAGTTAGTTGTAAATCTGCAGTAATTGCCAAAAATGTCGAATTTGACATGCTAAGACAATTAACGACAATACAACCCTTGCCGTAAATCCCAACCTCCTGCAACTCGCATCCCATTTATGAAGGGGACAAGCCCTCCTGCACCCCCACACCCCCCCTTACTATATATTCCAACTCCAAGATCGCAATACAGTGAAGAAAGGGATGTATTTCCCTAACTGCACTGTACCGCAATCTCTGTACATCCCTTAAAATGTTTATATTTGAGAATGCACAGGACATCCAGAACTATAAAGTCTGAACATTTGAAATGTACTCATGTGGACTATTCGAACATCTGTAGTTCGAATAATTCATAGGCATACATTCTAACGTTGAGATATCAATAGTAAATATAAATATATATATATATATATATATATATATATATATATATATATATATGTATATATATATATATATATATATATATATATATATATGTACACGACAGAAGAACGAAACACCGGATCACCGATCACCATATCGCCAAGACGACATCGCCGACTGCAGACATCCCCGACAATGGTGAGTAGTGCAGAATGGGAGTTAATCACATTCCTTCACTGTAGTGCGATCTCGGAGTTGGTATATTTAAGTAGGGGGAGTGTAGGGGGTGCAGGGGTGCTTGCTCTACACATTTTAATGTGTTTTTTTTTGTTTATTACGAGAATGTGTTCCGTTCCATAATACCTTGACTTACTGATGTCGGCGATGTCTCGGCGATGTGGTCAGCAGTGATCTGGTGTTTAGTTCTTCTGTCGTGGACCTATATAGATATATATATATATATATATATATATATATATATATATATATATATATATAAAAATAGATAGACACACACACAAGTACACCCACATACAAACATATACATACATCTTTACAGATACAAAGGATATGGTATAAAACATACACATTTACAGATACAAAAATATGCTACAACATTTAGGTCAAGAAGCAGTTTACAAAGTCAAAACATGGATGGAAAACTGGAATTATGCTTAACAGAGGTTTTTTTGAAAATATGTAACCATAATGACTGAGATGGCTTATACTACAGGGATATCAGCATATCATTGTATAGAGAAGTATGGAGACATTAGAAGAAGCCAGTAGGAATAGTTACAAGAAAGCATACCATGGGGAGAAGACAGAGAAATGGAGAAAGAGGCATGCAGAGGGAAAAGGAGAATAAAGGAGAGAAGTGTGAGTGATGCAAAGAGAAGAGGAAGACAGGATGAATGAAAAGCAGTAAGTGATGGGATATCAAGATGAGATAAGAAAGGATGAAAATGGAGGGTTCATATTATGTTATTGAATTGTTAAAAGTTCAAACGTTATATGGTCGAACCCATGTGATCAAACTTTTAACAATTCAAAAATGTAAAAAAAAATAAACAGCACAAAAAATCTACCTGACCATTTTAAGCAAGGGGACAAGACCCCTGCACCCCCCACATAGCCCACATGCCCCACTCTTCAAATATACCAATTCCAAGATCGCACTACAGTGCAAGAAAGGGAAATCTTCCCATTTTGTGCTGTACGGAGATCTCTGTTGAAACGTTTGAACTGTGAAAAGCTCGATCATATGGGTTTGACCATATGACGTTCAAACGTTTAACAATTCAAAAACATGATATGTACCAGAAAATGGATATAATGGGTATGAGAGAGCTGCAGGGTTCATGTATCATGACCTGTAGGAGTAGGATCTGTGGCAGCACTTTTTATGGGTGAAGAGGTATTCCTTGAGCTGTTGTATTTGGACTTTAGCAAGTACTGTGATACTATAGCTCAAAGTAGGCTGATAGGGAATTTAACGTCTATGGCGGGGCAGTACAAAATAATAACATGCAGAATATCCTAGTTGGTTTGAAGCTATCTGAAGAAACGGCAGCATCAGTACAGTACTACGGGGTTCTGGGATGGAACAAGTTCTGCTTAGCATATTTGTAACAAATAGCATACTAAGATGACAGAGCAACAGCAAGTTTATGTGCAGTGTCAGTAGTGTGACAGTTACCATGCTTGACTTTGGTGCTTGAAGAACACTAGACTGTGGGTTCTATTCCTGCTCCAGGTGATTGGATTTTTGACACTGCAGCATAGCATTGGGGGTGGGTGGTACTGCACTCCTGAGTATGCCATCCTTTGGATGATTTGTTAAATGAAGCTCTCATCTACTTGAGTGGCTGGCACTTCAGTTAGATGTAAAAGATCCAGTGGCAACTACTGAAAAGAGTACGGGATGACGTCTTCTGATGCTGTGAACAAATTTCTCCTAGTAGTATAAATACTACCTTGAGTCTCCCATAAAAAGAGGCCATTAGCCTGGTGGGACTA
Organism: Protopterus annectens; assembly: GCF_019279795.1. Taxonomy (NCBI): domain Eukaryota; kingdom Metazoa; phylum Chordata; order Ceratodontiformes; family Protopteridae; genus Protopterus; species Protopterus annectens. Next base: position 1,316,615,329 of record NC_056746.1, on the reverse strand, counting down.
ACCCAGTCAGCAGAGGATAACTGCGATATCTGTGATTTCATCTGAAGTAGTCTTTTGGTGATTGAGGGAGGACATCATTTCTACTTAAGCATGCTAAGACTTGTAGCTGTAAAGAATATACTGCAGCTTTGATTCAATGCAAAGCACTCCTTTTGGGGGCAAAGTGATACACAGAAAATGCACATGATTTAAAAAGTAACCCTCACAGCTGCAGTTAAAAAGAAGGAAAATATAAAGATTGTAAATATAAAGATTGTAATCACTCTCAGGCTGACTCATGCAGTACAACTTCTCATGAAAGTGACAATGTACCAAAGAATGCTGGGATGCCGAATATTGTGAAGGAGATCTTTCCTGAGAGCGTGAGGAGACCCTACTATTTTGAAGTTTTTTGGTTCTTTGCCAAGTGTTCATCTCTAGTAGATGTTTGTTTCTCATAATCATAACCTAATGAAGAGTCACGAAAGTGGTGATGGGAATGGAGGGGCGAGGATGTGGAAAAGGAAGGGCAAGCAAGAACTAGACATATATAGGGGTGCAAAGACAAACACCTGAAAAACATTCTGTGGGAGGACAAGAAGAAGGGATACACTGAAGAGTAACTGTAGGGGGAGGGAGAGGAGTAGGAGGTTTAACAGCTAGAAGGAGGGAGAGTTCACAACAGAATAAAGGAAATAGTTTATGGGGAAAGTGTTGAGGTGTTAAAGATAATTGCCTGAGGTACTGGTACAGTATAACTTAACATAAGATGCTTAGAACAAAGGACAGAAAAGGGGGGAAGGGATGGGTAAGGGGATTCTGGCTAGGGACTAGGGGACAGAGACAACAGCTGTTTGATTTTGTACACTGCAGGTGGTCTTTCATTGTTATATTAGTAATTGTATCTAATTCTTCTGCATGTATTTTAAAGATGATTTCTTACCAGAAACAAAGATGGCATTAGAGTTTCAGCAGCTCACCTGGTTGCTTTGACAATGTAAAATGTTCGGTGGGAAAGTAATCAAGACAACATAAGAAGCTGCAATGCCTTTCTCTATCGGCAAATTTCACCTTTCCATTCAGAGGCAACAAGACCTTAGCTTCTTTTAATTCTCAAAGTTTCTTTCTAAACCAGTATCATTATGATGTGAAAAATCAAGTAATTAAAAAATCCAGCTCAAGCCAGTCATAGTAGCAGTAACGCAACTCCATTTTCTATTTACTTCTGCAATCTATGAATCTGACATAGAAAATGCACTAAGCTGTAAAGTTATATATGGAGCTGTTATGAAATAATGAATTTCTCCTTTGGTAACAGTGCTGCTGTTACAAGCAGCACAGGCTAAGCATTGCTGAGTTATTGTTAAAGCTTACTTGTTTCTATTCTATATCTCTCAGCAGGACACAATCACAAAATCAAAACAGTATAGCAGTTGCTCTTGAAGGGTCTGATGTCCAACCAATGGTGTTGGTCTTCAGGAAAATAAAATGCCCATTCATAGACCCCACTGTGTATCAAGTTTATTTTCCTGGTAAATGTTAATTGCACTATAGCACACTTTGTAAGGCACAGTAATAGGTGTGTACCCTGATTTATGGACAACACTGTACTAGTGTAACATCTATACAGACATATGACACATAAGACTTACTGAGTTATATCTATGTCTGTGTAGATCCATTCAGCAATGGCAGTTCACAAAACGAGAGCACCTCTATATCATGTGCCCATGCTCTCTGTACAGACAGAGAGAGAAAGAGAGATAGATCGGTTCCCTTATTTTACTCAGCTATCATGAATGCTGACATCTATTTTGTTGACAAACTTTGATAGACAAAATAGATGGATGACAGTTTTGTAAGCTTGCTATTGTCTTGGGGTTGGAGAATATCTCCTTATCCCCTTTCCCAATTATTATGTGATCTCTGAATTAAAATATATAAGTAGCAGCAGGTGGATGCAAGTAAGCTTTCCCCTTGCAGAAGATTGCTTTAAAGTTGCATGCTCCGAGACCCTTTCTCTGAGAATGCACATTCCTCTGTCAATATATATTTTATTATTATGTACATTGATGTTTGAGTTTTTACTGTTTTGAAGTAGACCCATATAAATATGAGTGTGTGTGTGTGTGTGTGTGTGTGTGTGTGTGTGTGTGTGTGTGTGTGTGTGTGTGTGTGTGTGTGTGTGTGTGTTCATATGTGTATAGATAGGTAGATTGACAGATAAACAGATACATAGATAGATATACTTAGATTCCTTTTTATTTCTCTTGCTTACTTTATCTTTGTACTTTCATAGATCATTAAGTATGAGAGGAGAAATATTATACAGTCAAAACATGTGAACTAGATGCTATACAGTTACATAAATATATGGAAATATCTTGAAAACTGCAGTACAGCAATAAACTGATTTGATATGTACAACCAAGAAAGAAGTAATATCTAAATGTTCCCAGGTGAACCTGAATTATACAGGTAATTTAACTAATTCACTGAAACAGACGAGAAGTAGCACAAAGTCAGCTATATCTAGTCACTATAACAAGTGCCTTTTACAGCAAATGATAAACCTTCTTATGCTTGACTATTATTACTACCTTACTCTCCATGCATTATGTAATGCTTTAGAAAATGTAGCATTTTTTTTCAAAAGGCTCCTTCTTAAGTAATGAAGATGAATCTATTAGGCAATCTCTTAATCAGCCTAAAAACATACAGATAGGGAAGTAACATTAAAAGTGGATGAAGGAAACAAGAACTCTGTTTTCTGCTGCATTGTCCAACTCAGCCTGGAAAGGCTGCAAAAATTCCTCACTAAACGAATCACAGGCCTAAAGCAGATGCCCTATGCTGACCGACTTAAAAAACTCCAGCTATACTCTGTCGCATATCGTCTACTCCGAGGCGATCTCTGCTTAACATACAAGGCCATGTCAAACCCAGAGCTGTTGGACATGCTACACTTAAAGAAATCACAATCCCTCAGAGCCACACACTCCAGGGATCTAAACCTTGTCATCACAATAAACAAAACATGCTGGAGGGATAGGTTCCTGACTCAGAGACTCCCCAGTCTCTGGAATAGACTGCCCATACATGTCAAGCAGAGCACCTCTTTGGCCCTCTTCAAAAGGAACCTTGATGATTGGATGGGAGAAAGGAAATTCACCCCAGGGATCACGTCAGTCACCCTGCTAGACAGGGATCCAGAGAAGTAAATAGTGTGGTAACAAATAGCCAGGGAATTGTTATGGCTAGGCTTGAATAGGCCCTAGGGCCGATAGCCTAGTACCAACCTATGAACATATGTATGCTAACTTTCTGAAAATGACACTCAAGATTCCTCAAAAGAAGGTTCTCTCCTGTTTGGTATCTGCTTTTCTGAGGTAAAAGCCAATACCAAAGGGCTCTGGCTGACTAAGTTTGCAAATGACTGCAAACTAGGAGCGGTCATTGAATTCTCGAATGACTTAGCCATCCTGCAGAAAGGTTTGTCCCAAAACATAACCAATTCCAAAATCATGGACTGAAACTAAATGTCAAAAACTGCATTTTTGTATCCTTCAGGAAGTCCTCTACCCAGAGGAACTACCAAATTGACAATGTGCCCCTAAGAGTTGATCCAGTTGTTTGGGATTTGGGAATTTATGTGGACAGTGACCTGACTTTTGACCAACATGTGTCTGCTGTTCTAAGAAAGTCCTTCTATATTGTGTAGCTTACAAACAAAGGGATTATGTCTAGATCTAGGAATATCATTGCGTCCCTTACTCAGCCCTTATTAGACCAGTCATTGCATATAATGTCCCCTTTGACATGTATCATGTCCAGCCACATGCAACAACTGGAATACCTGACTAAAAGGATACAAGACCTAAACAACATTTTGTTCATGGACTGATTCAAAGCCTTGTCACTGTACTCAGTATCCTACAGACTGATAAGAGGTGACCTGTATCTGGCATGCACGGCATCCTCCAACAAAGTACTGATGAATTTACTGCACATTAGCAAGTCTAATGGCATCATAAATACTCAATCTAGGGATCTAAACCTCTTCTGCAACATCAACTGAATGTTTTGGAAGAACAGGCATATAGCATTGAGGATACAACTGCTCTGGAACAGACTCCCCATCCACATAAAACAAAGTTCTTTCCTGTCCATATTTAAGTGCAACTTTGATCTCTGGAAGGAAAACAAAAAAAATACCCCAGGACTGCCCCCTGTACTACTAATGGACAGATGCAGCTCTTAATGCTTTATCCAGTGCATGGGTACCGTCAAATTATTTACATTATGATCTTAGATATTCTCATTAGGGGTAATATATAATTATTGATCATGGGATGGCTAAGTTCAATCTCTAGCCAAATGGGACACATTATTTTGAGCACAAAAAGGGAAACTGGCTAGGCTTAAAATGGCCCACAAAGGTAGCTTGGCTAGTACTTACCTATGAAATTAAAAGTAGGTAAAAGCAAGTTTCTGAACACACTTCCTATTTTGTGTATATAAAACACATGCAATGCCAGATTGCACTCTAGATTGCTTGCTACAGCATGTTTTTGGTAGTCATATGTCTAGTGAATCTTTCAGTGTAAGACTTAAATCGTTATTGTCACACATTCCTCACAGATTAATGATGGTTGTTAAGTCCTCATGGGATACTGACTCTTTATCTCCATTCTCTCTCAGGAGGGACAAGGGCATTTGGGACAGTGGAGAAGCAGTCTTAGCAACATTTAGCTCTGTTTGTCCTGGTCAATAAATGGTATTGATACATGCAGTTACTTTACTGCTTAGCACTGTATGGACTATAGAACACATGGCATTTTTTTCTGGGTTTGCAGGATCATTCATAGTTTTGTGGATGAAAATGCCACTTCTTGTGACTTGTATGCATTTCTGTGTGTGTGTGTGTGTATGCGTGTGTGTGTGTGTGTGTGTGTGTGTGTGTGTGTGTGTGTGTGTGTGTGTGTGTGTGTGCGCATGCACGCATGTGCATATGTATGTTTGTGTGTGTGTGTGTGTGTGTGTGTGTGTGTGTGTGTGTGTGTGTGTGTGTGTAAAAGAGTATTTACATCACTGCATGAAACTATGCAATTGGTTATGTGCAGTACAGCTATTCAATATTTGCATACATCTGTAAATACAGGAACGTGTGCCATTCAGTTACTAATTACACTGCATAAGTTCATAGGTGATTACTAGGCTAATGGCACATGAACCCTTACAAGCCTAGCCAATAATACCCAGGATATGACAATATTATATCTTAATACCCCAGATATGGGACTGGGTAGTATCGGGGTAGTGGGTCTTTGGGTGCTGGATCCCTGAGTCATTTCACAGACTGCCTCTGTCCATGAGGGACATGGGCAGTACCTCAGCAGTGAATTTTGGGTTGCACATCCATTCATCCAAATTCTTTTTAAAGAGAGTAAGGGACGGGCTTTGTTTTATGAAGCGGGGAAGTCTGTTCCATAGATGAAGTAACCTTTGGGATATGAATCTGTCTCCAGCAAATTCTGTTAGAGTCACAAACAAGGTCCAGGTGCATAGAACGCTTAACCCTGGTATAATTTTTCTTGCAAATATATAACATTTTCATCAAGGCTGGATCAGAGAATGCCTTGTTAGTCAGGCATACGTCACCTCTCATTAAACGATATGAGACAGAGTAAAAGGATAGAAACTTTAGTCAGTCTGCATAAGACATGTGTCTTACACTTTGTATTTTTTTAGTGAGAAACCTCTGGGGCCACTCCAGTTGGTGTAACTGCCTGATAAGGTACATGCAGAAAGGAGCATTGCACTCCATTATAGGCCAGATGAGGGCTGAGTACAATGGCATCATGACTTCCTTTGATCTTGATGCCATGCCTTTACTTATAAGCTGAGCAACACAGAAGGATTTCCTCACTACTGTAGCTACCTGGTGCTGAAAGTTTAGTTTGCTATCTATCTGTGTTCCTAGGTTTGTCACCACTGGGTCTACTTTTAGTGGTTTGCTATCAATGTTATAACTTCCAGGAATATCTGATTTACTGAAGGGTATGTTCATACCTCTCAACCTGGCTGGAAACATCAAAAATCTTAACAAAGGCCCATGAAAAATAGGTACAAATCTGTATGCTGGTTAACATAAAAGTTGCATACATAATTATGTAATCCCCACCCACTCCAGCGGAATTATAGGATACCAACTTTCTAATGCAAACTGCAGAACAGACAACCAAAATATACCCCCAGACCCTGTAGTAAATGATAGCCATTTATTTTTAAATGTGTAGCAATGATGTTCATTGGGAAGGCAGAAAATGATGAACCTTAGGATTTTGTTTTTGGTGACTTGCAGTATGTGGGTTCTGAGGTAAATCTAGGACATTTAATGTTAGGCAATATTCTAATCTTAGCAAAAGAATATAGTTTGCTAGGACCTCCAAAAGTGATCACTGGCATAGCTAGAGTTTGTGCTCCCCTTCCCCCCTCTCAAAATCATGGTCGAATGGGGCCCCCTCATACACCCTCCTGCAGCCATTACAATGTCCCATTACTTGTCTATTTTGCCCCATTTACCATAAACACTGTAATGTGCATACTGCTTTAATTCCACAATGATTATTTGGATTTCATTTAAAACTTTTATTTTACATTTTATAGCACAGATACTAATAGACATCTGCTAAACAAAGCAATACAGTCTCACAATGAAAATAGACAGCATTAAAACATATCTGCCCTTGAAACTCACATTCATCGAAACAGCATTGGAGCCCACATTCAGTGAAAATGCATCTGGCCAGTGGTGGATAAAGATTACCTTTGGGCTGTTTTCAAATCATAGGCTCCTTGCACATGAGACATACATGTGATCTTTGATACACCTTCCTGATTGTATTAATTTATATTCCTTGTATAATACAGCACACTTGTTGGAGCACATTTTAAATGTATTGTTTTAAACATTTTTCCAGTAAGCAATGAAACAAAATGCATGAACCAGTAATGACAAAACTGCCCAGTTCAGAACATTTCCATCATAAAAGTCTACTCAAACTTCTACAATCCACCAGTATTAGCAAGTATGCACAATCTCTGCAGAAGTAAAAGTCATTTAAATAATTCCACATTAAAGAGATCTGTAACTAATGAAGAGGTTGCTGCTAGCAAACAACATAGTATTTCATTGTTTCATCTACAAATACAGTGTCTGTTTCCCTTGAGGAATAAATTGCTTATGTTACATTAAAAAATGCTAAGCTAGTTTTATTGCAATAGGGAATGGATGGCAAATTGATAATAGGTTTATAGTTACTAGGTATCTCTGCCAAAGAGGACATTCTCAGGACTGCAGCATCCACCTCCTTTAAAAGTACAACACAGTACAGCATCAACACATCTTCATACTGTGGAAGTAGAACCCACAGCCTTCTGCATCAAAAACAAGCATTCTACCTGTTGTGCGATTAACAGTACAAACGCAGCTCTAAACTTCTCTCCCCTGAAGACCTATGCAGCACAATAAATCTGGAAAAAGCCAAAATTTATTGGGGGGGGGGCAAAGGCCCAAAAAACAGGGACACATTTTAAACATTGCTTCTATAATCTTTGAAAGTTGCTAGAATAAGATGTTTTCTGTTATCATGCCTTTCCTAAAAGATAGGAAGACAAGATAGGAAGGCTGAAACTTAAATGGCTATCATTATTTAGTGATTTCAATTCTCACAGGTTTGCTAGAAAACAACAAATTTTAAGAGGAACAGACCAAAAGTTATATGACCCAAACATTCCAGTTACTGAGTCACAAGTGGTCGTATGGGTAGGGAATTCAGGCTCTTGCTCCTTGTACCTAAGGTACAGGGTTGAGCCTAAATAACACTAACCACCAGGTGTACATACCTGGGACATTTTATACACACAAACACACACACACACACACACACACACACACACACACACACACACACACACAGACACAGACACAGACACAGACACACACACACAGACACACACACAGACACACACAGACACACACACAGACACACACACAGACACACACACACACAGACACACACACACACAGACACACACACAGACACACACACACACAGACACACACACACAGACACACACACACAGACACACACACAGACACAGACACAGACACAGACACAGACACACACACACACCTCCTGAAAGACTAAGATAATTCAGTTGAATCACATACAAAAAAAGCAGCAAAGACTAAGCAATTCAGCTGAATCATATACGATACGGAAGCCAAGCATTTCAGCTGAAAAAAGCAGCAACATCTCATCTCCTGAAAGTGTACAATACAGCAGCAAAGACTATGGGAAGCCAAGCATTATACTACGGACTAAGTAGCAATCACACACACCACAAGCCAGTTAGCAGCAGCACTGAATTAATACGTGATTTGCAGCAATCACACACACATCTCCTGAAAGACTACTACTAAGTCAGTTGAATTGAATAGAATACCGGAAGCCAAGCATTTGAACTGAAAAAGTAGCAACCCAAGCATTTGAATTCATATGGACTAAACCCTGATGCAAATTGAATTTATAAGCATCTGACTGAATTGAACACCCCCCATAGCAAACACACATCCCGTAAGAACTCAAACACAAACACGCACTTACTTAAAGTTGAAAATACTAACACAGACTACTTAGAAGCGAGCTGCTCCACACTGCATTCTTTTCAGACATGAGTGGGTGCTGAACGGACTCTGCAGAACTTTGCACCCCATACTGCTATATTCCCTATTTCCCTCCAAAACAGTTTATCTAACCGAGTGTGTCACATGAAGCTGATGTCATCATGCATGACCCTATAGGCTGGTGATGCATGGTGATGTCACCCATAAATTTAAAGCTGTATTTAAAAATAAATAAATAAAAAATAAATCAGGAATTGAAAGGGCCACTCGGGAATGTGTGGCACCCCATTATTTCCCATGAAAACCAGTAAATACCGAGGAATTCTATATGGTTGAGAGGTCTGGTCTCATGCAATAATGTGTGCGAAATCCAGGTTTTTATTCTGTAAATCACAAACTGAGTTTAACATCGTAGTCAGTGCTTCACTAGTGTTTGCACTTGGTGGTATATACATCACTGCCATGATGATGTCATCCAGCATAGTCAGAGCTTCACTAGTGTTTGCACTTGGTGGTATATACACTGTCATGATGATGTCATACAGTGTAGTCATAGCTTCACTGGTGTTTGCATTTGATGGTATATACACACTGTCATGATGATGTCATACAGTGTAGTCAGAGCTTCACTAGCATTTGCAGTTGGTAGTATATACACACTATCATGATGATGTCATACAGCATAGTTAGAGCTTCACTAGTCTTTGCACTTGGTGGTATATACACGCTGTCATGATGATGTCATACATCGTAGTCAGAGCTTCACTAGTGTTTGCTCTTGGTGATATATACACACTGTCATAATGATGCCATTGAACTCTCTGGGAATATAAAAGCATCTGCATCTCACTGCTAGGAACTCTACATCTGCAGAGCAGTGGCTCAGTACAGTGTCACAGTTTCTGCATCACTTGTTGTTTACATACAGACTCCCTCTCCTCTAAAGTTCCCGCTGAGTGCATGTATTCTGTCTGCACGAAACAGTGTGAGCCCTTCCAGTTGTTCAGCTCTGTCATTAATGTTATTATGCAGCCAAGTCTCTGGAAACATAAATACCCAAGTGTTTCTCACCTTATTTTGATACAATTTACAGCCTTATGTAGTCCAGTTTATTTTCCAGAGAGCACACATTTGCTAAAGTAAGGATGGTAATGCATCCTTGAATGGCTTTGCTTTCAGTCTAGCAATGGTTCCAGCCCTTTTTTCTCTTTTTCTGGTTCTCTGACATGTTTTCCTCGTGATACTTTTTCCAGTGTGTTTTATAACCTCCTAAATAGCTGTTTTAGGCATTTTGAGCCATGCAGTGATAGAATTCCAAGATTTTTGATTGTGTTAGTTGTTGTAGGCATGTCAGACTCAGCAGACAACAAGCTGACCATCCAGCTGCATAACAACCTTAATTTCTTGATTTCCAGTAAGTTCTCTGTGCTATAAGAGATTGCACCTTCCTTTAAAGACTCAGAAACTAATTTTTCCATTTTTTTTTGTGTAGAAAAGAAGACAAATACTGCACATTTCTCACTCAAGCTGATGCAGCTGCTGCCACACAGGGTGCCACCTTTTTTTTTTTTGGTTGACAGCAATTTAAACTTCGATCACCATGTCTCCCCAGTGGTATATACACTAGTGTTTGTACTTGGTGGTATATACACACTGTCATGATGATGTCATCCAGCATAGTAAATCTCATAAATAAGGGCATTGAATCCAAGACTAAGGATGTTATAACTCCTCTATACTTGACCCTCTTTAGACCACTAATTGAGAACATGCTCCCATTTGCATGTACCTCACCAGACACCTGCAACAACTGGAGAGACCATAGAGGTTTCTAACCAGGAAAATTGAGGGCCTCCAAACCAGAGCTTCACAGAAAGATTGAAGGCCCTGTCTCTGTACTCTGTATCCTAGAGGCTGCTGAGAGGCAACCTGTGCCTGGCCTACAGAGTGATCTCTGACCCTGCCGTAATGGAAGTGCTGCATGCTGGCAAATCAAATGATACATGAGTCACTCGCTCCAGGGATCTCAACCTACCTTGTGACATAAACAGAACATGTTGGAGAGACAGATATGTCTCCCAGAGATTTCCACTCCTCTGGAACAAACTCTCACTTCACATGAAGCAGAGCTCCTCAAATGACCCTATTTATGTGTAACCTTGGCAACTGGATGGGAGACCAGAAATTCACCCTGGGGGTGGCACCTATGTCCCTCATGAGCAGGGGCAATCGGTGCTAATCACTGATTTGCTCTGCAAAAATGACCATCTAAACCATGGTCGACTAGGCCCTATGGCCATTAGCCTAGCAACCTTCTATGAACGTATGAACTAAGTTTATAGCAATTCTTCAAAGCAACATCCACATTCCTTCACTGCACTGACCATTCCACACCCAGTCCTAGATACTTTTACAGTGACAGTGAGGAATTGTCATTCATCTCCAGTGTAAACATTCCCAATAAAGTCTTTTGGGAGGTGTCAGTTTCCACAGTTCCTAGTGCTATGTAAATTATAAATGCAGATACCCCAAATGTTAATTTTTTTTATTTACTGGTTTCAGTAACCCTAGCTAAGCTAAAGTAATTTAAATTTTTATCTGAGGTGTAATCCCTCAAGTATAAGGATCTAGCTATTGGCACGAGAAGTGAATAGTCTTTAAGGTCAAATCCCTGTAATAAAAAATCTGTCCTTAATAGCAGTTGTTAAATATCCTCAGGCTAAGAAAATTGTCCATCCCCACTAGTCCCATACTTGTCAGGGACTACAGATATCATCATCATCATCATAATATAAAACCAGAGGGACGTCTTTCCTTTCTAGAAGCTAATAAACAAATTAAATTGGCATATTGCTCTCAAAGATAAATTTTATGGAACTTCAAACAGTTACAATTTAGCCATTTTCATAACAGGTTTGATGAAAATATATGTTATTTATAGAACATTATGAAGAGTCAGCCCCAGTAAGGGATAAAGCCCTGCCTATGGGGTGACCCTTTGAGATGTCGGGACCTGCTAGAGAGAGTCTCAAACTGTGAAAAGTGAATAGCTGAAAGAGTGGACTTGTATATACTATGAATGAGATGCCATTTTGCAGAATATTTGCTTTACCCTGAGTGATAGTAATTTCTGAATTGGCATATATAAATTTGGGGGTTGAGGGGCTTGCCCCCTACAAAAAGAAGTTTTAAGGAGAAGAGCAATTTTCATGGTTCACTCTTCTATGTTTACAGTCTTTTTTTTTCAGCTTTTAGCCCTCAGCATTTTGAGAGCCATCATTTCAATTCAGAGCCTGCCTGATGGACCAGGTGACGTGAGTTCAGTTGCCAGTTCAGGTGCTTGAAGGAGCTGAAATGGAATTATAGGTGTACCCATCCTGGGTTGGAGGGTAGGATGGAGCAGGATGCATACTGCCTCAATCCCTAGGAGGAAAACAGGCATTCTATAACTATCTGTGAGTGGGTGGGCTTTTGGTGGTGGCACTAATACGTCTGTACAAGTAGCATGCACCCAGAGGAAGTGGTTTTTTTGGCTTCTTGTTTTAATGCAGGTAGCTTACTCCCCCACCTGGTGGTTTGACCATTCAAAATATGTTCTCATTGATGGGATGCCATTGAGGACACATGCAGCCCTCACAGCTGTCTAAATGATAACCCCTGTAGATGATTCTCACCTCCATGATGCTAGGATCTCCCCTTCATAGATAAGCTAATAGGCTTGGCTACAGCTGCGGTAGTCATGATGGTCAGCAGGCATGGGGCAAAAAAACATAAAGAAAAAAACACACTTCTGTTTTTTTACACTTTGTCAAAGAGTAGATTTGTCTATGAACTTTAAAATTGCCATTTTAGATAGGCTTTCTAGCCAGTGTCATAGCATGGAAGGATAAAGTCCTGACTATGGCCCGGACAATATAGGTTTGATTAGAGGCCTGAGCAGCAGAGGTGCTGACATAGGAAGATGTGATTTTGGCCCTCAGTGGAGTCTGGGGATGCACAGGGAGGGGTGAACATTGTCTTCAGGTGGAGATGCAGTGGCTGAGTTACTACAGATGGGATGGAGCCAATACTCTGGTACAGCCAGGGCACAGCTGTCCCAAGGATGCCGTGAACATGCACAAGCATGGAACGGAGACAGTAACATATAACAAAACACTCCCAGGAGCAATATGATACTGCATCAGCACCTCAATATCCTCACTAGCCCTGGATGTGGGTTCTGGTCAAACCAGGAGAGGATGAGCATGTTTGGTAAGACCCAGTGAATGAGAACAGGGCCTGGGAGTAAGCTGATGGTCAACTGTAGCAGTCAGAAAGAACAAAAAAAAACAGTAAATAAATAAATAAATAAATAACAAACATTTTATGCAGACTTATTAATTGTTCATGATACTTAACTCTGAGATGAGGATGTTTAACTTTAGACCAGAATTACTGAACTCTGTCTAAAGGTGTAAGCTGGTTGGTTAGCGTTGAATTACTGTAATTCTGTAATAGTTATTGTGTGGGCAGTAGGATTTTTGCTTCTTGCAATGATTTGTTGCCTTATTTTATAGGTTCATAGGTGTTTACTAGGGTAACGACCACAAGGGCCTTTTTAAGCCTAGCCATACATCTCAGATCTCTGACAAGTTCTGATACCCTTGATAAGTTGAAGCTGGGGTTTGGGAGATGAACCATTTACAGGTTGCCTGTGTCCATTAGAGACATAGGTGCCAAACCAGGGATGAATTTCTGTTTTTCCATCCAGTTGTCCAAGTTGCACTTGAATTGGTTTAGGGAGGAACTCTGCTTCACATGGATGGGGAGCCTGTTTCATAGACACGGTAGTCTCTGAGATACATACCTATCTCAACAGCAGGACCTATTTATATCATAGACTAGGTTTAACTCTTTAGAATGGGTAATTATGGTGCTGTTTGTTTTGTGGATGTGCAGGAGTCTATCAGAGTGGTGTCTGACAATGCCCTGTATACCAGGTATGGATCCCCCTCAAAAGTCTGTAGGAGACCGAATACAGGGATAGGGCCTTAAAACGGTCTGCACAGGACATTTTGCTTACACCCTGTATTCTTTTAGTGAAAAAACTCAGTGGACTTTCCAATTGTTGGATATGCCTGGTTAGGTACATATGAAAGGGGGCATTGTACTCAATGATAGGTCTGATGAATGCAGAATACAGTGGAACAATGACTTCCTTGGACTTAGATGACATACCTTTATTTATAAGTTGTGCAATATAGAATGATTTCTTCACCACTGTAGACACATGATGGTCAAAGCCTAAATTACTATTTTGTGTGTCCCTAAGTTGCTGACTACTGGGTTAGCTCTAAGGGGTGTGTTGTCAATATGATTGTTACCAGGGATGGATGACTTCCCAAAGGATACTATTATATATTTCTTGGTATTTAGTTTTAGTCCATGGCTCTGACACCAGTTGTTTGTCTGTGTCAGCCCCTCCTGGAGAAACATTTTGTGGCCTGACCTTGCCAGATTCAGTACAGCTCCTAATTTGCAATTATCTGCAAATTTAGTCAGCCAGAGACCACTGACATTGGCCTTGATTTCTGAGAAGTAAATGCCAAAAAGGAGCGGTTCAAGGATTGATCCCTGAGGGACTTCACTTGTGACTGGCCTCTTTGTAGACGTGGACTCCCCAATTCTAACTTCCTGGATGCTGTCTGTGTGCCAGTTGGCTATCCACTGGGAGACATATGGGTTTGTACCTAACCTCCTGAGTTTGTCAACAATGCCCAAGTGGGTATTGTGTCAAATGCCTTGGCCAGGTCAAGGTAGGCAGTGTGAGCAATGTTGCCCTCATCCATTGCTTTGGTGACCTTCTCAAAGAAGTCCAACAGGCTGAGTAGCCATGATCTGCCCTTGACAAAACCAAACTGTGTTAGTTCCAGTGTTGGAGGTTTACTATATCTCTATTGATCATCTCCATGATAATTCTTTCCATGGCTTTACATATAAGTCTAGTGAGACTTATGGGTCTGTAGTTTCCAGGGTCTGATGAGGCCCACCTTTGTGCAGAGGGATGACTGTTGCCTTTCTCCATTCATGAGGCATGAAACCTGTTAAATAGTTGGGCCCTAATAGGTCATGTTTCATGCTATTTAGAAGGCATTCTGGGATATTGTCTGTGCCCATTGATCCAGTGTTCTTGGTCTTAGAGAGAGCATTAAAGACCTGTTCCCTAGTGATAGTGGGGGAGTTATATTTTATGATATTTCCTGAGGGAAGGTTGAGGGGGAGAGAGGGGGTACAGTTGGAGCTGAATTTAACAGCCAGGAGGTTTGCTATGTCTTCTGGATCAGTATAGGTGGCTCCATTTACTATGAGCTCTGCACACAAGTGTGTATTGCCTTTGAGGTTGTGGACATAGAATGCTTTGTGGTTGTCCTTGGCCTAGGAGGCCAAACTTACCTCAAATTTGCTTCTGGCAGGCTTTATTTTCCCTCTGAGTTGTTTAGTTTGTTGAGAGTGATTTATCCTGCTGGGTGCTCTACCTTGTAATTTTTGCTATGATTTTCTTCCTCCTGTTATAAAGCCTATTGTTTTTGTGATTCCAGCAGGGTGGCTTGTATTTTGAGTTAGTTCTGTACTTCTTCCTGGTGAGTACCGCTGCCTCTCAGCAGCTATTAAAATATGTGTACAGGGTTTCTGTGAACAGTTCTGCATAGGAAGTATTGTTCTCGGGATTTATGGGGACTTGAGATTTTGTCAGGTCCTCACTTAATAGCAAGAGTTTAGCCTTATAATAGTTCCTGAATATTTCACGTTTAGCTAGGAGTCCAGGTTTTATTTTTACTTCAAAGGAGACCATTTTGTGGCCTGACCTTGCCAGGGAAGACATTACAGTAGGGGGTGTGCAGCACTCTCTCATATTAGTGAGGACCAAATCCAGTATGGTTGCACCCCTGGTTGGTGTAGTGACTATTTGCTCCAGGGAGTTTGTGTTTACAAAATCTCGGAATCTCTGTGCGTGTACATTTGGTGTCATGTAGGATTCTCAGTTAATAGTGTGGTAATTAAAGTCACGCATGAATATGGTACTGGGTTGGATGGTTAGTGTTTTTAATAAGTTTAAATACATGGTATGTGTTTCCTGGGTCATAGAGGGGGACCAATAGCTTGCAAGGAAGTGGTATTGGATTTTGCATATGGTGATTTGAACATGGAGCAGCTCAACTGTATTGTCCTGTTTGACCAGCCTTGAAGTATATTTATCTTTGATGCAAATAGAGACACCTCCACCTTTAGTCCCTGCCTGTGAAGTAGCTGGCCTAAATGTGTGGACGGCATTATCACCTTGCACTGTTGGTGTACTCTCCATGCCATTAAACCACGTCTCAGTGACCACACAGACATCAGTATTCCCTAGGGTAAAAAGAGCTTCTAAGGAGTGGGTTTTTTTGTTTAGACTCCTAGCACTGAGCAGTAATACCTTTAGATTTTCTTGGTTTTGATTTGCTTTGTCAGAAGTACTTTCAGTTTGGCATTGCCTAAAATAGGCACTATGGGGGAGGAAAATGTTTTAGCTAATATTCAAAAGCCTGGAGGGGAGAGGTGCAGACTATCCATCCCTGACAAAGCAGCATGGTCTGTTGACCATCTCCTTCCATGTCGACAAACATTTCACCCCCTTAGAATAACACCAGAAACTAAGCCAATTGTTAAAGTCACTCATCTTTTGTTCATATTGTGGCATCATCCTTGGAGAAGGTAAAATGCTGCTCAATGCTAGGCTCATACCAGCCTGAGACATATATTCTGAGAGCACCATGATGTCTCTCTTCATATAGTTTAGGGAGGTACATCTCAGGTCATTTACTCCCACATGGACTATGACTGAGTCATATTGGTAATTGTGGTCCAATGACCTCAGTGTCTGCATAATGTGGCAGATCCTAGCCCCTGATAAATAACTGACTGTGACTTTCTCCTTACTCAGGCTGGTGAGAAGGACATCAGTGTGCCTCAATATGGAGTCTCCAGTAACTAGAGTGTTGGATTGTATGGTGGCTTGATTTATGGGGTTAGAAGTAGAGACTCCATGAGATGTAGCTCTATGTGTTGATGTGGGTGTTGATTTGAAAGAGTGCATTTGGGACTGCTGAGGGTATTTGTTATGTGTACTTCATCTAAGAGATCTTTGTGGTTTATGACGGTTACAATTAAGTGCCTCAGCATATGTGGGTCTATATGTCTGCTTTGAATTGTGCATGATGGGTGCTGCGTGTGTACTACTGACAACCTTATTGACATTAGAAGTACTTTTATGTGAGAGCTTTGCCTCCAGTGACATTCTGTAAATACATCTCTCACATACCATATCAGTTTGTTTGAGAATTAACTGGTTGTCAGTAAATATTAGGCAATTTCTACATTGCCTCAGGATGCTCATACCCACCAAGCTGGTAATGGAGTAAGTAGGAAAGTTCATATCCATGGCAACAGACCCTTTTTATTGATTAGACTGCAAACGAGTTGTCCTGTGTGCAACTAGGTATTGGAGAAATTTCACTTGTGCTTTTATTGGAATGAGATTGCTAATTACAATCAAGGTCACTGGAAAGGATAAGGGGATTACTGAGTCATGTGTGTTTATTCTTAGACTGATACTTCGCAGTATTTGACTTGGTTTATTTTTATTTGCTGACAATATTACACACTTAGCATTATATAAAAAGCAAAGCACTAAAGCTTTTCCTGCTTTAGATGTGAAACAATGGAACAGTTGTACTGACAGTGGATGTACAGGCAGTGTGCATGTGCAGGACAGTGTACTTGTACAGGACAGTGTGCATGTACAGGACAGTGTGCATGAAGGACAGTGGATGTACAGGACAGTGTGCATGTGCAGTACAGTGCAAGTACAGGACAGTGTGAATGTACAGGACAATGTGTATGTACAGGACAGTGTGCATGTACAGGACAGTGTACTTGTGCAGGACAGTGTGCATGTACAGGACAGTGTGCATGTACATGGCAGTGCCTGTGCAGGACAGTGGATGTACAGGACAGTGCCTGTGCAGGACAGTGTGCTTGAAGGACAGTGGATATCAAAGGCAGTGCATATGCAGGACAGTGTGCATGTACAGGACAGACAGTGTGCATGTATAGGACAGTGCTTATGCAGCACAGTGTGCATGAAGGACAGTGGATGTGCAGGACAGTGCATGTGCAGCACAGTGTCTGTACAGGACAATGTATATGCAGGACAGTGCATCGTTTAGTGTCATAAGAATAACAATCAGGACAGGCTGCACAGGCACTAAATACTGTGGTATATAAAAATGGTCTAACAGACTGTGTATGAGACTATGCACATTCATTGTGAGAAAGGAAAAGCATAAAAGCATACAGAGTAAATGGACCCCATTATAATCACGTGTATTCTTCTGGTTTGACATAATGTAGTTATAGGATATAAATGCTGTATATGAATGTATAAGCCCAGGAGAAGAATTAAAACCAAATGGGCAGAAGTAGAAGGAGTGTGCAAGGCCAGCCAAAAAAGACAGCTGGACATGCATTGAACCATTCTGTTTGCTATTATGTTTTGTGACGGTGTGAGGGGGTCTACACCTTTGCAAGAAGAGGAGGCACTTTATAGCTGGGATGATCTTTTTTTTTTTTTTTTTTTTTATGGCATGCAATAATATTATGGCCCAAAGCTCACTCCAGCAGGGCAAGGCTCTTTTTTTTAATTTAGCCATTGCACCTGCATAGAAATGTGGAAAGCTGAATACTAGAACTTATTTTATGGCACAATACTATGTGAGCTCTTTGTGTACTACTGCCCTATGCCATAGCTGGTGCAGTGTGACTTTTATAAGTCATGCTTTTGTATCATCATGTCCATTGTTACACAACACATGTCACTTGCTCATAGTTGCACAATTCATAAGTGGAGAATGAAGGAATCAAACTCAAGGCTCCAGGGTAAAGCTTATTGGCAGCTCCTAGCCTTAGCCCTCTGTTCTTCGCTGTCACATATATGCCAGGAAATACATTTTCAGTCTCTTTCTTTATAAGTTACTTTATTTTGCTTTTTTTGTTGGAATTTTGTTGTGCATAGATTTCTTTGTGGAAGGCATAGTTTGCAAGCCTTGTTTTATAGCTATGCAGTTGTTGAAGCCTTCAAATTATTTTACTTCATTATCTCCCCTCATCTGTTTGACATTTGCTTATCATATTATATAGCATATATATGTAAAGCAGATAAATGTTTTATAAGTACTTTTTCTCAACACAAAACAAAACCAGTCTTAACAGCTAGAAGAGCATTGTGCACTAATGAAAAAGTAAGTAACCTGCTCTATGTGGTGTAGAAACAAACAATTCAAACTGGAAAAAAAAGAAAATTGCTTTTTACTCTAATGTAACAAATCACTTTGAAGTTAGTGATAATTAGAAAAGCGAGAAGCAGTTGAAAACTGATTGAAAAAAATGTGTTTCCACTTGAGAAGTTATAACATTTTTAATTGTAACCTGTTCCTATTTTTCCACCTGTGAGATTATCATGTTATTTGTTTTCGGCAGACCAACACCATTTTTGACTTGAGGTATTCTGTCTCTTGGATATGTCAGTTAAAAATCTGAAATTCCAACAGACGAGGTCTGCACTAGGCCTGAAGTGATGCACAGCTGTACAAATAATCACTTTCCGTGTTATCCCCATGTGGTAATTGTGAAGCATATTATTGGAGAAAAATAAGTGGATACAGTTTCTTAGTTAGGGTCTTTTGATCAACTGTGCCCCAGGCATTCTTATAATCAAAGGAAATCATACACAGATTTTACACTGTGGTCAAAACCACTGAAGGTTTTTTTTCCTATGAATAT
The DNA here is from genome assembly GCF_019279795.1 of Protopterus annectens. Taxonomy (NCBI): domain Eukaryota; kingdom Metazoa; phylum Chordata; order Ceratodontiformes; family Protopteridae; genus Protopterus; species Protopterus annectens. The sequence continues at coordinate 1,316,595,801 of NC_056746.1, read as the reverse complement.
GGGCAAAGCAATTTAAAATGCAATGAGAAATAAATAATGTGGCTTAAAGTGTGATTATAAAAGAAAATATGATTTGAAATCTGACAGACTATCATTTAGCATTTTTTAATGCAATTAGTGAAATATTATAATACAGACTGCTTGTTCAAGATACTGTAGGGAATAGAGCAATGCGTCTGCTGTTCTGGTCATTAGGAGTAACATATTTAGAAAATGTGACAAATTAGCTTGTCCCCACTCATCCTTCTAAAGCCTAGTTTTAAGGAAGAATGGAAGCTTCTTACAGACTATACACAGAATATGATTAGCAGCTGATTTAAAAAATTATGAAACAAAACCACAGCTTTGCATAAAATATTGTCTTAGATTCTCAGGCCAGATTTCTTCAAATATCACTGACTGAATGTATGTGTAGATGGTTGGATTTGTCGTCTTTCTTTATGTGAACATATTATGTCTATTCAGAATCAAAAATTAAATATACTGTTGTAGATTATGTGATATGCAGAGGAGAGTGGTGCAGTGGTTAATGTTGCTGTTTCATAATCCCAGGGTCCAAGGTCAGGACCTGATTTCCTGTTACTCTTTACAGTTTATGTGTCATCCCTTTTCATTTTTGACTCAGGTTGTGGTTTAAAAGGATCTGCATGGATTAGTCTATTTACCTTTATAAAAAATGACGATAATAATTAAATAAAATAAATACATTAAACATGAAAAAGGGATATAATTGTTTTCATGCAGTACACGAACTACAGGCACCAAAATTCTGTGCAATAACAAAGGATGCTTTGCTTCTATAACTCCAAGTGAAATATAAACTGGCACGTTGCTGCCAAGTCTTACAGGGGCTCTTATGCAATGTTAGAAGAAGTGACAACAGAACACATTTCTTTCCTGGCTAGTCTGACAGTAGTTTTCAGCTGCTTTATCCATCTTCCTATTCCTTTCCTAATACCCATTGTTTACATGCCTTTTCAGACGTCACCACTGACATACACCTTGCCACTCTTTCTGCATGTTTCAAGTACTCACCACTTTTTATGTGAATTAACGCTTCTTTCAGTCAGTGTTGCAGTTTGCGCCTTTTATCCGGGTGTGATGTCCCTTTTTGATTTCCCTCTTCCCCTCTCCTTCTCCCTCTATTTCAAACCTTTACTATCTTCTTTTATAATTTTGTGGAACAATGTTATGCCCCACCCCCATTTCATCGTAGTCCCTGTTGAAAATAGTTTTAGTCTTGCCTTCCCTCAGCCTAATCATGGCATGCATTTTATTAACCTTGTTGTTTTTCTCTACACCTTTTGTAAAACTGTTTCCTTACCTTTATATGGTCTGCAGAATTGCATGAATTACTGAACTGCTACCTGACCACGGCCATTATAATGTAGAATCACTTCTGGAATCTGTTCCCCTCAGAATGCAGCTGATCGTTGCACTGGCTCTAGCACATCCTTTTTGCTCTGTTCACCTAAAGGCTCATTCGTGATGTTATGCCCACTCCTTGGCTGTTTTCCTTCTCATTCGCTGTTACTGCCACCACCAGCTGATACCTGCCCCCTAGGTTGGTGTGGACTTTACATTTATATTTATCTTTCCACTTATAGCTGGGTTAGGCTCTTGCCTCCCATTTTTAGCACAGCTTCTTCATTGGAACCAGCCTCAAAGAGGCTGACCATGTTTTCAAAGACCTCATATGTCTAAACAGCACCCAATCCCATCATCAGCCTGTACAACATACAGCTAGTTAGGCATTCTCCTGATTGTACAGTCTTATTTAAAATCATTGCTCCAACTTGTGCAGTGTTCTAAACCCACGCCCTCCATAGGCCTTGGAGGACACTAAGTAGTGTCATCTGAGGTCCTGACTCCAGTGTTTTATTAAAGTTTATTGTGCACATCTACAAGGACACCACTATCCAAATCTACTGCAAACTACTCACAGAACTGAATTAAAACTGAAGCTGTTACAGTTCTCTTGAATATTCATTTGACTAGGTACAAGAACCAATGCATAAAGCCTATGTTCACATATAATTCAGCAGTTAAAATAAACAGCAATAAATAGCACTCAAGGATGTGGTATGTGCTTGCTCTGCCCTTATATTTGCCTCTGTCTACCAGCCAGTGTGGAGATGGGGATAGGTATCACTGTTTACACTAGATTTACAAAATGTCCAGATAATGTCTTTCCTGTATTTTGTCTGAGTTAAAATTGTATTCCATTTACAGTTTTGGCATCACTCTCCACTATGACAATAGAACAAGGGAATCACAGCTTCTCAGTCTGAGGCATACCTCTCAACCTCTTAGAGCAAGAAATCTGGGCAACGGCACAAATAATGGGGGGACAAAGTCCCAAAAATAGGGACAATTTTTAAATATTGCTCTTACAAACAGAGCATTGATAGAATAACAGGTTTTGCATTAGCATGAATTTTCTGAAGGATATGAAGTCTTAAAATCAAATGTCTGCCATTATTTTCTGACTTCATTCCTCAGTGATTTTCCAGTAAACTAGAATTTTATGAGAAACAGACCAAAAATATGAGTCAAAAATCTGGACATTCTGTGAAAACCTTGTCAGTTGAGAGTTATGGTCTGAGGACATCGATGCAGTCAACATGCAAGAGTGTGAAACAGAAGCTGACTGGTTATGAGGTTAAAGATGGCTCTAGAAGCAGAAGGTAAAGAAGTGAATGCCTTAGACAGTTCCAGCTGCAGTTGAGCCAACAATGGACATAACTGCAGATAAGGCCTGAGGAAACAGCAAGGGAAGAAAGACACACAACTCTCCTTCATTCTTGTACCCGTGTATGTTACACCACATGACGCAGGTCACATGCCCATGTGTAACATGAAACAGTATCATGTGATGGAGAAAGTCATGGTAACTACTCTACAGCAGCCATTATAAGCATAACATTCACTGGATAAAATAAAACAAAAAATGGTGTCCTATGTAAACTTAAAACTAATAAAAATGCCACACCAATAGTCCCAGCCAAACTTTTATTCACCACAGTTTTAGTGATCTCATTCTAAAACAGAGGAACTTAATCAAAATCCAGACATTTGTCTGGGACTATTGGCACAACATTATACCCTGCAATGTATAGAAGAAAGAAAGTGAAATGAAATTCCCCTTACTTTGATATCTTAAAATAAATCATAAAATAAATGTTGCTCTACAGATTACAGCTTATCACATGCTATAAGCAGAAAGGTGTTCCACCTGGTAACAGCTATCTGTAGTAGATACAGGCCAGTATCAGGCTGTCATTCAGATGGTGCATGTTGAAAATTAAAGGACTGTAATTCTGATCCTCAGAGCAGGGAGATTATGAATGTGATTGGGGTGGGGGGTAATAAAAGTATTTATTTTCCACCTAATCTAAGATACAGCAATCTTGGAGTTATTATGTATGCAGCAGAGGTATGCAGGCAGCTCCTCCCCTCTCCCCGGACAAAAACATACCTTGAAGGTAGAACAGTCCGTTCTGAAATCCACTGTATTTTGTTGCATTTACAGACAAATGTTCAGATTGTCAGGACTTCAGTATTGGGCTTCACAGTTCTGAAACAGAGTTAACGTGCAACATGCAATTACTGTAGAACAAAAATGTGGATAAGCTCGATATTACAAATGCACATGTATACACACACACACACACACACACACACACACACACACACAGACACACACACACACACACACACACTCACACTCACACACACACACACACACACACACACACACACACACACACACACACACACACACACACACACACACACACACACACTCACACACTCACACACTCACACTCACACACACACTCACACACACACACACACATAATTACTGTAGAAAAAGATGTGGATAAGCTCGGTATTACAAATGCACATGTACACACACACACACACACAGACACACACACACACACACACACACACACACACACACACACACACACACACACACACACACACACACACACACACACACACTCACACTCACACTCACACACACACACACACACACACACACACACACTCACACTCACACTCACACTCACACACACACACACACACACACACACATAATTACTGTAGAAAAAGATGTGGATAAGCTCGGTATTACAAATGCACATGTACACACACACACACACACACACACACACACACACACACACACACGTCCCTGGCAGCTAACTACTGAGAAACATTTGTGTTCTGCTCACATATTATATACTGGTGGCAAAAGTGAGGCAGTTTTAATATGCTCTATTATAACATGCCAGCAACATGCAAATGTTATTTTTAATATGCCAGCAACATGCAAATACTACTTTTAATATGCATGCTTTAGCATGCAAGTAACATGACATGTTACTTTTAATATGCAGTGTTTTTAGATACAGCTACACAGCCCACAATAGATAATGAAGCTCCAGGTCTGGTACTTTTCTTTCACCAGTCATGCACCTTATTCTGAAGACCTGTGCTGTTTGGATTGCTCTGTTTTGATATATGGCTGCCCGTTAATAAGCTTTCAGAGATGGTGTATCCAATCTGAACACTTTTCATTGCCAGATTGTATACTATCAATTATACACCAACAATATCACCTCCTTCTCTCTCATCTTAGTTTCTACTTGCACTGTCACTCCACTGCCCACTGCCTGTTTCTGCTGTTTGATTACCTGACTTATTTCCACTGCTACCTTGTGTATTCAACCTCTGACCTTTTTACGTAGATTTGCTTCATAGTGCAAACCTACTCCTTTATTATTGACCCTTACTCACTTAGCAGAATTTAAAAATATTATTTACTTAATTATTTTGTTTTAAATTTATTTATTTTTATTTATTTGCTTATTGATAAACGCATACATGGACTACTCCAGGGATCCTTTTTAACTGTGGCTCTTGCTCAGAGGCAATAAATTATGCAAGAAAACTTAAGTTATGCACTTCACATATTATAGGGTGCTAGGTTTGAAGAGCTGCAAAACTTTAGAAAATTCATGTCCAGTTATTGCACAGATTTTATAAAGTAGAATGTTATACACTTTGCATACATTTCTAATAAAGTAGCAAATTTACATTAGATTGTATCGTTACGTGAGATGCAATACAGTTTGGCTACATGAAATTGCTTCTTAAAGGTTTACTTTAAAATTTAATTTCCATGAAAATCAAAAACTCAAATGCATTTGAGTAAAAAATGGAAATTTAAGGAGATAGGCCTAGAGTCTAAGAAGAGAGAGACCAAAGGAGTAAGAAGTGTTAAATGCAAAGGAAAGCAGCTGAGAGACTGAAAACTTTCTTTGGAATTTTAAGGCTTAAGACCTATCTGATAGCTTAAGTGTGATAGTTCTATGGGGGGACACTATTCATGTCTTATAGGCTGGCAAGGTGTAATTGCTTAATTGTCTACTTTCTACAAGCTGTAGGGAAATTAGCATTCAGGGATGTTTTTTGTGGTAACAGCATATGCAGATATCATGTCACATTACTATATGAAATCTACTAGTTTCCTGAGTAACTATAATGGCTTCAGAATTAAACCTGTTATTGCCATATCCACTGGACTGTCCTACAGTGTCATCTACCCACATATTCCCTTGTGGAAAGATAGCTGATCACTGACCACTCAGTTACCCCCCATGCCACATCCAGAACTCCAACAACCAGAACCATTTCTCAAACTCACATTACCAAGTGTAGCTAGGTAAATAACCCATATTATACCTGGTCAGGTGTATTTCTGTTTACCTTCATTTCATTAGATATTCTTCAATATGAAGTACCTTGACAATTATTAAAAGTGATAGTTCAACTTTTACTGAGTCACTAATCACCTATAGGGACGTTTATTGGGCCATTTTCAACTATTCCAGGCCAGATGGCAACAGTAAGTACTACAGATATGAGAAATAGTGTGATTGTCTTAATGTAGCAATAAACCAGCATATGTTTGACATGAAACCGGACTATCTAATAAAATCACAGGGAGAGCTAGTAAGCTGCAGACAGGCATTAACCAGGAATCATTAATGAACACAGAGCTACTATGCTGTCCATTGTCCACTATGTTGTCCAGTGTCCAGTTGTGTTGGTTGTTTGGGTGCTTCCATAGCCTAGGTAGGGTAGGAGACTTTAAAGCCTTTGTAGAAATATAGAATGAAATATAAGGAAAAAAGGCACTAAAAACGGGTCTTTATTATATTATCACATGCTTACAAAAGTGAACGATAAATAATCGACCCCATGTAAGCGAAAGCTTACAACGTCGAAACCTCAGAACAGCAATTTTTCCAATGGAAAAAAAATCCCTGTTCCAAAATAAAAAAAAAAACTTTAAAACATTACATAATGTGGGGGGCTTTGCTCCCCACACCCCCCCCCCACTTAAATATTCCAACTCCGAGATCGCACTATAGTGGCGAAAATGACGAAGTAACAAAAGCAGCCAAGCGAATTATTGCCCAGGGAAAGAATTCACTGAAAAGCCACTTCGCTGTTTTGCCTTTTTCCTCTTTCCGGTTTGATCAAGATGCATTCCACAAACTGCATCTGCGATCTCGTAATAGGGAACCACTAAAAACAGATGCCACATTGGGTAACTGCTCAGTCCGTAAGATGCTTTCAGTTTGTTCCTGTGCAGCTCATATGTTATATATCAGTGAAAACGTGACAGCACATGTGTAATGCTTATAGCAGGAAATTTCATGGCACATGATCGCTCTAACCAATGTCACTGAAGTGAATGAGTTGGAAAAATAATTTCTAAATAGTTTCTTGCCAATACAGTCTTTTGTGTCCAGATTTACCACTAGAACAGTATTAACTCATGTAACTAGAGATTCTTGCCGATGCTGGCCAGTTGCTGCACACTGTGGTTGGATCGCCGACTTGGGAAGAGACGAGTGAACTCATTTCACTCTTTCAGTGACTGGAGATCCTTTGGCTGTGGATGGCTGTGGATGCCATGACATAATTGGTGAACTTCAGATGAGTGTTGTGCTTTCCAAGTTGTATCAGTAAACCAGTTTATTTGTGCAAATGTTAATGAAGGAGCTTTGTATGGAAGTAAGGCGGTGACCCTTTTGTGTATTCTGTGGTTTTAAAGCCCTTGTTCTGCAGAATCTTAGGATTAAAACCACCTGATATGTGAATGAACTAGCATTAAATGTTACAACTGACATCGTAGCCATCACTGAAACCTGGATTAAATCCAACAGAAAGGGCATAGAAATATTACCACCAGACTATAATATTATCAGGGCAGAATGAAAACATAAAAATGCAGGAGGTGTAACCATTTTGTACCCAAATTCATACAAATTCTAAATTTACCTACACGCTATACCAAACTTCGTAAACATTTAGCTTTTTATATCCTTTCCTAAACGGAACAACCGCAATAGCTTGTACATTTTTATACATTCCCTGAGGAAATAATTTGACATTACTGGAAGATATCATCTCTTATACATCTAATACTATCACAAACATCTAATACTAGCACACTTTTAGCTCAGATTTTTCCTCCACAAACATAAATCTCAAGGTTTCACATGACTTATAACCACTCTCACTAGATATAACAAAACTAATAGCAGTACTATAATACAAGATTGAATAATGGTATATAAACCCAGCAAATATATTTCTTCTGCTACTTTTCCTCATATACTTAATGGCCACCTCCCAGCATATATTTTTCCTGACAAATTACCCAAAAACTTGAACAATATTCTTAAAAAGTAATGTGTAAAATTAAACAGTGACATATTTACATCCTCAGTTCCTCACTAAAATCCTATAACTGGTCCATCCTTAAATCCCTACTTTTAGATGATACAGTTCAAGAATTTAATACAATATTCCTAAATATTCTCAATTGTCCTGCACCATTAAGAAGGAAATGAATAAATGTTAACCATGGTCCTTCACTAAGCAAAAGTACTAAAACTACTTATGCAAAACACAAAGCTACAAAATCATGGCTAAAAGATAACACATACAAAAATCTGTAAAACTTCAAAGAGCTGTGTAATCTTATCAAAATACAAGTTAATCCCTATTAAAAATAATATTATGCTCACCTTCAAAAAGTATATATAGAAACAATCTAAAGAAATTCTGGTCTTCAGTCTGAGAAATATTACTGTCTCAAACCTAAAGTCAGCCAAGCCCTTCCCCCAACTCTTCTCCAATGGAAGTATCAGTCCAGTTGAAATCATACTTGATTGACAGCATAGCAAACCTTAGGGTAACTCAATGCATAACCATCAATAGACCTCTTTCACACCATACTAACTCATGTAACTTCATATTACAGCCTGTCTCAGCTACTGCAAAAACTAAAACATGGCTCACCATCATTTCATAAACTTGTAGGAGAATACCTCAAATCTGCAGCTGATACTATAGACTTTTCCATCTCTATTCTAATAAACAGGTCAGTACAAGAATGCTGTGCTCCATCCCTTTAAAAAAAGTCATATATTATTCCACTCCACAATGGTGGTAACTCAACTGAATTATCAAACTTTACACCTATAGCTATACTGTCGCCACTGTCTAAAATATTGGAGAAATTTATTCACAAGCAAATACTCCACCAGTATCACTCCCACATAATGTGGCTTTCATCCTGGTCATATGGTTACAACACATCCTCTGCTCTACTAACCTTCATGAGCACAACCAAGCCAAGGACGGTGGTAAACATGTTTCTTCTTTACAGTATGAAGACCTTTTAACACCATCTCACATATCATTTGAACCTCATGCAACAAACTCATCTCTATGTCTATCCCAAGCTACCCTTCAGTTATCCAGTAGCTACTTAGCCAAGAGACATAAGTCTGTAAAATGGAGTAACACTCTCTCTCACTACTTTCTTGTCTGTTACTGTTGGAGTATTCCAAGGGTCCCACCTTGGTACTCTCCTCTTTAATATTTTTCGCTAATAATTTGTATAACCTCCTCACTGCAAGCCTTTGTAATCCAATTCATGGATAATGCAGCCCTAATTTGTTCCGTAAGCAGGCTAAGCCAATTTCAAAAAATCACAGAAGAGGCATTTAACTCCATCCGCATTTGCCTTCATACAGCACAGCTGTTGTTAACCCCACAAAAACTACGCTGCTCTTTTTCTTCCCTAAATCCCACACACACAAGACAAAACCAACTTTAAAATTACCTCTCCTTTGATAATAAAGTAATAGAATCTGCTCCATACACTAAACTGTTAAGGGTGTTAATACATGATAACCTTAAACTTTAGTGTCATATTCAACACCCAGTTAAAAAATCACCAGAAATAATGAATTTTAAACAGCGTTATAACAACTTTGCAAAACACAGTGCTATGAAATGCTATAGAGCCCATTACTGCTCTGCCATAAAACAATGACATTATCTTGAGTTACCCCACTATCTCACATATAGTCAGCTACTTGTGACATATGACATAATATATAACTCTAAAATGCCCAAAACTATCCCAACAGACCACTATACTTATATGATACAAAATAAATTCTCTCCACCTGCAAACTGAATGATCTGCAGGAACTGCCCTGTACTCTAGCTGCATTGCCAGATCCTGAAACTTAGTCCCAAGTGCCCTAAGGTCCATATGTACCCTTCACACATGTGCACTGAAAGAATTTCTAGTTGAATCCTGGATGTTTTCCTGCTTTACTCCTGCCTAAACACTTTTTATACTCTTCTAGCTTTACCAGCTAACTCCATAAACAAAATCCTCCCCTTAACATGATGTAGAGACATTTCTGTATTATTTTCTGTACATATTGTATAGGTTTAACCCATTGTATATTACTCACCTCAAATGGAGCACCATTTTCTCATTTTATATATATATATATATATATATATATATATATATATATATATATATATATAAATTACTAGTCTGCACTCATACCACCTGCTGCTGAGTTGTATTAATTTTATCTGTTACTTCATTATTACTTCCTTGACTATACTCCTGAGTTGTATTAATTTTATCTATTACTTCATTATTACTTCCTTGACTATACTCCTGAGTTGTATTAATTTTATCTATTACTTCATTATTACTTCCTTGACTATACTCCTGAGTTGTATTAATTTCATCTATTACTTCATTATTACTTCCTTGACTATACTCCTGAGTTGTATTAATTTTATCTATTACTTCATTATTACTTCCTTGACTATACTCCTGAGTTGTATTAATTTTTATCTATTACTTCATTATTACTTCCTTGACTATACTCCTGAGTTGTATTAATTTTATCTATTACTTCATTATTACTTCCTTGACTATACTCCTGAGTTGTATTAATTTTATCTATTACTTCATTATTACTTCCTTGACTATACTCCTGAGTTGTATTAATTTTATCTATTACTTCATTATTACTTCCTTGATTATACTCTTCTAGTGATTTTTTCTGTTACATCATCAATAACTTCCTGCCTACATACCATAATCTTCTATCTTCTTCCAAGCATAATTCATCTGTATTTTTCTTCCCCCCTTTTCCCACAGCATCAGCCATCTTAGTCGATATACCCAATTTGTGTCCTGCTTCTCAGAGGCCTAGCTGGCTCAACCAGTGCCCTGGGTGGGTCCCCCAAACTAGTGCTCCACTTCCCTGCTCAAATAGAACAGCAAAAAAAACTGTAATGTTATTGTACCTTTGCCAGTTAATTGTTCTCTTTATTTTTTGTTCCTATAATAACCATGTTACTCTGTTTCTATGCCTTTGCCAGTAAATCATTGTCTTTAATTTCCTATAGCAACTGTAGTAAATTGATCTTACATATTACTTATCTATATGATTGTCTTAATATTGACTTTACTGGAGCATTTTTCCTTGGGCCTGTGCTGAAAAATGGGTACCATTGCCCATTCGGACTATCACAGTAAAGAAATCTCAATAAATAAGTAAAAATAAGCAAAGACTCAGGGAGAGCTTGACATAGCTTACAAGCATTAATGATACTGGTAAAAAACGTGCAGTAAGAGGGGGAGAGTTTTTGTTTTCACAGCTTGTGAATATTAGAAGTACCAGTACATAGTAGCACATAGCATACCGTAGGATGTCAAACAGCTGTGAGTACTTAGTTTTCAGTGTGAAGGATGCAAAAAACACAGCCTACAGAAGACAATCAAAAACAGATGCATTGTGGCGGATAGCAGAAATGTAAATACATCGTCAAAAACATGTCAGGGATACATTATGTGGCATGTAGAAAGTATTAAGGATACTTGCATAAGCATGCAGTAAATGTGCTTACAACAATACAGTGTGGAAAAGGGGTCATAAAATGACCTCTTCAGGTCAACATTTCCAGTAGGTACAGTACAGCCACTGAACTGGTAGAGGTGATGCAGACAGTGTGAAGCAGTAATGTGAATTCCTGTTCTCTGAATCTCTGAATCATTTCTTTTATTTTTTTTTTTTTTTTGCTAGGGCATCATGGTCAGACATCTTTACCTGTGATATAGAAGGAAAATGAACAAATAGAATCCTCCCAAAAAAGCAAAGGGAAACACAGCAAATCAGATAAAAGTGATATGCAATATGGTGCAGAAAATACAGTTGCATTAAGCTATCACATATGTGGTGTCTGAAGGAGAACCAAGGGACAGATAGCACACTAGGTGACTAAATGGGTAAATGTTGACCCATGCTGTTTATTACCTTGTTTTAATTCCTGTGTCCTATCATGTTTTTCCTGTGCAGCTATCAAAGCTCTATGACACATATCTGCTGGCATTCGAGCTGGGGCATCTAATATGACAGCAGTGACATCTGGCTGTGTTTTCATTGGAGCACTTGTTTTCCATCCAAGCCTGCCCAGAGATTACTGACTTTGGGGAGGGAGTAACCTGTGATACCTACCTGCTATAGGGAAGATACCAGGGGTCATATAAAAACTAGATGAGCTTTGCTAAACAACCTCCATGCGGAATGGGACAACACAAAGACAGCACAAGAAAAGTAACAAAAGATATGAAAAGAATTCCTGATGAAAATAGCCTGACTTATCTACATGATGCCTTGCCATCAAAACTGTTTTGTCTTTTACAGCCTGTGGCTGTCATTTTGGAAAAGATCCACACTGCCTGTGCAATACACAATAGGTGTTATGAGTCGCTGCTAGGAAGTCTATCTTAGTCTTCAGCAAAAATAGCAATGGTGTCCGTTATTAGTGATGCATTTAGAGTGAAGAACATAGATGAACTATCCTACACTAGCATTATGTCAACACATAGAGGACAATGACAGGAGATATTAATAATAATAAGCCATGTCAAGCAATTGATTGTGCTCCAGTCATCCAAAATTTTAGAAATGATGAACTATTTTTCAGTTCATTGATGAACGGCCAATCCAGCAGATATACACACACACACACACACACAGACACACACACACACACACACACACACACACACACACACACACACACACACACACACACACACACACACACACACACACACACATATATATATATATGTGTGTGTGTGTGTGTATGTATACTGTGTGTACAACGACTGCCACCAGTACTGTTAGCCAACAGGGTGCTGGCAGAAATTGGGCTACTGTTGGCTGAAGAAGAAGAAGAGGAGGGAGAAGGCATGTCCGAAGGCAGGAAGAGAGGAGGAAGGTTAGGAATGTTGTACTGAGGGTAGGAACTTTGAATGTTGGCAGTATGACTGGTATAGGGAGAGAGCTAGCTGATATGATGGAGAGAAGGAAGGTTGATATATTGTGTGTGCAAGAGACCAGATGGAAGGGAAGTAAGGCCAAGTGTATAGGAGGTGAGTTCAAATTGTTCTATCATGGTGTGGATGGCAGAAGAAATGGGGTAGGGGTTATCCTAACAGAACAGTATGCCAAGAGTGTTTTGGAGGTGAAGAGAGTGTCTGATAGAGTGATGTTTATGAAGCTTGAAATTGATGGTGTAATGATGAATGTTGTTAGTGCATATGCTCCACAAGTTGGGTGTGCGATGGATGAGAAAGAAAAATTTTGGAGTGAGTTGGATGAAGTGGTGGTGAGTGTACCCAAGGGTGAGAGACTAGTGATTGGAGTGGACTTCAATGGGCATGTTGGTGAAGTGAACAGAGGGGATGAGGAAGTGATGGGTAGGTATGGTATTAAGGAGAGGAATGCAGAAGGTCAGATGATTGGGGATTTTGCGAAAAGGATGGACATGGCTGTGGTGAATACGTATTTTAAGAAGAGGGAGGAGCATAGGGTGACATACAAGAGTGGAGGAAGATGCACACAGGTGGATTATATCCTATGTAGGAGGGCTAGTCTGAAGGAGATTGGAGACTGTAAAGTGGTGACTGGGGAAAGTGTGGTTAAGCAGCATAGAATGGTGGTCTGCAGGATGATGTTGGTGATCAAGAAGCAGAGGAGGAGTGTGAAAGCAATGCCAAGGATTAAATGGTGGAAGTTAAAAAAGGGTGATTGTGAGGTGGAGTTCAGGAAATAGTTAAGACAGGCACTGGGGGGCAATGAAGAGTTACCAAATAGCTGGGTAACTACAGCAGAGCTAGTAAGGGAGACTGCTAAGAAGGTGCTTGGTGTGACATCTGGACAAAGGAAGGAGGACAAGGAGACATGGTGGTGGAATGAGGAAGTACAGGAGCGTATACAGAGGAAGAGGCTGATGAAGAAGAAGTGGGATTGTCAAAGAGATGAAGAAAGTAGACATGAGTATAAGGAGATGAGGCGCATGGCAAAGAGAGAGGTGGCGAAGGCTAAGGATAAGGCATATAGAGAATTGTATGAGAGTTTGGACACTAAAGAGGGAGAAAAGGACCTGTACCAATTGGCTAGACAGAGGGACAGAGCTGGGAAAGATGTGCAGCAGGTAAAGGTGATAAAGGACAGTGAGGGAAACATACTCACAAGTGAGGAGAGTGTGTTGAGTAGATGGAAAGAGTACTTTGAAGGGCTGATGAATGAAGAGAATGAGAGAGAGAGAAGGTTGGATGATGTGGGGATAGTGAATCAGGAAGTGAAGCAGATTAGCAAGGAGGAAGTAAGGACAGCTATGAAGAGGATGAAGACTGGAAAGGCTGTTGGCCCAGATGACATACCAGTGGAAGCATGGAGGTGTTTAGGAGCAATGGCAGTGGAATTTTTAACCAGATTGTTTAATGAAATTTTGGAAAGGCAGAGGATACCTGAGGAGTGGAGAAAAAGTGTTTTGGTACCTATCTTTAAAAATAAGGGTGATGTGCAGAGCTGCAGTAACTACAGAGGGATAAAATTGATCAGTCACAGCTTGAATTTATGGGAAAGAGTAGTGGAAGCTAGGTTAAGAAGGGAGGTGATGATAGTGATCAGCAGTATGGTTTCATGCCAGGAAAGAGCACTACAGAGGCAATATTTGCTCTGAGAGTGTTGTTGAAGAAATACAGAGAAGGTCAGAAGGAGTTGCATTGTGCCTTTGTGGACTTGGAGAAAGCATATGACAGGGTGCCTAGAGAGGAGTTGTGGTATTGTATGAGGAAGTCGGGAGTGGCAGAGAAGTATGTAAGAGTGGTACAGGATATGTATAAGCATAGTGTGACACTGGTGAGGATTGCAGTGGGAGCGACAGATACGTTTAAGGTGGAGGTGGGATTACATCAAGGATCAGCTCTGAGCCCTTTCTTATTTGCAGTGGTGATGGACAGGTTGACAGATGAGATTAGACAGGAGGAGTCCCCCATGGACTATGATGTTTGCAGATGACATTGTGATATGTAGTGAGAGTAAGGACCAGGTTGAGGAGACCCTGGAGAGGTGAAGATATGCTTTAGAGAGGAGAGGAATGAAGGTCAGCAGGGCTAAAACAGAATATATGTGTGTAAATGAGAGGGAGGGTAGAGGAATGGTGAGGATGCAGGGAGTAGAGTTGGTAAAGGTGGATGAGTTTAAGTACTTGGGATCAACAGTTCAGAGTAATGGTGAGTGTGGAAGAGAGGTGAAGAAGAGAGTACAGGCAGGGTGGAATGGGTGGAGAAGAGTGTCAGGAGTGATCTGTGACAGACAGGTACCAATAAGAGTGAAAGGGAAGGTCTATAAGAGGGTAGTGAGGCCAGCTATGTTATATGGGTTGGAGATGGTAGCATTGATGAAAAGGCAGGAGTCAGAGCTGGATGTGGCAGAGTTAAAGATGTTAAGATTTGCACTGGGTGTGACTAGGATGGACAGGATTAGGAATCAGTATATTAGAGGGTCAGCTCAGGTTGGACAGTTTGGAGACAAAGCAAGAGAGACGAGAATGCATTGGTTTAGACATGTGCTGAGGAGGGATGCTGGGTATAGTGGGAAAAGGATGCTAAGGATGGAGCTGCCAGGTAAGAGGAAAAGAGGAAGGCCTAAGATAAGGTTTATGGATATGGTGAGAGAGGACATGCAGGCAGCTGGTGTGAAACAGCATGATGCAGAGGACAGGAAGAAATGGAAACAGATGATCCGCTGTGGCGATCCCTAACGGAAACAGCCGAAAGAAGATGATGATGATATATCTATATATATATATATATATATATATATATATATATATATATAGATATATATATATATATATATATATATATATATATCAGTGCAGTTAATTTTCATCTCAAAAACAAGCCACTTTTGCTTAGTATACTTCTAGTAACTTAAGTTCAGCTCTGTGTTTGTTAATCCACTATTTAAAGTCTCTCATTACAACACAATATTCCTTGCAATTCACTCTGGTTACACTGTCTTGCAAACCCCAAATATATCCACAATATGGCTGCTGATATCCCTTGAATAAATCTCCAGTTAAGTTCCTAGTACTCCTTGAGCAGATGTACTGGACTTTCATTGATTCTCCTAGTATTTTCCAGAGCTTCTTCTAATCAGAGTGCATCAAAAATCTCCACTATTGACTTTTAAATCCCTCTCTTAGAGAAATAAACATCTGTAGCACTGTAACACCGTGGACTTGCAAGCCTTCATTTAATAGCATTTCTCCAGGTGATTCACATTTATATCACGTTATCAAAAGATGAAAATAGCGAACGCTATTTTATCGAACCTAAAATACCTAAACCACATAATATCGAACATTCAGAACAGTGAATTTTTTCCTTGGGGAAAAAATTCAATATTCCAAAAACCAATACACACAACACAAGCACACCTAAAAACATCAATACACACACATACACTTATAATGCTTCAACTAACCCTACACTAAACTATAAATACACTACTATCTATCCACTTACCTTAACCCAAACCCTAACCCTAAGGTCTGTCACTATCGCACACTCACCTAACCCAACTCACTTAACCCGCCCCTAAACCTAATTCACCTAACCTGCACCCTAACCCTAACTCACCTAACCTGCGCCCTAACCCTAACTCACCTAATCCACGCCCTAATCCTAACAACCACACAATCGCACACTTACCTGAACCTGACCCATAAATCTCCACCACAGTGCTGAAAATAGTAAAGCCACAGAACCAACCAACTGAATTCTTTCCCTAGGAAAGAATTCGGTGTTCTGCAGCTTCGCTATTTTTAGCGTTTGAGCAAAACGGGTCAATATTAGAACATTTGAAGTTTTAAAACTTTGATGTTCTGATATAGACCCGGTGATTCACATCATACCATATGCTATTGCTATTTTATTTCTAGTCTGATATGTTGTTTACGCACACTACTTTCAGTTTTTTACTGACCCCAACTGCAAAAAAGGAAAGAGGGATTTATGGATGAATGGATGGATGGATGGATGGATAGATATGGTATAGCTACATCTTATTAAAACAGAATTCTGGCATTTCAGATAGCCACTGTGCTACAAAAGATATACAGAGAGAGATAAAGAGACAGGGAGACAGAAGCATATATTTTGTCTTACTAATATATATTTTGTTTATTAACCATATATAGATAGGTCAACTGAATTAAGCTAAAAATGAACAGCATGGAAGAAATTAAGAAAAACATTTTGACTTTGAAGTAGAATTCTTTATATACAGAGACAAAGCAAACAGACAGCAAAAGCGTTAAACATTTGCTAGCAAGTTGAGTGTTGATGTTGCAGCATTGACCATCACGGGCCATTAAGTATGCATTTTGCCATGGATATGTTGCCCCTGTGGTTTTGCTGAACCCATTGCCAGAGAGCAACAGCAAAGAGATCACAGTTTTCGCACCTCAAGTTGGAGTGGAAGAACTTGTTGTTGTTGCGTCTTTCGGCTTTTCCCGGTTAGGGGTCACCACAGCGGAACTTCAGTCCTCTAATGATTGGCAGTAGATTTTTTTACATGCCGAGTTGCCAACCCTGATGCACAACCTTCAACGAAGGTACGCCCATTCACGCATGTCTCCACACAGAAGACGCTTTAGCTGAGAATCGAACAGGACAACATCTTACTGTGAGGCGACAATGCTACCGCAGCACCACCACCACAGTTGGAGTGGAAGAACTGATGTAGCAAAATCACAGCATCTATGTAGACCATGTTTTCTATTACATAAAGTACCAGGAAGAAAAGTGAGAGTTCGACTCTGTACATCACTAGCAAAAAGGGACCAAAACAAAACACCAGCATGAAAACGATTCCAGACTCATCTACTCTATAAAAAACTGCATAAACAGGAATAGATAATAAAGGTGACAACATCATTTCTATTCTTTACATCTTCCAACTAAGAAATGATTTTTACTGGGACACGCCTCAAAAAAATCCATAATAAAAAATAACCACATTAATGAACATGGTTCTATGAATTTTCTTACTCCTGGGGGTATGCTCTGAAAAATGATGTAGGCATTTCTGTAACTATACACATTCCCCACTTCTGTTTCTAAAACTGGTGTGGAATTACAATAAAGCCATTGATCTATTAGGTTAACAATGCCATGTATGCTCATAATTTTAAATAATTTGCCTAGGTATGGTTCCACTTGAAATATGACTCTTGCAAGGCAGCGCAAATTAAACAAAAGAGCCCAAAATGAAATTCCATAAATTACACTTAGTTTAATTTTTTTTTTTATTAGACAGAATTTCACTAAATTTCTTTCTTTCATCTAAGAAAAATGATCTAATGCAAACCAGTTTGATTCTGCTCTGTTGGAGAACACACCTTGCACACAGCAGAAGTGTATCATGCTGTGTGATCATGTTAAGGTTACGTTCTGCAAGTCTCTCTGATCATTTCCTGAAAATAATCCATTTATTACCATGCAATTGTTAATTAGGATAGAGAGGTTATAACAGTAAGCAGGTAAAAAAGGCATTCTGTACAGGCTTATCTTAGCATCATGTGGGGCAAACAGAGCACACAGTAGAGAGAGTCAAACAGAGAGTTCTTTATATGGAAGATGTAGACAGCACATGTAGGTACAGAACACATTTTCCTGTGGAATTCCTGCAGTAAATACTTCCAGACCTCTTACTGATGGCATTTAGTTCAACTGCTGTAAAAAACAAAAATAGTTAAAAAAAATAGCACTTCCAGTGCTCAAAATCTTGGCAGTCCTCCACGTGTCTTTCCTCAGAAGTAAGAATTCCTTTAACAAGCAGGTCAAGAGGACAAGCCTTGAACAAAACACACCTGAATGATTCCACATCTGTATGTATACCTTTTGACTATGCTTAAATTATGTGTACCCAAAAGAAGAAGCCAGCCTAAAACCCCTGTTTCTATTGGCGATTAGCTTGCTAATTTTCTAATCAAACATTTGCACATCTGATTTGTAACCTAGAGGATGAAAGTTATCATTTCTTACACGGAGAAGTTGCATGTTTCTCCACACATAAGGTGATTTTCCGAGAGACCACCTCTATTATATGGGGCAGTGTGCTGTAAAATGCAAGAAGGAAAAGGACAAATAAACAGGGAGAAATAAATGCTAGTGCGTAGAAGTAATATGACACAACAAATCTTGAAGACAGTCAGTGCTATACTCACGTGTAAATGAGCTAACAGTATGAATGCTACTGCGATTCAGTGACAGTTATGCCATGTACCAGTTATTTTAATGTTGTTTGTAATTGATGGCTCAATGTGTAAGGGGAAATAACATTTATCAAATTAAAACTAGAAAGTAAAAAACACGGATTAATATCCATCCTTTTCTATTGTTTTTTTATATCCACTCTGTGGGCATAAACTTTAATAAGCATCCTGCACACTTAGAGAAATCCTGAAGGAAAAGATCTAAATTTGGCTGGGCTACTAAAACTCAAGGACTGTTCAGTCCAAATTAATCACTGTGACATGGTAAAAGAAAATGTATCTTTAAAATTTTGATAATACATGCTGTTTCTAACCCTGTTCTTGACTAAATATTTGTAGATTTGTTTCTGCATAAAGTAACCTTTATAGCTCTAAATAAGTCACACTGTGCCATACTTGCCTATCCAGATATCTTCCAGGCTTGGGAGGAAGCTAGCCAGTCCTGACATTAGTGGTCTTGTGAAATAGGTAGCATTTTCCTTTCTTAGGCAGGAATATCCTAGCTCTAAAACATGAATGGCGTACACTACTCCACTGTGCACTGTTACTGAGTCTGCAACTAAATTGTACTTAATTTTTTTGTAGCTATTATGTAAGTTGTAGGCAGACATTTAACTGATTGTGAATTGCTTTATTTCAGTCCCCATACCTTTGTCTACCTTGACTGGAATGGCCCCTTTTTTGTAGAATGACTCAGCTGCTTTTGAGACCAAACTGAAATTGCACACTAGTGATTGTACAGAATTATGTTAGTCATTAGTGTCATGACAAGTGTGCCATCCTAACAGTGCACTCTAGTTCTTTATTTGTTGATCTGAAACCTGTTTTTCTAGCCATGGCATGTGTTCTGTACCACAGATAATGGTGTATGCTCTGGCATTATTTTTTTTTATCATTTTTCATGGAAAGTTTCTCTAGTGTCCTGCACATTTGCTAACAATAGATCTGATATTGTTAATCCTCGTTCATTCCTTACGCATGGGTATCGGTTCTGAGCTCGGAACCAAGCCGGCCATTTTCCAAGCTCGCGTCAGCTTTAAACTCTCGAGCTAAACTCTTACCCACAATTCCCTTCTCCCTGTTATCTCAGATTTCGTTTGCCGTGTTGCCATCTAGTCATGTCAAGCTACTTCTCTTGAGCTAAGTACAGTCAATTGTTTAATTGCTTTACAAATTACTTTTCTGTCAGAAAAGTTGATCTTTTATTGTCTCTTGCCCTATTGCATCTAGCGTTCATAATTTCCTCAGTTTTTTTCTGCCCTTTACTCCCCTTTTTATCGCGAGGTAATTTCTCCTTACTATCATTGGTAATCCTTTTCCCTTTCTCTTTCAAACCTTCGGGTACTCTCTTGTACCATTGTTGGTACTTTTCTATTTGTTAATATGGCAGATAAAAAGGATAGTCCGGGGTTTAAGCGGTGTTGTTTGTGGACACAAACTGCCTACTTCTGATGCACACTTTTTATGTGTGTATTGTTTGGGAGCTTCCCATTTATCTGTTGAACCACCTTGTACTATTTGTGAGAACTTTTCTAATAGAACTTTGTTAGAAAGGAAAAATAAGCTGATACTGAAGGGACTTCTAAAATCTCCCTTTTCAGAGGCTATTTCTTGGTCAGAGGTCTCAACCCCTCAAGCCCATAAGAAAATGGATGTTTCTACTAAGGCTAAATCCATGCCTTCATCCCCGGCTGGGGACTCTCACCAACTGAAATCTAAAAAGGCTAAAATTTTGTCTCTGGAGCTCTCTCAGTCAGCCCCACTGCTTTCGATGTCCAGACCTTCAGCACCGAGGCCTTCGGCTCCATTAGTGATTTTGGCTCCGTCCTCTCCTGCAGCCTTCTGCATATCGGCACTGAGGGGGCTCCTTGGTTCAGACCATTACCTCTGTGTCGGCACAGACCTTGACTGCATCGGCTCTGAGAGTTTCCTCAGAACTGAGGCCTTTATTGTTGACTCCAGTTTTGTTGGTTCCAGCTTCGGCATCGACAACCACTTCGGCACTGATTCCTGTGTCAGTGCAGACAATGACATCGGCACCAATGACTTCTTCGGTGCAGACTACCGTAGTTCAGTCTTTCTCGGCACCATTGTCCTCAGTGCGGTCAGATGAGATGGGCAACAAGTCTGCCTCTTTTGAGGACAGGGCTGTTTCTCCCTCAGTCTCAGTGAGGTCCACTAGAAGTCTTTCTGAACATGATGTGTTGCGTCTTGTGGACCAGGCATTCTTGGCCAGAGGTATTCCACCCCCCAGGAACTATCCTTCCTTGGGAGGTGATCACCCATCTCCAAAGACACCTTCTTCTTCTCCTCTTTCATTGCCTTTGAAGTCTATGGATATAGTACAGTCTTCCCCTTCTGCGGTTCCCTTTATGGATCTCACTAAGGAACCACAGTTGCCTTTGTGGCAGGAAAGTTTTGCTGTGACCCAGGATGTCAGTTGTGACACGCATAGCTTGCTGCTCCACAGCCATCCAGGGACTCCGAGTCGGCAGGCTGAGCCACTTAGGGGAGGAGTGCCCCCTATCCCAGATATACACTCCTCTCTGGGTGGACCAGCCTTCCAACTGATGTAGAAGGTTTTCGCTGCTGCTGGTGATACCAGACTGTCTATACCTCTGCCCTCCTCTGGTACAATGGTTTCACAAGTCGCACCTAGTGGACACCGGGTGCAAGGGTCTCAGGACATATTCCCTCAGGAATCCCCTTTTCCCTTGTCTTCCCCAGCTTCTCCCACTGAGGAGGTCCACCGGAAAAGTTCATGTAAGAGGAAGCACATGGACTCCACAGAGGAGTCCCTCACCAAAGACACAGATTTAGATGAGGGGGAAGGATCCCCTCATTCACCCTCTGAGGTATCCTTTGGTGATATCCTTGAAATCCTGAAACAGAGAGGTGACTGGCAGCCCTCTAATCCAACCCCTGAGGAATCTATGTTCCTGCAGGCTTTTCGTGCCCGGCCCCCTACCTCCTGGGTTACTCCACCTGCCAATGAACTTGTCAAGTTCATTGTGCAGCGTGCTTGGAAAGCCCCTGATACTGTTGAAGCTATTCCCCAGAGGCCAGATAAGATTTTGTCCCTCCCTGCTACGGATCCCCATTGGTCCAAAGGTCTTCCTATAGATGCTTTGGTGGTGGCGGCCACAACAAAAAAGGATCTGGCAGAAGAAGAAAGCCAGACTGTCCATCCACCTAACAGAGAGCCCCGGGCCCTGGACAGAATAGGGAAGTGCACTTTTGCTTCATTGACCTTTGCTATCAGGTCCCTAAATTATATGGCACATTTTACCAGGCTTCAAAGAGATCTGGTTTCCGAGCTCTCTGAAACCTTGGCTGGTGCAGTGTCTGATGAGGTCCATGGCGAAGTGGCCTCTCAGCTGGCCACCATTGATTCTATATCTAACTCCTCTATGCGATTGATATCTCATGCATCAGAAGGAACAGCTAGAGTGGCAGGTTCAGCTGCGGTCTTGAGATGACACGCCTGGATGCGCTTGTGCAACTTCGCAGAACCTTTTAAGTCTTCCATTATTAATGCTCCCATTGAGCCCTCCTCGTTGTTTGGGCCCAAAGTTAAAAGCACACTGGCCAGATGTGAACAAGATGGTAAGACACTTTCTGCCATAGGTCTCCGTTATTCTTCCCCTCAACGTGCTTTCTCCCGAAACCAAAATCTCAGGGTCCTTTCCGTGACACACAGGCCGAGATCTCTCCCAGAGGCATAGGGGGAAACTCACATGGACGATGCTCCTTTTGGGGTAGAGGGGGACTGTGTAACCAGGGTTCCAGGGATTCTTTCCCTGGTCAATCCTACCAGCGCTCCTGAAGAGCGGTCCAACTCCTTTCCACTGGAGGGGGTTGGGGACGTTTCTACTTGTACCCTTCTCCCTGGCTAACTGTCACCACTGATTCTTTGGTACAAAGGATTATAACCACAAGTTATCATATCCCCTTTGATCTTTGTCCCATCCATTCAGAAAATCCTCCCGACGTTCCAACCAGTCAAAGGGAAGATGCAGCACTAGAGATAGAAAAGCTGCTAAGAAAGAGAGTCATCCAAATAGTCCTTCCAGACCAGATAGGATCCGGATTCTACTCAAGACTATTTTTGGTGAAAAAGAAAACCGGGGACTGGAGACCAGTTTTGGATCTCAGTGTATTGAACAAGTTTGTGAGTGTACAAAAATTCCGGATGGTCACTATACAGTCTATCCTCCCGCTTTTGGAAAAAGATGATTGGATGTGCTCTATAGATCTTCAAGATGCGTACTACCACATAAAGGTGAACAGGCCATCAAGAAGATTTCTGCACTTCCGTGTGGGATCCAGTCACTACCAGTTCAGAGTACTGCCCTTCAGACTCTCTACAGCCCCCAGAGTGTTCACAAAGTGCATGGCAGTTGTCACAGCTCACTTGCAACTTCAAGGATTCCAGGTGTTTCCATACCTGGACGACTGGCTCATTTCCACCCCCACCAGACATCTACTGGAAAAAGCCCTGACATACTCTCTCCTCACTGCTCAAAGGCTAGGCATAACCATAAACTGGCAGAAATCCAATCTCACCCCATCTCAGTTGACAGAATTCATAGGGGTTATCTTGGACACAAAGAACTGCAGAGCTGCTATTCCAGAGCACAGAATTTTAAGAATAAAGCAACAACTAATTCCAATCCTTTCAAAGGAAATATCCACAGCTCACTCGGTTCTACAGCTGTTGTGTTCTATGGCAGCCTCCATCACCATTGTTCCCCTGGCCAGGTTGCACATCAGGCTTCTACAATGGCTACTGCTCACCAAATGGTATCCTTTTCAGCATCCTCTTTCAGCCATGATTCAAGTAACCCACAGGTGCAAACAGGATTTAAATTGACGGATGACACACAATCTCTCACAATGGTCTCGCCCTTTTTCTCCCTAGCAACCCAAGGCCACAGTGACCACAGACACCTCCCTGATGGGGTGGGGGAGTTATGTCAGGGACAGACAGTCCAAGGCACTTGGTCCCAACTGGAGGCCCATCTGCATATAAATGTTCTAGAGCTGAGGGCGGTGCTTTTGGCATTGCAAGCATTCCATCCCCTGCTGCCGTCTGGGACAATTGCGATTCAATCAGGCAACATGGCGGTGGTCTGGTACATCAACAAGCAAGGTTGAACCAAATCTTACCCCTTTGTCGAGAGGCCATGAGGATATGGCAATAGGCGATGGCTACCAACCGTTTTCTTCTAGCAACGCACATTCCCGGGAGTTCCAGCGTGATAGCAGACAGACTCAGCAGGTGCATTCTACAACCTCACAAGTGGTCCTTGAATCCCTTAATAGCGGCAGAGATCTTCCACCACTGGGGCCATCCTTGCTGCGACCTCTTTGCACCCCCAACCTACTACAAATGCAGAAACTACTTCTCCCTGATTCCCCCTCTGCGACAGTCACCCGGGGATGCACTAGTCCACGATTGGCCCTCGGGTCTTCTCTATGCATTTCTGCCCTTTTCTCTCATTCCCCAGTTTCTGAAGAAAGCCCGGCGGTTGAAGAGCAAGGTAATCCTCAGCACCATATTGGCCACGACTAGATCGACCATGGATTCTCCATCCAATCCCAGAGTTGATCTCACACCCACAGAACCTGATTCACCCCAACCTGAACAGCCTGAAGCTAATGGCTTGGCTACTCCAATTCCCTTGATTGCCAGGCAGAATGATCTTTCTTTACCAGTACATGATATTCTCATTGCTTCTCATAAGTCTTTCACTAGAATTACTCTGAGCAGGTGGAAAAGATTTACCTGTTGGCTGAAAGATAAACAAGCAGACCCCTTTTCAGCACCAGTGTCGATAATACTAAACTATCTGGCCGACCTGTTTCAATCGGGTCTGTCGGCCTCTACCATTAGAGCTCATTTGGCTGCAATTTCTAATTTTCATGAGGGTGTCCAAAATTCCTCTCATGTCCCATAAATTGTGCAAGACCTTCATAAAAGGTATGAATCATCTGAAGCCACCTTTTAGAGAACCTATTCAACCATGGGATTGATCATTAGTTCTACAAGCTCTGACAATGGCACCTTTTGAACCAGCCTCTTCTTGCAACCTCAAGTATTTGTCATGGAAAACCTTGTTTTTGGTCGCTATTACTTCTTCCAGATGTATTTCTGAACTTCAAGCTTTATGTATTAAGACTCCATACTTGATTTTTCATAGAGATAGAGTGTCTCTGAGAACTAATCTGTCATTTCTGCCTAAAGTGATCTCTGAAATGTCCATTAATCAAGCCATTGAATTGCCAGTTTTCTTTCCCAACCATTCAAACAGAGGAGAGTATTGCCTACATACCCTAGATATACACAGGCAAATCCATTTTTACTTAAACAGGACTAAACCCTTTCATAAATCTGACCAGTTATTTTTGTCCTTTTCTGGATCTAGATTAGGATCGGCTGTTGCTAAGGTCACATTAGCTAGATGGTTGAAGGACTGTGTGACCTTTATTTACACGCAACATAATATCTCGTTGCCTACTACCATGAAACCTCATTCAACAAGGTCGGTGGCAACTTCTGCTGCCTTCCATGCCAGAGCTTCTTTACATGACATCTGTGCAGCTGCAACTTGGGCTATGCCTCATACCTTCATCAATCATTACAAATTGGATTTGTCCTCCAGGGGAAGAGCATCTTTCCAGGAATGTCCTTCCATGGGAGTCTCCCAGGAATAGAGGTAGCAGGGGACTCTGTCCCATGCATAAGGAATGAACGAGGATTATCAATATCAGATAAAGAAGTTATGTCTTACCATAATGTTCCATCTGTATTATTGATCCTTGTTCAGTCATTACAACCCCCTCCTGTGGTTTCTAGTGGATCTCACCATCCAGTTCTCTTAGGTTATTTGACCAGAGATAGCTTCTACCTTCTTTAACTTGCAAACTCAATCTGAGGTAACAGGGAGAGGGGAATTGTGGGTAAGAGTATAGCTCAAGAGTTTGAAGCTGACATGAGCTTGGAAAATGGCTGGCTCGGTTCCAAGCTTGGAACCGATACCCATGCGTAAGGACTGAACGAGGATCAACAATACAGATGGAACGTTATGGTAAGACATAACTTCTTTTTTCTTACTGGCAGCTATTGGCTGGGCATTACTGCATTTGCTATTCTGTTAGAATGTTCCCTTATTCTTTCATTATTAACCTACAAAACATGAAAACATGAAAACAAAGGCACAGTGACTTTCTATAAAATTCGGAACTGCTTGTCAAATACATTTACTATATGTAGGTGCTCCATACAAAGTTGTCCACATGTGCATGGCTTATGGCTAGTGTACACTAAACCCCTAGCCAGTGTTAATAATATTATCACCCTCATTTAAGGTTTATCTATACCTACAGTGCCTTTAAAGCTGTAGCTATATGCGGATGATACTTTACTATTATGTTTTAGCTAGCTGAGTCAATTTATTAAAGAAAGGTAGATAAATGTGGGCCAGGTTTAGAATGAGCCCTAACTTTAATACTTATTTGACTGTATCTATCCCAGTTTCCTGTTAATTAATATAGTAATCAATTCTTGTATCCTGTGCAAAACCTAGAAATAATGATAATCCTTTGTCTAATTCAGACACTATCTATATGGAATAAAGGTTATGTAATTATACAACAGGTTTTGCTATGACTCTTGCATTCCTAAAAATGTTTAGGTTAGTGGTGCCTTAGTCTTTTTCACCTTTTGTGATAAACAAATGAGAAAAATATGTGAAGCTAAGTACCCTATCATTGGTCTTATGAATAAATATAGATCATGGCGGTTTGATTCTCCCCAGTTTCCAAAGTTACCTTCAGGCAACAAAATTTGCTATAGACATTTGCTGTCTTGAATTGTTAGGTTCATAGGTTTAGTACTAGGCTATCTGCCTTTGCAGGCCGTTTTAAGCAGAGTAAAACTTCCCAACCCAAAGCTAAGAATCAAACCCTGCACCTTGTGTCTCTGATGTAAATACTTATCCATTAAGAAAATCCCTAACCCAAACTGACCTGCAACTGATTGGAATACGCATAGCATTATTTGGCTGTGGACCATAGTCTGCTAAATTATTAGTGGTTGCCTCCTCTATATGAGATAAATTACTTTTTTCAATTTTTCAAGAAACATATCTTCTCCCTCTCAAATTTTTATTTATTATTAACATTAAGAATAATTGGAAGATTTTTCAAGGTGGTGAGGAGTTACACGATGTGGCAGGATCAGTCCCAACATTTGTGTTCAAAAAATGTCACAAAATTAAAAAAATAAACCCTGGAGAAGGATTCTTACACACTTAACAAGAGAAAGCAACTTTAAGTGTGGTAAATGTAAATGTTGTGGATGTATCAGTGAAGGCACTTCCTTAGATCTTCTTAGTGTTGATAAAATATATATGACCAAAGAACCCTAAAAGTTTGACTCCAAAGGAGTAGCATATGTTGCTACTTGTCTGAGCTGTGGCAGCTTCTAGGAAAAACTACCAAAAGACTAGCATAGCATTTTTATGAACATGTGCATTTAATACATAAGAAAGACAAAACAAATGGGGTTCCTATGAGTACAACGAAAACGCATTATGTCGAATGCGTTTTCGTTGACACATGTAGAGCAAACAGGCAAAACAGCGAAGCAGCTGTTCAGTGAATTCTTTCTGGGAAAGAAGTCGCTTGACTGGTTCGTTGTTTTGCTGTGTTCTGAAGTGTAGTGTGGTCCCTTGTCCGGTATAGCTCCCGAGCGGGATTGTGCAACAGTTACTGACCTTAAGGTTGGGGTGCGGGTTAAGGTAAGTGCATATGTATGCAAGTGTTTACTGTTTTATATTTTGTGTTAAATGTATGGTTGAGTTACATGTATATGTGTTTTCATTTGTTTACTTTTGTTTTGGGGGGGTAGAATTAGGGTTAAGGTAAGTGTGTATGTGTTTGGAGCTGTTTATGTAAATGTGCGAGAGTTACTGACCATAGGGTTAGGGTGCGGGTTAAGGTAAGTGCATATGGTTTAAAATGTTTACTTTTTTTTTTTTCATTAAATGTATGTTTGGGTTATGTGCATATGTGTATTTAGTTGTTTACTGATTTTTTGGGGGGTATAATTAGGATTGGGTATGTGTTTGGAAGTGTGTAATGTGTTTTTTTTTTGGGGGGGGTTGGAACAGCGATTTCTTTCCCTAGGAAAGAAATCGCTGTTCTTTGGATTCGACATTTTCAGCTTTCGCTGAAAATGTGTCAGTGTAACATTGTTCGCTGTTTTAAGCATTCATTGTTGCAATATAGACCCAACAAATGTCCTGCTCAAGCATTTGTGTAAATGTAAGAATTTTAGAAAGCTTCTATTTTTTTATGTTGATCATGTAAGAAGTACTCTGATAGATGGTGATGTGGGCAATTTTTTTTTTTCAATAGGAAGAAACTGAATAATGAGATGTTGTTGAAAGCAGATAGTGCTCTGAGACTAAATGAGCATATAAATATAAAATGTATATTGGAAGCCCATCTATTAAGATAAAAGCAGCAGTTACAGTATGCATGTTTAATTGAAATATATATATATATATATATATATATATATATATATATATATATATATATATATATATATACGTACATGCATACATACATATATACACATATACATGCGAACACAATCACAATTTATGATGTATTTATAATATATGTAATGCAATTTAATTGCTCTCATTATGTTTTATTTTAAATGACTGCTAATTTAGCATTGGATTATTTAGTCATATGATCATAGTACAACTGGATATGGGTTGGTATTTTTGTCTGGTGAATTTTGTAAATGTAGTTCGGAGGAAGTTTAAATACATTTTGAATGAAAACACATAATAAAGTGACTCAAAGCATCTCACAGCGGTGAGTTTTTATTTGTGTGTGTGTGTGTGTGTGTGTGTGTGTGTGTGTGTGTGTGTGTGTGTGTGTGTGTGTGTGTGTGTGTGTGTGTACATATATATATAATTTTCGTAGGAATGCCATGAAATTAGAGATCAGTGATCTGATACTATTTAATTTATGATCTTGCATTCTTGTTCATTCATTAATAAATGTATTCCAGAAGAAGGTGTTTTACTTATTTATTTGCATGAAAACAGTCACTTTACTTTCCAACTTTTTAATTCTTGATTACAGTTTCTTGTATCTGTCTTTTCTGCATGTGTATATATATATATATATATATATATATATATATATATATATATATATATATATATATATATATATATATTTGGTTTCATTTTACTGCTGTACTGCATTCATTTTTTTATATCACTGGCATTACTGTTTTTTAGGAAGTCCTATAAAACTACACTTACACATTGAATATTTTTCAGATGTGGTATATGGGGTGTAACAAGGCTGTACATCTGGTTGTAAAATCCATATTTAATCAAATAATTAATTTCATGATTTTAATAAATGTTTTCTTGTTCATTCCATCGCTATGATAGTGTCTATCATGCCAACAAAACTCAGGAAGTTTCTATATTATTTAATATCATCCGCACAAGTCTGATTATCTGAACAACAACATTTATATTGGCATGTTTTACTTTAAACCTGTTCATCTCAGTTTTTCAGTTTCTACCATGTGATAAATGTATAGCCAGGGTTGAGTATGCCCATGTCTTACCAACAGGTTTGATGGCAGTCTTATTGTGGTACAAATCATAAATGAGACTTGTAGATGAACTGCAAGTGGTAAAAGTCACTTTATTTGTTGATTTTGCCAGGTGTGAGGGTATTATGCATTTTTTTATAAACACCCATTGATGCCACCTCTATACCAGTGATTTGCAAAACGTGCTTAGGATATTAAATTGAATTGCATTTGTTTGATGGCAGAATGTGACAAAAAGGGCTTGTTTTTAAAAAGTAAGTATTTATCTGACAGTTGTGCTCGTCCCTCAGTCTACTTTGCTTCTTCTCTCTGACTACCTCATCTCGAGTCCAGTTTTTAACTTCTTCCTTTCATTTCTGCCATCCCACATCCCAATTTCAATAATATCCATCTTGGTTCCTTCATTTATCACTCCACTTCTCCTTCTTCCCACATCTCCACCAGTCATATGCACCCACATCTTCACTTTTGCTATCTAATACCCCTGGTGTTTATCTGTTGCCCTTCTAATGGCATGTGTGTGTGTGTGTGTGTGTGTGTGTGTGTGTGTGTGTGTGTGTGTGTGTGTGTGTGTGTGTGTTTGTAGGAGCTTTAATATAGGTATCACACTTTGTATATTCTCAATCAAATACTCTAGCTCATATCAGCAGATGTGCTTGCAACCTAATCAAGCCTCATTTATTTACTTATTCATTTATTTATTTAACATTTGTTAACAAGGAAAGTCTGACTGGGACAGAGCCCGTTTTCAGTGGAGACCCAGGAAGAAATGCTCCAGGCACTTGTCTTTGGAATGTGGGATGAAACCAGAGCAGCTGGAGGAAATTCACACAAATGCAGGGAGGACATGCAGACTCGGCACAGAAGACAACCCAGTCGAGAATCGAATCAGAGAACTCTACCTGACTAGCACTTGAACACTATCTCAGTGTAATGGTTACTGGTGTATAATTTTTGGGCACTGAAGTTCAGTTAGTATAAGGGAAATAACAAAACTGAAGCCACAGCATTTAATAAAGGAAGAAATCAGGGATAAGATGGGAGGGCTGCAGAACACTTCAGCAACATTTATGACTTTAGAAATTAACAAAAAAAAACTTTGACCACTTTGTCTGTTACAATGGCAAGACATACGTACTTCTCTCTTTATCTTAAAATCACATATAATTAAGTGGCAGACAAGCAAACTATGCCAAATGTTTTGTAATACTACATAAGAAAAATAAGGCTTGCCTTTCTTGCTTAACCTGTCCATTAAAAGTAATTTAAGACTCTTATCATATATGAAATTGTCAATATGAAACCAGAATGCACTGTCAATAGGAAAACATTAACAACAATTCTGTGTTTAGAGATTAAAAAGAACTTTAACCCACATAGTCTCTGCGTTCCTTAATTCTAAGTACAATATGTACTACCCTATTCCTTAAGTTCACAATTAATTAAGGAACAGGCAGGCAAGCAGAAAGGTAAAGTAAAATCTATTCTTCTCTTTAGCTTTCCCTTTAAATATAAAAGATGGATGCAACAGACATAAATACGAAACCAACCCAGCATGCAAACAGAATGTACTATCAATGTATTCACCAGTGAGAATCAGTCAATAAGAAAATTACAGTAACAGTACACTCTTCGGAGAATGAAAATAACTTTATAATATTTTCCAGCAGTCCACTATCTGTCAAGGTCAGCTTCCCTGGTGCATTCAGCATCAAGCCCTGTCTCTCTCACTTTGCAACTGCCTGAGATTTGTGATTAGACACTTAACGTCCATAATGCATTTTCAAGTGACAGGACGTCGTCGTTAAAGCTCACAAGGAGAAGTCGAGTGCTTTGGGTATAGTACCCATGTTGTAAAAGTTGCTAGGTGAGGATAAAAGGCATTCTATTAGAGGCATCTTTTGATACTGTGTGACACATAACTAAAGGTAGGTAAACTGACATCTTTTTTCTACCACGATGCATTTGGGAGTGGTCACTTGCAGCATCAAACATTACACCTAGACATTTGACCTCGTCTTGATCATGTTATTGTATAGCCAAATACACTCTTTGTGCCAGATGCTCTTTTATCTTGTTTCTGAGAAATAGGTCTAATGCATTGTCTCCATAGGCTTTTCAAAAACTCAGTGAATTTACACAATCCAAGGCCCTTTTCTTGTTAAAATTAATAAATGTATTCACTACTCTTATGCACTAGTTATGCAGCAAATCTTCCTTCAAAAGTTTACTCACTTCTAAGTAGCATTATATACAAAAAATGCAACGTCTTATGTAGTTCATTGATTTATTTACTCTTTTAACCATTCTGACACTAAGTATAGCTACATCATTTAACAGTTATCCAAATTCCACACAAAAAGATAAACTTGTACAAGCCTCTTATTAAAGTTTATGTTCACAGCTGCTAAACACATGCAATCCCAAATTAAAATACAAATAATGTTGCATATCAGGCCATATTCAAAACCATTCAGGATAGTCACATGTTATGCAGTTCTCTAGTGCTGTAATCTTGACACAGCACGAATACTTTTCTGCTTCGTGTTCTTTTACTACTAAAATCAGGCAATATACAAGCAAAACCAGGTCCCATTCCAGAAGCTACCATCCTGCACTGAATGTAACTGGACCATAAATCACAATGCTAATCATAACAACACACCTGAATTTTCACAGAATGGACAAAAAAAAAAAAGGTTCCCTAATTCACGCTTGACTATCTCACTACTGCCTGGGCATTGAGAGGTAGGCTTGTACATGTGCTAAAATCACACAAGATTCTGCAAGCATACAGCATCAGGTGGACTTTCCCACTAGAACTAATAAAGATCAGGAAGTTTAGGCTTTTCCTGATCTTATTATGCATGAAATCAAAGTGGCAACCATAAACAGCATCTCTCCAAATTTCCTGGGAGCACTCCCCAAGGTGCGCCTCTTACCTTTCTCAAAGTATGCAGGGTACGATGCCATGACCTAGTAACATTCTATGGCATCAACATCTTTTTCCAAAATGTGCAAGGGTAAAATGCCATGACCTAGTAACATTCTATGGCATCGACAGCTTTTTCCAAAGTGTGCAGGGTACAATGCCATGACCTAGTAACATTCTATGGCATTGACAGCTTTTTCCAAAGTGTGCAGGGTACAATGCCATGACCTAATAACATTCTGTGGCATCGAAGCTTTTTCCAAAGTGTGCAGGGTACAATGCCATGACCTAGTAACATTCTATGGCATCGACAGCTTTTTCCAAAGTGTGCAAGGTACAATGCCATGACCTAGTAAAATTCTATGGCATTGACTGCTTTTTCCAAAGTGTGCAAGATACATTGCCATGACCTAGTAACATTCTGTGGCATCAACAGCTTTTTCCAATGTGTGCAGGGTACAATGCTGTGACCTAGTAACATTCTATGGCATCGACAGCTTTTTCCAAAGTGTGCAAGGTACAATGCCATGACCTAGTAACATTCTATGGCATCGACAGCTTTTTCCAAAGTGTGCAGGGTACAATGCCATGACCTAGTACCATTCTGTGGCATCGACAGCTTTTTCCAAAGTGTACAGGGTACAATGCCATGACCTAGTAACATTCTGTGGCATCGACAGCTTTTTCCAAAGTGTGCAGGGTACAATGCCATGACCTAGTAACATTGTATGGCATCAACAGCTTTTTCCAAAGTGTGCAGGGTACAATGCCATGACCTAATAACATTCTATGGCATCGACAGCTTTTTTCAAAGTGTGCAGGGTACAATGCCTTGACCTAGTAACATTCTATGGCATCGACAGCTTTTTCCAAAGTGTGCAGGGTACAATGCCATAACCTAGTAACATTCTATGGCATTGACAGCTTTTTCCAAAGTGTGCAGGGTACAATGCCATGACCTAGTAACATTCTGTGGCATCAACAGCTTTTTCCAAAGTGTGCAAGGTACAATGCCATGACCTAGTAACATTCTGTGGCATCGACAGCTTTTTCCAAAGCGTGCAAGGTGCAATGCCATGACCTAGTAACATTCCATGGCATCAACAGCTTTTTCCAAAGTGTGCAGAGTACAATGCCGTGACCTAGTAACATTCTATGGCATCGACAGCTTTTTCAGCAGCAAGTTAAAAGTCTAGTGATCCTTTTACTTTTAATTTTCCTGGAGGTTCCCTATCCGTTCAACCTACTTAAGTAAACATTCCCTGACTTGGCAGCTCCTCTTCTAGAATACATATATGACACCTTCACCTTGTGACACTTTTTGGGACCTATTCAGCAAAGAATATGCAGATCCCACATGAATATTCTCCTGAGCTGTGGGCTGCATTAGGTCTTTCTGCAGAAGGGCTTACACAAAGTGAAAATTCTATGGAAACTTGGCACCATTGTGTCTGCTGTTTATTGGGGAAAGAAGGGGAGGATCTGCTGTGCTTCAAGTTCTGCACAGATAAAAAAACGAAGTGGAATCAGTGCAAGATTAGTTCCTTAGCTCTCCAGCTACTCATCTCAAGTGCTGACTGAAGTGTACCTGCTTAGGGCTTTGCTGCGCTTGTTCTTTGTATGAATATTTTGGTGTTGTGCATATCACTAATTAATAAAGGGTCTCACTACTTCCTTCACCAAATTTGCTCTACGCAGGCAAGCCATTTTCAAGTTGTACAACCATTGTCCCATTTGCAGGCAAGTGAATGTTTTTCAATGTTCACTACATTCACTCTCTGCCCCTTTCTGCTGCTTACCTGTACTTTGTTGCCTTATCTTCTCTGTGCCTTCTGCACTCTTGGCCCATCTCCTGTCCCCCTCCCACTACCTTTAGTTTCACCGTTTGCATCTGCTCATGCCTTATGCTGACTTGCTTGCAGTCATCTGATTAATACACACCTCTCCACTATTCCCAGTAGCAGATTTAGCTTCCTCCCTGTTACACTGTCAGATGTTCACAAAACAGCCTTCTTTCCATCAAATGTCTGCAAACATACCATTGATGGAGCAACATGACCCCACTCTTTGTCATAAGAACCTTTATTGTACACATATAAATATGTATATATATATATATATATATATATATATATATATATATATATATATAATAGAGAGAGAGAAATTTTTCTTTTGCTCTAATGTAACATATTGTTTCAGTATGTTGTTTGCTCAAGAATATCGTAAATCAGTTTACAATTAATCACTGATGCTTACATTACTGAAAAATGTACAATGTACGTACTTTATGTTATGTTGTAACTCCCATAATGCCTTGGCCATTCTATGGCATTGACAGCTTTTTCCAAAGTGTGCAAGGTACAATGCCATGACCTAGTAACATTCTGTGGCATCAACAGCTTTTTCATAGTTTCTATTAAGCTTACAATCAAGGAGACCATTGAGAAGCTCATACATATCGTCAGGTACAGGTGGTGACTAACACTGCCTTTATTAAGTAGATTTTCCTTACCTATCCCAAGTAAAATTTTGCTAATTACTCTCTGTATATTATAATGTGCTCAGATGGAACATTTCTCCCTAAGCCTCTGCTAAAACTGGGTCCCGCCCATTCACATTATCCTGATTAATAAAACATAAATTAATGCTGACTGCTACTCAGACTGTTTTTAAGGTCTAACAGGATTATAATGTTGTGTTTAATAATATCTGCAATGTAATCTAACAATGACAGCTGATATTAGACTGCTTTGGAAAAATGCTGATACATTCAGGTATTAGTATCTGAGCTACCAAAGACACAGTAAAAAGCAGACTCTGCCTTTTTTTTTCCTCCTTGGGGACATACTTCGTATGCAAAAAGACTGAACTGGAAAAGATAAAAGAAAAAAAAAACACCCTGACTGACTTCTTTTGTTTCTGTCACTTCATATTTTATATGTTTCACTTGTCAGAGTTCTGTAACTGAAGAATTAGTCTCATGGGTGGCCATAAATGTAAAAATTAGTCAGGATTTATGTATCAGACAGCTGTCACATCTATAGATGTACACTAAAACTTGCATATTAGTTATATTAGTGTTGAGGTTCTGAAAATAGAAGCAGCATATTCAGGAATTGTTAGACACCTAGACTAAGTTGTCTGGAGATGTTTTACCAGTCCCAAGGTTTCCTGTAATCATTACTGCGGGATTGTGATTGTCAGTCATGGCTGTGTCCATGTATGAATAAGGTGCTTTTATCCTTGGTAAAAATAGAACTAATAGTTTTCCAAACTCTTCTATAAAGGAAGTTGATAAGCAAATGTTTTATTTTTTTCTAGGGAATTTAATAGAGCAAAGTATTTTTAAAGTCAGATACTATAATTGGAGAAGGATTTGGGGAAATTTTATATAGGATGGGAGGGATGGCATAATGGTAGGGGATGCTTACTTAACAGATTCAATGTACAAGGTTTGATTCTGACCTTTGAGGGAAATTGACTAGGCGTAAAATGGCCCACATGGGCAGCTAGCCTAGTGCCTGACTATGAACCTATGAACCTGTATTACATGTGAGAAATAAAGGGTGTAGAAAATCTCTTGTAAGATGAGAGAGAGAGAAAGAGAAAGAATTCAACCGACAAAAAATTGTCAGTGTTCAATGGTTTGTGTAATCAAAATAGTATTCAGCTGATAAGTATATTGAAACCCAGCATATATCATAGGAGACTGAGTGTTAGGACTACTGCTAAGTAAATTAGTCAGTTAGTTTAAATTCTACAGTCCTATAAGAACTAATGTCACAGGCAAGCACTTTGAAGAACAGGTGATCTCAAAGTAGGTGAGTAAGTAGGTAGGACTAGTCAAGTGGTGAAGTTTGTGATAGACTGCAAGTGATGGTTAGGATGGGTGATAGTTATTCATAGACTTGCCTTCAGTGAGAATTACCAATAAGCTAAAAAGCAAGTGAGGCTCCTAAGGCCAAAAAGCCTAACAAATGCCTTTAGGTCAAATTGCACTCAGTACAGTACAAAACATGGCAATGGTGAAGATGTGGTGTCAAAGGGGAAATTAAAATGGAGGGACAGAAAAAGAAGTATCCCCAGGCCAGACCAGGCACATGTAGTACATAAAAATTGCAGCGGAGTGACCATCACCTGCAGAGTTGGGTGAATACTAGTACAGAAGAAGTATATGACCAGAGTATTGTCAAAAACTACTGGCTGCTGCAGATTTAGATCAGATGCAACCGCCTCCAAATACTAGTGTAGATTACATGGTTTAACAAAGAGAAATGGCTCAATGAACACAGATAAAATGGAAAGAATAAGTCTAGAGACTAGTAAGTTAATAGGTCAGCCAAAAGCTATGCAGCAAAAAAAAAAAAAAAAAAGATCCAGCTGCGGCCAAAACAAGACAAGATAAATGAAGAAAATTAAATCCGTTCCCTGTGCAGGGAGCTGTCCAACCCAATCCACCACCTCCTTTCTCCAAATATAAGATGATCACTACTGAGGTAACTACAGCTTGGGGAAAGAGGGAACCACACCAACTGTTTTTCTGCATCTGTCTTGCATTTCAGGTAAATGTATAATTTTTGTCTGACTGTTTTTGACACAGTGATGTGACCCCCAGATATAAAAGAAAATGTTGTCGAGTTGCCAGAAATAACAAGCTGGACTTGGTACAAAAATCTGTATAAACGTGTGTGTGCGGCAACACCAGATCATGAAATCCAGTCTTGTACATTTGAAGTAAACCCTTAGTTTATAAAACTAAACTTCAGCTCTATTAAGAATATGTCAGAATATGAAGACTGCCAAAGCTTGGATAAACCAGTGTTCATAAAAACAAATGAAATAAACGAACTGTGAATAAAGTATGAGCATTGGAAGCACAGCTGAGCTCGAATGGATCCTGAGGATGAGGTCCAATAGGGGCTCTGGACTCAATGACCATGTCTGTCTCAAACCTATTTTGAAATCACAGGGATTAAGGAAGAAGTAAATATTTTATACATTTATATATTTATAGATGCATATTCTTTGTATAATTTCTTCTGCTGCAAGTTTTTGTATTCATATGTTTTAATTATTTTTTTGGCATGTTTATTATTTTTTATTATTTTTAATAGGACGTTCTTGTGCTTAATTGCTTTAGGTGGGTGTGCTGTCATTAATGTCTTTTGATTGGCTGTACTATCTTTTATAATTTAGGTACTTTCATTTTGTCTCGGTCTGATGAAACGATTTTTATTGTTGTGAAAGTGCTTACCATAATAAATACTGTTTTACTGGCTCTCTGTGCTTCAAGTGCTCATATTTTATTCATAGTTTGTCAGTTAAGAATATGTCATAACTGGTCATACATACATATATATTTGGCAGCCCATGGAATGATTTGTAGAAATAAGGGGTCCTTTTAATGTAGTCATGAAGTCCACTGGCTGCTATAATGGAAGCAGAAAAGGGCTGCTAAACTTTTAAACTGATAATGGTGTCTGTAGTGTGGGATACAATGCCACTTCAATAATGCTTACTATAGTAGCAGGGCTATAAAGACCAAAAGGTATAAATATTGCAAGAAAAACAGCACCTTTAGAGTGCATTCTAGAAATAAAGTTTCCTTAAAGCTGATGCTGTAAGAAACAAATATGAAGGGGTCCAGGTGTGAGAACCAAAAAGGTGTCTAAGAATGAATTAAAGCATCAGGAATATAAGCAAACCATTAAATACATCCAAAGAGGTATGCAAATTTGCATTATTTGACAATCCCACCATGTTGACACAGAATAAAATCAAAATACCAGGTGACGAAGGGAGGCCATCCCCACTGACAGCACTGTTCCTCAAACTTGAGTCTATTGGAATCACTCACAGAACCCACACTGTAAAAGTTGCAGA
The DNA here is from genome assembly GCF_019279795.1 of Protopterus annectens. Classification (NCBI taxonomy): domain Eukaryota; kingdom Metazoa; phylum Chordata; order Ceratodontiformes; family Protopteridae; genus Protopterus; species Protopterus annectens. The sequence goes on along the minus strand of NC_056746.1, from coordinate 1,316,557,261 downwards.
CTCCAAATCTGATTTTAAACCAGTGACAAGTGGAGTACCACAGGGTTCAGTCCTGGGACCTCTCCTGTTTGGTATCTACTTCTCTGAAGTACAGGCTAACACAGAAGGCCTTTGGCTAACAGAGTTCGCAGATGACTGCAAACTAGGAGCCATAGCTGAGTCCCCAAATGATGTGGACATCCTACAGAAGGACCTCACTGAGACAGATGCCTGGTGTCAGAGCCATGGCCTCAAGCTCAATGCCAAAAAGTGCACTGTCATCCCTTTTGGTAAAAACTCTGTACCCATGAACTACCACATAGGCGGCAGTCTACTTAACGCCGAATGTGTGATAAGAGACCTGGGGACCCAGGTGGACAGTAGTGTCTCCTTTGATAATCACATTGCCACAGTAGTCAGGAAATCCTTCTACGTGGCACACCTCATCACAAAAGGGTTCTCATCTAGGAAAAAACAGGTCATTGTTCCCCTCTACTCGACACTCATTAGACCCATTATAGAGTACAACACCCCTTTTGGAATGTACCTCACAAGACATCTGCAGCAGCTGGAAAGGCCACAGAAGTACCTCACAAAGAGGATTACTGGCCTCAAACAGATGCCCTACACTGACCATCTCAAAAAACTCCAGCTTTACTCCATAGCATATCGCCTACTCCGAGGTGATCTCTGTCTAACATATAAGGCTGTGTAAAACCCTGAGCTGTTGGACATGCTACACCTAAAGAAATCCAAATCCCTCCGAGCTACATGCTCTAGGGACCTAAACCTTGTCACCACAATAAACAGGACATGCTAGAGGGATAGATTCATGTCCCAGAGACTTCCCATACTCTGGAACAAGCTACCCATCTTTGTCAAGCAAAGTTTCTCATTAGCACTCTTCAAGAAAAATCTTGATAAGTGGATGGGAAATAGGAAATACACCCTGGGGATCACTTCTGTGGCTCTGCTTGACAGGGGCACAGGAAAATTATTTTCTTAGGTGGCGTAAGTCAGGGAACCTTGTTGGCTAGGCTTACTTAGGCCCTTGGGCCAATAGCCTAGTACCTACCTATGAGCCTATGAACTCTGTCTCACATGAGCAAAAACAAACTCTGATATCCAGTATTTGTTCTTTCAGACTATTAGGAGCCAGGTGGATTCTTTTGGTATTAACCCTGTTTCTAAACAGAAGGGAAAGGGGTGTGGAATAATGAACATCAGGCTAAATAATGACTGTACCCCTGAGATATTATTAAGGGAAATAGAAAAATAGCTGCATGTACCAGGACTGCAGCATTCTGATACACATTAGACAATAAACTTCCCACACACATGAATACAAACCAATTTAGTTTAGACAAATCAGGGTCACTGAGTTAGAACTGCTATGTTGCTATAAAAGTTGATTTTATTAGCAAAAATTACAGAGGTCTAAATGTCAAGTCAAAAACTTAGACAGTGGTGTTGAATGGAGCAGATAAGTGAAGCTTAGCAAAATCAGAGTGAAGCTCATTAAAAGGGTCATAACAAGGGTCTCCTGATCAACTGCTTAATTAGGACTATTTTAAGGGCAATTATGTCACTGCTTTCATTTCACTGCAGTCATCCAGGTCTTATTTCTTTAATTTCTCTGCATCCTTTGACTGTCATCGGGAGCGAATGTCAGATCACATTTCAAAGGAGAATTCTACCAGGCTAAAATAAGCTACCAAAGGCATGCTTTTCCATATCACGTCATTATAAACTTTTTACTCATCATACCTCTATAAATTGTACTAAACATACTAGATTTTATTTAACTTACAACACAGCACATACTATAAATAGCTTTAAAAACATGATTTTTATTGGTGTGAGGCTAGTTTTCTAGCAGACAATTGATATATTATGCATGCCATTTATTACTGTTCAATTCCAAATTTTGAATAGGATGTGCTAAGTGGCAGTTTTAGATGTGTCTTAGGAGCTGAAAACAAGGAAAGGAGTGAAATACTGTATCACCAGTCAAAAAGTGTAATGTTTATACAGATTACTGGGATAGAGGTGTTTGCTGATATTAATTTAATCAGTACAGACTAAAAGGAGGAATGTTGCTGTAGAAGGTTCAGAAGGAATGTGGGTAGGCGAAACATCTCATAACAAGTGCAGGTTGTTACACAATCTGAGTAAGTGTGTCTGAAAGGACTACAGCTTGTCCACAGTTCTGTCCATTTCTTTCATTTCAAAATGTTAGGGATTGAGCATAGCCTTATGTCAGACACAAAAATACAAATTGTTGAAAACTGTACAAACAGTAATAGCCAATGTAAGTATGTGTATATGTATGTGTGTTTGTGTGTGTGTGTGTGTGTGTGTGTGTGTGTGTGTGTGTGTGTGTGTGTGTATATATATATATATATATATGTATATATATATCTGTGTGTATGTGTGTGTGATTGGAATTTGTCAAAGAACTAGAGTCATAGGTTTTCTCCCTGTCCTGAAGTGCTCCAGACCTAGAATTGTTTATAATGAGTAGAGTGCATACTTTTTAAACAGCTAGTTTCCTGATCAGTTGTTTATTCACATTTTTTGGATTTTCTGAATGTTTGTGATATGTAGTCAGTCAACCTAGATCCCCAGGCTTCCATCTCATGCTATCTGGGATTCATAAAATGACAAAATACACAATGTTGCATGCCAGGCCTGGCTCCTCGTCAGTAACTGAAATCGGTTCTTATGTTCAGTGCATTACCGCCTTTTTAAATTTTAAAACAGATAGCCAAAAACATCATACAAATAAACTGATGAGGTTAGTAAACCTAAGTTATGTTCTAAATATGAAAAATGGCAATGTCTGTAAATCTGTAATCTTGCCACTATGGCTATTAAGAAAATTGCTCTTTAAGAAAAATATGTGCTTGTTATGAGATGTTGAAAATACAGAGACCTTAAATTTAATAGGGTGAAATCAATGGCCTTTTAGATTGCTTAACAAAGTGTGTTATGCAATTTTGTCTCCATATGTGTGCCTGTATTTTGCTGTATTTTAAATGATTCTGAAAATAGCTCAGTTACAGGCATAGTTAAATACAACTGATCATTGGAATCAAGTCTTTTATTTGCTGTGTTACTCTCACTTCTGTTTACCTGCTAACCGGGGTGCAGCCAGAAATTCATAATTACTACTCAAACTTCATTTTGCTGCCCTCATCACACATCACCTATCAATTAAAAACTGTACTCAACACTTAAAATGTTGCAGCTATACACTTCAGAAAGGTGTTCACTATTTCAGTTGTTGCCACTTACATGCATGAAAAGCCTACTTTAAGAGGTTTTCTTCCTGTCATGTAAGGATGTTTTGTCTAGTTCTGTACAACAGACACTAGTTTAGATAGTTCAAATTATCCTGTGCCGTTACACCTATAAAGTGTGCAGAAAGATATTCTGAAAAAAAAATGTGCTCATCTGAGTACACTGAGTATGGCTAGCTATATCCATGCCTGGTAATATGTGAAAATGCTGGCAGTATAAAAAACATTTAGAACAAACAGGGCAGGAATACTCTCTGCAATGCCTAGCTTTAATTTGCTGCATCGTGAGACCTGCTATAATGAAACAGTTTTTTCCCATTTTTTTCTCTCCTCTGTTTCATTGGTAAATGTCCTCACTGCACGCTCCCTGAGTATATGTTTCAGATAAAATCAATTCTGCCAATTACTTTGTACCTGTCTTTGCTCATAGACAGATGTGGACATCCTCCAAGAGGGTCTCCCCCAATCAAATGACTGGTTCCAGAAACATGGCCTCAAACTAAATGCCAAAAATGCATCATCGTCCTCTTTGAAGAGAGTAACATCCCCACAAATTATCACATTAATAACAAGGTCCTAAGCATGCAATCATTTGTGAGGGACCTGGGCATCCAGGTTGATAGCAAACTGACTTTTGACCATCATATTGCCTCTGTTATATGGAAGGCTTTCTACATGGCCCACGTTATTAGGAAGGGTACCTCATCCAGGGACAAGGAGATCATAATATCCCTGTATTCTTCGCTTATAAGACGGATTACTGAATACAATGCCCCTTTCGGCATGTACCTCACAAAGTACATGCATCAGCTGGGGAGACCACAGAGATTCCTCATCTGAAGAATCCAGGGCTTCAAACATTTACCCTACACAGATAGGCTAAAAGCCTTATCCCTTTACTCGGTCTCATACAGACTCCTCAGAGGTGTCCTCTGTCTGGCATACAAAGCAATCTCAGACCCCACCCTGATGGGACTGCTGCATATCCGCATGACAAGTTCCACTCAAGTAACCTGCACACATGACCTCAACCTGGTCTGTGACATCAATAGGACTTGCTGGTGGGACAGATTCAGTCCCAGAGACTCCCCCTTCTGTGGAATAGACTCCCTCTCCATGTCAAGCAGAGTACCTCATTAACTCTTTTCAAGCGCAACCTAGATAACTAGATGGAGAACAGAAAATACATCCTTGGGATTCCACCTGTGTCCCTGCTGGATAGGAGCATCAGGGGATGACTTGTTGGAACATGGGCTAAATTTTTGGCTAGGCTTGTAAAGGCCTCAAGGCCAGTAGCCTAGTAGCTTCCTGTGATCCAATGATCCTATGACAGTTTGCTGGGTGAATTACTTTGTCAACAAAGTAAAACTGCTCTGCATCTTCCTTGAGAACATCTTGCTGCGGAATTTATATTTATATATCATCCATGTATGTAACTGCCAGCTGCTGTTGAGCATCCTCCGTTTTAAGTGCTATAAGCCTTTTCCTGTAGCTTCTGCTATTATGATTTGGTATCCAACTAATTGCTGCAAGTTATAAAGCTTCCAGCATGTTTCCCTCCTCTTTAAAACACGGACCTCTATCCCATTTTTAAGTTAAAATGTTTCTATATTGCTTCACTGGTTCCTTCACAGCGTGATTTCCTAGACCATTTCTGAGAAGTGGGTTCCCATCATTCTATGATTACTGAATAACATGACATCTTCATTCAGATTAGGCCAGGGTGCTCCTGTTCTGCTTTAAATCACGGGGGCTCTTAAACTGCTGCTATAATTGAGGAATGGGCTGAACAGGGCCTGCTTTGTGTAAATAACAGGTACTGATGCAGTGTATGGACCTGTTTGATGTAAAAGACAGATATTGGCCTAGTACAGGGACCTCCTTTCTGTAAAGGACAAGTACTGGTGTTGTATAGAGACCGCTTTCTGTAAAGGGCTAGTATTTGTGTAGTACAGGGGCCTGCTTTCTGTAAAGGACATGTACTGGCATAGTACCAGGACCTACTTTTTTTAAAGGACAGGTACTTGTGTAGTACAGGGGCTGGCTTTCTGTAATGGCCAGTTACTTGTGTGGTTCTGGGCCTGCTTTCTGTAAAGAAGATGTACTTGTGTAATACATGGGCCTGTTTTCCCTAAAGGACAGTTATTTGTATCCTACACAGCCTGCTTTCTGTAAAAGACAGGTAGGGCCTAGTACAGCGACCTCCTTTCTGTAAAGGACAGGTACTGGTGTAGTACAGGGGTCTGCTTTCTGTAAAGGGCCAGTACATGTGTAGTACAGGGGTCTGCTTTCTGTAAAGGATATATACTTGTGTAATACAGGACCTACTTCCTGTAAAGGACAGTTAATTATATAGTACAGGGGTTTGCTTTCTGTAAAGGTCACATACTTGTGTAGTACATGGGCCTGCTTTCTGTAAAGGGCTGATACTTGTGTACCACAGAGGCATGCTTTCTGCAAAGGGCAGGTACTGGTGTAGAACAGCAGCATGCTTCCTGTAAAGGATGATTACCTGTGTAGTACAGGGCCCTGCATCCTGTAAAGGACAATTATTTGTGTAGTACATGGGCCCGATTTCTGCAAAGTGTAGGTACTGGTGTAGAACAGCAGCATGCTTCCTGTAAAGACAATTACTTGTGTAGGAACAGGGGCCTGGTTCCGTAAAGGACAGGTACTGGTGTAGTAAAGGGGCCTTCTTCCTGTAAAGGACAAGTACTGGTGTAGTACAGGGGTCTCTTTCCTGTAAAAGACAAGTACTGGTGTAGTACAGAGGCCTGCTTCCTGTAAAGGACAAGTACTGGTGTAGTACAGGGGCCTGCTTCCTGTAAAGGGCAAGTACTGGTGTATGCTTCCTGTAAAGGTCAATTATTTGTATTAATACTTGTGCCTGCTTTGTGTAAAGGACAGGTACTGGTGTAGTACAGGGGCCTACTTCCTGCAAAGGACAGGAACTATTGTATGCTTCCTGTAAAGGATGATTATTTGTGTAGTACATGGGCCTTCTTTATGTAAAGGCCAGGCACTGGTGTAGTACAGGGACCTGCTTCCTGTAAAAGACAGGTACATATGTGGAAGTACAGGGGTCTGCTTCCTGTACTAGGGTGGCACTTGTATAGTGCAGGGGCCTGCTTTCTGTAAAGGACAGGTACTTGTGTAGTACAGGGGTCTGCTTCCAGTAAAGGATAGGTAGTTGTATAGTACAGGGGCCTGCTTCCTGTAAAGTACAGGTACTGGTGTAGTACAGGGGCCTGATTCCTGTGAAGAGCAGGTACTCGTGTAGTACAGGGACCTCCATCCTGAAAATGGCTGGCACTTGCATAGTAGAGGGCTTGCTTCCCTGCTAGTGATTCTTCCTTATTTCACTAGGTTCTGACTGCCAGTACCTCAGTACCTTGTCATCACCATTTGCATCTGTACTTACTTTTGCTATGTTGCTTTAATGTAGTTACTACATGGTCACTGTTTCTGTGAGACCACCATGGACCATGTAGTGCTTCTTCTTTTTCTATTTTTTAATTTCTTCAAATCATTTGGGTTTCTAACACCATGAATTGAATAGAACCCATTCCTAAGTCAAAGTATGAATAAAGTTCATGAAATTAGTATTGTTTCAATCTTTGATGTCAGCCAGAAGTGCTCTTTGCAGCACCCACAATGTGCCCAGTAATGACTCCCTCTGCAAGTCGTACAGAGTTACATGTATTAGTAACATATCTAAATACAATTGTAGATTCTTTTTTATAAGACCCTTTGCTCCTACTACTATTGTCTTGGTATCTCTCGCTTTGACATTTGTCTCGTATCTGCCTGCAAACCCTGATATTTTATGATTTTGTGTCTCTCTGTACGCAAGAAACTGTAGTCGCTGGGCATATTGATTTCAATGATCAGTGCTACTTTTGTTTTCTTTTCATGGACCACTATATCTGGTTTTCTTGCATCTATCTTTTGAACTGCTGGGTGATCCCATGTGATGTAGACTTCATCATTTTCTGTGATGCTTTGTGGCTCATGTTTCCAGTGGTTTTCGGCTATTTCAGTATTATAATGTTTGCACAATCCCCAGTGCAACAGTCTTGCCACATTATTATGCCTTTCAGTACAGTCCTTCTGCCATCAGTATATCTCAGCAAGCAACAAGGTGTGCAACTGTTTCCAGTTCTGTTTTACAAAATCTACATTTGTTTGTTTCTGCCACGTGTTCAATGGACTTTGTAAACCAAAGTGTATGTAGCCCACTATTTTGGGCCTCCAATATTATCTTTTCAACTCTTGATTTGAATTCTCCTCTCCTTAAACATTCCTGCATTTGGTCCTGATCAACATGAGGTTCTTCCAGGAGTTTTCTGTACTTGCAGCTATATTTATGCATTTTCCACACTTCTTGCCTTCTCATCTGATCCTTCACCTTATATTCCTTCTTTTGTTTTTTTTTTTGGCACATTCAGTTGCTGCCTAATTTTTATCTACTTCTGGTTGATTTCCGATCCCTCTTGATGCCAATATGCTTCTGCTAGACTTAGAAGGAAGTCATCTTAGATTTACTCTCCTCATATTTCAAAACCTTCACTATGCTTGGGTCTTGTGAGGAGAGCAGATATGTATGCAGTCCCACGATTGCAGATGTATACACATAATCATTTTCAAGGAGGCCCATCCCTCCTTCAGAACGGGAAATATATAATCTTGATATGCACTGATTTTTATACATCATTTGATGAGCATGAAGCATCCTTCTTGTTTTTCTGTCTAATCTATCCAACACCAACTCCAAAACTGTAAGTTAGGAGAGGAAGAACAGAATTGGTTTATAGCTTGAATTTTGTTCCTAGATGTCAACGCTGTTTTCCAAATTAATTTAAGTCTTCTAAAATATTCCTTACTAAGTTTTATTCACATTTGTTCATGTTCTATTGTTGGTCTTAATTTCTTTTACCTTGTTTCTCAATTCTCTACAAAAATTTTTGGGTCATCAATAAAGTGCTTATTCTGTACTTTTCCTTTATATTTATCTATGTATCTTATAACTGTTTCTGTCTGTACTGATATTTTTAGTTTATTATTTCCGATATTGCATGATAAATCCTGATCCGTCATAATACTGCTCATTGCTTTTATCACTTCTGTCTTGCTGAATATTTTTGTTGTTCTCTCTTCTATACTCTTCTAACAGTGACACTTCTTGTCTTAATTGCTTTATAGTTCTCTCTATTCGATACGTTCATGATGGTATTCGATTTCTCCCCTTTCTCTCCCTCACTACCCTGTGTTCTCGTGGTAGAATTTTATCTGTTATTAATTTAGCTGCACAGTAATTTACCCTGTTTACTTCTACTCTGCTATATAGCATGGATCTCTACGGACAGTCCTAATTACTGTGTTCATTTGTTCTATCAAACTTCTAACTTTTTGGGTTTTATTTACCTTCTGCAGTCTATTTCTTTCTTTGACCTTAATATGTCTATCTATCTCTGTTAAATCAAGCAACTCTTCTCTTAGCTCATTTTCTTTGAAACTGAGAGCACGTTCTTTGTTCTCCATTTTCTGAGGGCGCTCTACGGAAAGTTCCGTAGCATTTTCCTGTTGCATATTCTCTGCAGTTCCACCCTGTGTCATCCGTTGCTCTGTCATATGGGAACTCACTGGCCTATCACTCATCAGTATTGCCCCAGTTTCCTTTTTCTTCCCTTGCTGTGCAGCTTCATGTGAACATTTATACTGGTTTCCTGTGGAATGCTCCAAAATATCTTTGTATGGTGACTGACCAGTTGCTTCTCGTTCCACTGATTTCTCTTTAATTTAGATGTCCATTGCTCTATCCTGCTGTGGTGGTTTCTGTGTTGGATGTTCTACACTGAATCCTTCACTTCATAGGTGCTCCATAACCTCAGTTTCTACCTCTTTAACTTCTTCATTATTAATCTTCTTTTCTGCTTTTCCTCTTTGTCTTCTTATTTTTATATTGTAAAGTTTTTCATGTCTGGATTCCTTTGCCTGTATTTCTCTTCAAATATCTTTGGTGCTACCGTTTTTCTTTTTTTTTCTATTGTGTGAATTTGGTTATTATGTCTGAGTAAGCTGTTGTGGGAATGAAGCACAAAGAATGATGTCTAAAGGAAGGCTAACACCGCACTGCGAAAAGACTTTACATGAGAGTGGATGGTTGTTATTGAAGTATTAATCTGAATCAATAGTGATTGAGACATTAATTTGCGAATGACTGTACCACAGCTATTTAGGAAGAAGATAGACATCATCTCTCTACATCACTTTCATTAAGGATACACTCAACCACAAGTAAACATAGCTAAATAGCTAAGCTGTAAAAGCTACCACAAAGAGGTCAGGGTTAACATCTTAAGCATTTTGCCCATCAGGGTCGAGTTTGTAAGCAGTTCATTCATGCTGAATACATTCAAAAACATGATTCTTTCAAGTAATATAATATAACCTACTGGATAGACTTATTGCCGTAGGAGGCTAGAAGGCAGTGTAGTAGAAAATATGACGATGTTGGGCGGTACCCCAATCTTAAAGTGTATTAGTTCTGGTTTAAGCACTTGGGCTTCAGGCCAGTTATTTTACATTAAGAAGGTTTGTGGTCTGCACTCTTGTAGGAGAAGAGGCTGGACTCTGCCCTTCTGAGCTGGGAATTTCTGGTTAAAGGTTTATAGTGCCTGAATATTTGAACTGTATCTTACTGAAATTGGTACACCTTGTTTGCTGTAGCATAGACTAGATCCAGGCCTGCTGAATCTAGCTTTGTTTATATGCTTGTTGTTTGTTTGCTTGTTATTTCCCTGGAAGCTAATTCCACCTAATACGCAGCTTCTCAGCTTCTGTGGATCACTAGTGATATCTGCATTGCTTACTGTACTTATTTCCTTGTTTCACTTGAAAGAAAGTTACTGTTTGTCGTTTTGCATTTAAGTTACCTGTAACACATTGCACTTAAGTTACCTGGCACTTGCTCACTAAAGCAATTATATAAGTCAGCACTAAAAATTAAAAGCACTACACCCTCACTCCCCACTGGCCCTTGTTTTCAATTATAAAGGAATTCCCAATATTATTCTAGCATGTCCAAAGGTCAGTTGTCAATCTCCTCTCCGGTCCAGCTGGTGAATCTGGAATCTTGAGGCAATGTTACAACTGCCTCATGTACACAGACAACCCTCTCCTCCTCCCAACAACTTCCAACACATGTGAGAGATGCAACCATATAGCCAAACTGGAGGCTAAGCTCTCTCAACTCAGTACTGGCATAACCAGTCAGGAGGAGAAGGAAACCACACTCACTACAATTCCAGTCTCACATAGACCTACCACGACAGCAAACCAAACACATAATCACACAAAAACATACTCGGAGGCTCTAAGTAAAGATCTGCCTAAGCAGCAGAGACCTCCAAAGCAGACACCCAAGCAACCGCTACCCCAAAACAAAACACGCGAACACATATCTCACAAAGCCAGTGTGCCGAACAGTCACAGCCCTTAAGACTAAATAACACACCTGATACACTTGTAATAGGTGACTCTATCATCAGGCACACTGACGTCCCGCTCACCAGGCTGAACAAGGAGAGGTTACGGTGAGCAGCCTGTCAGGCGCTAGGATCCGCCACATAACACAAGCACTCAGGTCACTCCAAGGCAAGTACAAATATGACTCAGTCATTGTCCATGCTGGTGTGAATGACCTGAGATGTACCTCCCTGGACTACATGAAAAGAGACATAGAGGAGCTCTCTGAGCATGTAGCCCAGGCGGTATGACCCTGACCTTGAGTAGCATTTTACCCTCACCAAGAATGATGCCACAATATGAAGACAAGATGATCAATTTCAACAATTGGCTTAAGTACTGGTGTCATTCAAAGGGGATCCAATGCCTGTCAGCTTGGGATGATATGCTCGACAAGCCACAATGCTTCGCTAGGGACGGCTTGCACCTGTCACCCCTGGGCTTTCGGATATTGGCAAAGGCTCTTGCTACCCCCATAGTGCCTTTTTAGGCAAGGCTCAAAAGACAAACCCACCTCCATAGGTATCACAAGGGATAAGAAACTGAGTAATGCTACTCAACGCCAGAATTCTAAACCTCAAGATGCACGCACTCGAAACTCTCCTTAGCATGGAGAACATCAATATCTGTGCAGTAACAGAACCTGGTTCAGGGCTCCCGAGAGCACCCCAGCACTACCAGGTTATACCTCATACTATGCTTTTCGGCCCCAAAACTTGGACCGAACCACAAAAGGAGGGGGAGTATCGATATTCATCAAAGATACCCACACCTCCAGGTTGGTGGCAAAGCATGAAGCATCAGAGACTATCCATGTGCAACTAACAGTGGGTAAAACTGCCTTCTAGTTTATAGCCTGCTACAGACCACCCTCCCAAACCCAGGGACCCCACTCGGCCTTCCTGAGAACACTGGAAAATATGAAGCTCTCTCCAAACACCATTATATTGGGCGACTTCAACTACCCAAACATAGACTGGGAGCATTACTCTAGCTCCAACACCCTAGCCCAAAGGTTCCTAGAATTTATAAACTCAAATGCTATGGAACAACTTGTTACCACTCCCACAAGAGGGGAAAACATACTGGACCTGATCATCACCAACATGGGGACTCTATACTCCAGACCAGAAGTGTATCCCTCACTGGTAAGATCAGACCATAAACTAATCTCACTGGATATTCACATCCCGACCCCACCCCCTGCCCAGAAAACCACAGTGAAAAACTTATCTAAAGCAAATTTCACACTCCTCAAAACCGAGGTGGAATCCTTCAAAGCCCCCGGGCCTGTGGAAAATACGGCCCAGACCACAGAATCCTTTATAAACGCATTCTATGAACACCTTCAGGAATGCATGGATCATGCGATCCCAAATAAAACCTAGACCCAATCCTCCAAAGACAGACGTCCTGTCTGGTGGACCCCAGCCATAAACAAACTATACAATAGAAGGAGGAAGCTACTAAATGATAGAGCAAAATCCCAAAAAGGAAGGCATCACTGATCAGTATTAGCAAAAAACTACAGGCCCTAATAAAATTGTCTAAGGCAAGCTTCAAGAGAAAAATTGCACAGGACACTAAGGATAATCACAAGGCTTTCTTTAGTTATGTTAGGAACCTGGGTGGTAATTCCCAGATATGCTCAGAATTAGTCCAAAATGACAAAAAATACACCGAACCCACAGACATTGCCAACATCCTAGCTGACAGGTTCAGCGCAAACTTCTCCCCCCACCTGCCCACCAAAAGGGCAAATATCTATCCCAGCAGAGTGCTGCGCCCCTGACATCTCAGATGCTCAGGTAAGAGCCGCCCTCTCCAAAGCAAAAAACACAGCATCAATGGGACCAGACGGTTTCCTTGGCTGCGTCCTACATGAACTCCAAGAAGAGCTAAACCCAAACATAAAACTACTGTTCAATCTCAGCCTTACTACAGGATACACTTACTACAGGATATGTGCCCAAAGAGTGGCGTACAGCAAAAGTGGTCCCTCTCCATAAAGGTGGTGCCTCAAAGGATCCTGGAAACTATCGCCCCATAAGCCTGACTAGCTTGGTCTGCAAAGCTATGGAAAGGATCATCATGGACCTCATAAATAAAGATATTGGGGACCTACAGACACTGGATACTACCCAGTTCGGCTTTGTTAAGGGCAGATCCTGCCTCTTAAACCTGGTTGATTTCTTTGAAACAGTCACCAAGGCCATTGACGAGGGGAAGGTGGTCCACACAGCCTACCTGGACCTCGCAAAAGCCTTCGATACAATACCCCACACGGGCATTATAGATAAGCTCACCAGCTTAAATATAAACCCCTATGTCACTAGATGGATTGCAAACTGGCTCAAGGACAGAACCCACATGGTTAGAATTGCTGGAGCCATGTCAGACTCCAAACCAGTTACAAGCGGTGTCCCACAAGGCTCAGTCCTGGGACCTCTCTTGTTCGGTATATATTTCTCTGAGGTACAGGCCAACACGGAAGGACTGTGGCTGACCAAGTTCGCAGATCACTGCAAACTGGGCGCCATAATCGACTTTCCAGCCGACACAAGCATCCTCCAAAAGGGCCTCATAGAAACAGACAACTGGTGCCAGAGCCATGGCCTCAAGCTAAATGCCAAAAAGTGTATAGTCATCCCCTTTGGCAAAAACAAAGTGCCCACAAATTACCACATAGGTGGTAATCCATTAACTACAGAAGAAGTAATTAAGGACCTGGGGACCCAAACTGATAGCAATCTCTCATTTGACAACCACGTGGCCAAAGTGGTTAGAAAAACATTTTATATAACCCACCTAATCATGAAGGGATTCACATCTAGATCAGGGGAGGTCATCGTGCCTCTTTACTCATCCCTCATCAGGCCCATAATTGAGTACAATGCCCCTTTTGGGATGTACCATACCAGACACCTGCAGCAACTGGAAAGACCCCAAAAGTACCTCACCAAGAGGATCAAAGGGCTCAAACAGATGCCATATGCTGCCCGGTTAAAGAAACTCCAGCTCTACTAAGTGGCATACCGCCTGTTCAGAGGCGATCATTGCCTGATGTATAAAGCCATGTCCAACCCGGAATTAATGGACATGCTGCACCTCAGAAAATCCAAATCCCATCGAGCTACGTGCTCAAGAGACTTGAACCTCAGCACTGAAATAAATAGGACATGCTGGAGGGACAGATTCATAACCCAGAGGCTCCCTTCACTCTGGAATAAAATCCCAGTCCAGGTTAGGCAGAGTCCCTCATTGACTCTCTTCAAGAGGAATCTTGATGAGTGGATGGAAGATCGTAGGTTTACCCCAGGTATCACTTCTGTGTCACTGTTAGACAGAGGCACAGTATACTAACCTCAAAAAAGGGCATAGCAAAACAAATTTAAAATGGGTGGCGAAAGCCAAACACATTCTGGCTAGGCTTATAAATGCCCTAGGGCAGATAGCCTAGTATGAACCTATGAACCTATGAACTATGTTTATTGCCATTGGACCTCTAAAGGTAAATATCAAAAGATAGATGACAAAGAATTGAGAAGGTTTTATAATGCCAATCCATTTGACTATTAATCAGGATTATTGTATAAAAATAGTATTCATTGTGATTTAGAAATATAAGAAAGTGAAAGGTGATGAGTTACAATGGCATGTTTATCTAAAAAGAAAACTGCGAAGGAAAATAAGCACCATGAGGAAAAGGAAGTGGGAAAAAAAATATGATGATGTGCAAATACATGCATTCATGTGTGTGGACACGCATGTGTGTGTGCGTATGTGCATCTCTCTCTCTCTCTCTATGTATATATATATATATATATATATATATATATATATATATATATATGTATACATATATATATATATATATATATATATATATATATATATATACATATATATATATATATATAGATATGTATGTATAGATGTCTGCATCTCTATGTACACATCTATGTGTGTGTGTGTGTGTGTGTATATATATATATATATATATATATATATATATATATATATATATATATATATATATATATATATATATATATGTATATATATATATATATATATATATATATATATATGTGTGTGTGTGTGTGTGTATGTATATTTATGCATATATGTGCACTTACACTAACACACAGAATCCAGACACGTAAACATTGAAATTACAAATGCTGGATTACCCTGGAGAAAAGCAAACCAACTACCCCTCCCCTGCATCCCCACATCCTCTGCTAATTATATATAGTAACTCCAAGATTTCACAATCCCTGGGAAAAGGTTAGGTGCACAGTGATCCAGTGCCCTACACACTCGCACTCACACTCACACACACACACACACACACACACACACACATCTATGGATCCCTATCCGATCGCCGAAATTTCAAAACTCCGAAGACCATATGACCGAGATCGTATGTCCGAAGTTTTGAAATTCTGAAACAAAAAAAAAAAAAAAACAAGAAAATAAAACAAAACAAGTTACCTGTATATTTTTGCAGGGGGGCAAGCCCCCTTGCACCCCAACACCCCCTGCTGCTTAAATATACCAACTCCAAGATCACACTACAGTGAAAAAAACGTCAAATGCTGGGTTCCGTGCTATACAACGATCCCAACAGACAGTTTTTTGAGTTTCAAAACATTGGCCATATGGTCTTCGGAGTTTTGACACTTCGGTGATCTGATAGGGACCCATAGATATATATATATATATATATATATATATATATATATATATATATATATATATATAGATATATATATATATATATATATATATATATATATAGATATAGATATATATATATATATATATATATATATACATATATATATATATATATTATATGGATTCACTTTATAATCTTGAAATACAAAAATACAGAATTTTAGTATCCCGTGACTATAAAGCTGAAAGCCCAAAACACTGACACCCATAACCGTGAAATTCAAAATCGCAATCATACACACACCACAATACAAAAAAGCACACATACACCTACCTAATGACACTAAAACAAACAAAACAACACATACAAACACAACATGACAAACAAACACACCTACCCTACCTATAAGCAGGGGGGCAAGCCCCCTGTGCCCCCCACACCTCTGCTACTTATATATACTAACTCAGACATCACACTAAACACACAAACACATAAAACCCACAACTACACAGACTCACACACACTAAAATTCCCTACCCAATACCCTTACAAGAACACCACTTACCTGAATCCCCAGCTAAATCCACAAACTGCAGCGCACGTCACGAACGCGACAACACAACGGCATATTCAACATTTCCGCATTTGATATTATGCAGTTTTGCATAACTGCACTTTAGACTTTATAGTCTCGAAATACTAAAATTCTATATTTTAGTATTTCAAGATTATAAAGTGAAACTATATATATATATATATATATATATATATATATATAGATATATATATATTTATATATGTGTGTGTGTGTGTGTGTGTGTATAGATACATACAGATATATAGATATCTATACGGTTTACATTTGAAAAGTTGAAACGCAACTTGTCGAAAGACAGTTGTGCGGAAGTACATTTTCAAGTTTACAGTTAGCTGAAAAAAAATGCATTGAATGTGCAATGAGCGAATGCACATTGACATTCGCTCATTGCAGATTCAGCATTGTGGGTGCAGAGTGCACTATAGTGGAGATTGGGAAATGGTTCCCTTCCCCACTGTAGTGCAACCTCGGAGTTAGAATATTAAAGTAGGGGGATGTGGGGGCGCAGCCTCCCACATGGGGGGTGCAGATGTGTTCAGCATCTTATTTCGAAACTCAGCAAATCTGCTGTTAGATTTGCTGAGTTTCAAACTTCAGAGACAGTCGACAATCTGGTTTGCCCAACTGGCTCTTCGGAAAGCTGATTTTCAAAGGTAAATCTATCTATATAGGCAGATACACACACACACACACACATATATATGTGTGTCTACTGATAGATATAGATATATAGATATTTATATAGATAGATATACACAGACACACGCACACATACATGCACAATTTTTCTTTTACTTCCTTCTCGTCCTCCTGAGATATATATATATATATATATATATATATATATATATATATATATATATATATATATATATTATATATCTATATCTGGATTTCTATGTATTTCATTTTCAGATATCTATTTATCTATCTATATATGGGATTAGTTAAAATAGTCATAGGTTCCTAATGTCAGCCTCTATTTTGTCTACATGGTGTTGTTGACAAAACATATGATTGATAGGTGTGCAATAGCAACAATTCCTGGAGCTGGGAATATGTTCTTTCCCCAGGTATTGCATGACCTCAGCGTTGGAATAAATAATTAGCAGGGAATGTGAGGGCTGCAGCAACTATACACTAGGGGTACAGGAGGGGGGCTGCCCCCTGCAAGAAAACTTGTTTTACACTTTTCATGCTCTGAAGTTAGTTCTCAGACCATACACAGGAGCATACTGATGTGGTATTATCAATGTTAATGTGCCAGCATTAGTGCCGTCAACACTCCCTGCTGCAGTGAGTTTAACTAAACTTATACATATATAGATATACATATATAAATTGATATATAGACAGATAGATATTGATAGATATTACATTTATATGTATGGTTCCAATTACTAATAACAAATCCTCAAAAGAGCGAATGTTCTTTTTTGTGTATTTTGCTGCTGCTCTGTGAGTGAGATGGCGGTACACTGCAATCTGGTAACTTGCCCTTTCTCTGTTATTCTGCAGTCTTGGAATTGGTATATCTTTCTATTTTTTTTTTTATTACTTTGTGATTCAGTCTTTTAAAAGATCATTATTTTTTGTTCATTGTTTTGAGCATATATAAGTACATATATATATATATATATATATATATATATACATATATATATATATATATATATATATATATATATATATATATACATATATATATATATATATAAAAACACTAGGCTAATGGCTTAAGAGCCCTTACATGCCAAGCAGATATAACCTGATTTTACTGAAAATATGTCCTCTATGGGAAAAAGGATGTCATGGGTCTGTGCCTATGCATTGGGTATCTTATAGATTGCCCATGTCCATAAGAGACATAGGCACTACCTACATATTCATATATGCCAACAAGTAAGATTACTGAACAGTTATTTGGTCAATGCAAAATTGGTTGATAGCATTTGGTCATTTGGTCATAAACAACTGCAAGAGTCTTAGCCAGTATCAGGAATCCCAAGGGCGACAAGTGCAGGCCATCTCTGACAAAGCATCGTGGTCTGTCGATCATGTCATCCCAGGCAGACAGATACTGGATCCCATTAGAATGACACCAGAAGCTTAGCCAATTGTTGAAGTCAGTCATTTTGTCTTTGTACTGTGGTATCATTCTGGGTGATGGCAGGATGCTATTCAGGGCTAGTGTCATACCTGCCTTGGCTACAAGATCGGAGAGCTCCTCCATGTCTCTTTTCATGTAGTGCAGGGAGGTACGTCTCAGGTCATTCACACCAACATGGACAATGACAGAGTCATATATGTAGTTGTTGTGGAGTGAACTGAGTGCGTGCATTATGTGGCAGATCCTGGCAACTGACAGTCAGCTGACAGTACCTTTCTCCTCTTTTATCCTAGTGAGTAGAACATCAGTGTGCCTGACTATAGAGTCACCTATGACTAGAGTGTTGGGTTCATTGTTATGCCTTATGGGCTGTGGTTGAGTGGCACACTGAGTTTGTGAGCTATGTGTCATTTGGGTTGTGTTGGGGGGGTGGAGGTTGTTTACATTTCTGCTTTGGAGGGCGCTGTTGCGTGGGCAGGTTTTTATTGAGAGCCTCTGCGAATGTAGCTGTGTGTTTTGATGGTGTAGGTTTTGAGAGACTATGGTCTGACCCGACACTTGCAGCAGCTGGAGAGGCCACCTATGTGATGAGTGTGGTGTGGTTCAAGTGTTTACCTTCTCCTCTTGACTGTCTAGTCCAGACTTGGGTGAAGAGAGCTTTGCTTCCAGTTTGGCTATGTAAGTGCATCTCTCACAGGTTGTAATGTTGGGTGGTAGGAGGTTGTCTGTGTACATGAGGCAATTGCTGCATTGCCCCAAGATGCCCAGATTCATCAGGCAGACAGGAGAAAACACCAGGAGCTGACCCTTAGACATGCATGGATAGGTGCTATTTATTAAGTATTACAAACTGTTTTCCTCTAGATAAGTGAGGAAAGTTGAGTGTTGTAGTAATTAGTGGCTTATTTAGTGCTTACAACGAGTTCTGAACAAGTGCTGAGCTCAAAGAAACAGGTTTGAGTGCTAAAACTAAAAACTGACTAGTTCTAAGGGAAAATTTAAAGAGCTGACTTTATGGCACCGGGAATAGTTTAACCCTAACTAAGCAGTGATGTATAAAGTGTGTGTATATATATATATATATATATATATATTTTTTTTTTTTTTTAAATATACTAGCTGTACCAGGCCACGCGTTGATGTGGCTCAGTCTGGTTAAATGGAAAAGAAAGAAAAGAGAAAGCGCGCGTTTCTAATATGTTTAATTTTACAATGCTTGTGGGTATACAATATTTTTTGTTGTTCCATTGTCTGTGCAGATATAGAGATTGTCTGGTTTGCCGACTCTAGAACACGCAACATATAATTGTCCATGTGAGAAGGAATCCGTGTGTAGATCTAAACCGCACAATTCTAAAGAGTGGCCCTGAGCTTTGTTGATGGTGATTGCAAATGGCAATTGAATTGGGAATTGTGATCTCTTAAATTGAAATGGCATATCTGTTGGAATCATGGGAATGCGAGGAATGAGGACATCTTCACCTTTGAAAGGTCTTGCCAAGATTGTTGCTTCTACGACGTTGCTCATTAATTTTTCTACTGCAAACCACGTGCCATTGCAAAGCTTTGGCTGGTTGATATTTCACAACATGATAATTGGCACACCGATTTTCAGCTGCAGTACGTTCGGTGGCATCCCTGGCAGATCGAGTGAATTCAAAAATTCTGTTGGATAATTAACCACTTCATCTGCTTCCACAACAGTGTCAATGGACTTGTATGTAACTGCCTCGCTTTGAATGTTAGACTGAATAATATTGTTAAGTTCGTGGACGTCTTTGTTCTTGGCCGCAAGAATAGCTCGTTCAGTCAGCCAATTGTGATTCTTATAATTGGTTTGAATATTGGGAAATACTTTTTCAACCAATTCTTCTTTTGACGTCACTAAATTGTAGAAGTTATAAGGCAATGAAATTTGTCCTGACGTCAGATCAGCCGGCAACGTTCCGTTCCGTTCCCAATTTCCAGCAATTGATGTGAGAATATCTCAGCTGATCAATCGTTTTGCAGCTGGACATGCATATTTGTAGTTAATTTTAACATCTTTACATGTCGCCACAAAGTAGAGTATTTCAGGCAGGCATTTACATCTATATAATAGTAGGTATATAAAAACAAGCTCGTATTCGATTGCAACATGTGATCTATATAATAGTAGGTATATAAAAACATGCATGTATTCGAATGCAACATTGTGTGAAAATTTCAAAGCAATTGGTGAAGAACTTTTGGAGATTTAAGATTTTGAACAAACGAACATTTACATTTTTATTTATATAGATAACAGTAGCAAATGAGCAAACTGATTTAAACAAATTAACCAATTAACCAATAAAAGCTAAAAACTGAGCCCCATTCCAGCAGTCTTTGATCAGACAAATTGTAACTGCACACTCCTGTCACTAGGGTGCAGGGGAACCTTCTCCAAAAAAGGATGGCCTGGATTAGTGCTCAAGTTATACAAACAAAGCTAGATTCAACAGGCCTGAATCTAGTCTATGCTCAATGAACAAGGTGTACCAATTTCAGAAAAAAACTGTTCAAATAAGGAGGCACAATAAGCCTTTAACCAGAAGCTCCCAGCTCAGAACGGAAGAATCTGCCCTCTCCTCCTACAAGAGTACAGACCACACCTTCTTAATGTAAAATAACTGGCCCAAAGCCAAAGTGCTTAAACCAGAACTAATACACTTTAGAATAACAGACACTAAGCCTTCAATCTGCAACTCCCAACTTAGAAGGATGTAAAATACCTGTCCTGCCACAACAGTGCAGACCACAAACCTTCTTAATGTAAAACAACTGGTCTGAAGCCCAAGTACATAAACCAAAGGCTTAGAATGCCAGAGATGGCCTGCACCTGTCGCGCTTGGGATTCCGGATACTGGCTAAGGCTCTTGCCACTCCTATAGTACCTTTTTTAGGCAAGGTTCAAATGACAAATTCACCACCATAACAGGTACAAGCAAGCAAAATCTGAGGGTATTGCTACTCAATGCTAGAAGTCTAAACCTCAAAATGCACTCACTCGAGGCACTCCTTAAAATGGAGAATATCAACATCTGTTCAGTGTCAGAGACCTGGTTCAAGGCTCCAGAGAGCACCCCTGCATTATCAGGCTATAATTCATACCACAACTTTCGGCCACCTAACCTGGACGGAAACACTAAAGTCAGAGGTGTGTCCATATTCATTAAGGATATCCACACCTCCAGGCTAGTTGCTCAACTTATAGCATCCGAGATTATCCAAGTGCAACTAACTCTGGGCAAGACTGCAATCCAAATTGTAGCTTGCTACAGATCCCCCACCATGCCGCAGGATTCCCAATCATCATTTCTTGATACACTGGAAAATATTAGGGTATAACCCAACACCCTACTAATTTGCGATTTCAACTACCCCACCATTAACTGGGAAAACTACTCATGTTCCAACTCTTTTGCTCACCGTTTTCCAGAATTCAAAAATTCCAATGCCTTGGATCAATTTATCCACACCCCCACCAGGGGCAACAATATCCTAGACCTGGTCATTATCAACATGGGTGACTGGTGTTCCACACCGAAGGCCAATTCCTCATTGGTCATATCCGACCACAAGCTAATCACCCTAGACATGCACATCCTGTCCCCAACCCCCATTAGGGAAACTACCATAAACAATTTCACCAAAGCCAGCTTCACGCTACTTAAGACAGAAGTGGCAAACTTTGCGACACCCATGCAGACGGACAATAGAGGTACAACTGCTGAATCCTACACAAATCACTTTATAAGCACTTACACCAGTGCATGGATTGTGCTATCCCTAACTGAACCAAGATGCTATTCTCCAAAAAAATGAAGCCAATTTGATAGTCCCTTGCCATAAATAAACTCTACCACAGAAGAAAGAAACTGTTGCAAAAAAGAGTAAACTCCCATAATTGGAGGAACTCCCTGGTCAGCCTTAGTAAAAAGCTGAGATCCCTCATAAAATCCTCCAAAGCTAGTTATGAAAATAAAATCACCACGGATTCTAAAGACATCCACAAAGCATTCTATAGCTATGTCAAGAATCTCAATGGCAACACTCAGATCTGCACTGAGTTACAGCACAATGGCACTAAATATACAGAACCAACTGATATTTCCAACATCCTGGATGATAGGTTCAGTGCTAACTTTACCCCCTCTCACCCCCTAAAGGGCCCATCTCTATACTGGAAGAATGCAAAGGTCCTGTAATCACGGCTGCACAGGTAAAAACTACACTCTCCGAAGCCAAGAACTCAGCATCCATGGGACCTGACAACATCCCAGGCTGCGTTCTACATGAACTACAGAACGAACTGACACCCCACCTAAGTACCATGCTCAATCATAGCCTCACGTCAGGCTTTGTGCCCACTGAATGGTGCACAGCGATGGTTATCCCACTCCACAAAGAGGGAGCCCCCATGGACCCTGGGAACTACTGCCCCATTATGGACCCTACCCAGTTCGGGTTTGTAAAAGGCAAATCATGTCTCCTAAACCTGATAGACTTCTTTGAAGCAGTCACCAAACTGTAAATGAGTATAAGGTGGTTCATACAGCCTATCTAGATCTCGCCAAGGCTTTCAACACCATCCCCCACTCTGGAATTATAGATTATCTCACTAAACTAGGTATAAATCCCTATGTCACAAGATGGGTTGCCAACTGGCTCACTGACAGAACCCACACTATAAAAGTAGCAGACTCTAAATCCAACTTCAGACCAGTGACAAGTGGAGTACCACAGGGTTCAGTCCTAGGTCCTCTCCTGTTTGGTATCTACTTCTCTGAAGTACAGGCTAACACAGAAGGTCTTTGGCTAACAAAGTTCACAGATGACTGCAAACTAGGAGCCATAATCGAAACTCCTAATGATGTGGACATCCTACAAAAGGGCCTCACTGAGACAGATGCCTGGCGTCAAAGCCATGGCCTCAAGCTCAATGTCAAAAAGTGCATTGTCGTGCCCTTTGGTAAAAACTCTGTACCCATGAACTACTACATAGGCGGTAGTCTACTTAATACTGAAAGTGTGATAAGAGACCTTGGGACACAGGTGGACAGTAGTCTCTCCTATGATAATCACATCACCGCAGTAGTCAGGAAATAGTTCTACGTGGCACACCTCATCAAAAAAGGTTTCTCATGCAGGAAAAAAGAGGTCATTGTTCCCCTCTACTCATCACTCATTAGACCCATTATAGAGTATAACACCCCTTTTGGTATGTACCTCACAAGACATCTACAACAACTGGAAAGCCAGCAGAAATACCTCACAAAGATGATTATTGGACTCAAACAGATGCCCTACTCAGACCACCTCAAAAAACTCCAGCTTTATTCCGCCACATCTCGCCTACTCAGAGGCGATCTCTGCCTAACATACAAAGCTATGTCAAACCCAGAGTTTTTGGACATGCTCCACTTAAAGAAATCCCAATCCGTCTGAGCTACATGCTCTAGGGACCTAAACCTGGTCACCACAATCAACAGAACATTCTGTAGGGATAGATTTCTGTCCCAGAGACTACACATACTTTGGAACAAACTACCTATCTATTTCAAGCAAAGCCCCTCACTAGCACTCTTCAAGAAAAATCTTGATAATTGGATGGGAAATAGGAAATTCATCCTAGGGATCACTTCTGTGGCTCTGCTCAACAGTGGCACAGGAAAATTATTTTCTTAGGTGGTGAAAGCCAGGGTACCTTTTTGGCTAGGCTTATATAGGCCCTAGAGCCAATAGCCTAGTACCTACCTATGAACAGTATTGGTGCAAATTAAGGATAGTCCCTGCATTGTGGCACAGAGCATAAATACAAACTGTAGAAAGGATTTCTCAGGTAATAGCTAGAGAGATTGTGCAGAGAGTAGGGAAGACGAGAAGGCTCTAGGTCTAAAGGAGTTAGAGTCACTAGATATCTAAAAGAGATGGTAGGAAAGTAGAGCAGGAATGATTCAAGAAAAAACAGACAGCAAGATAATAGAGCTGGAGAGGAGGAAAAAGAAGGGCTAGAACAAAGTAGGTAGGTGGTATTATGAATGTGGATTTGAATAACATCAGAAGAAGGGAAAGAAGAAACAGAATGGAGGAAGGCCTGCTCTAAGTTAGAAGAAATAGTTTTATAAAATATTATGTGAGTGAGGAGGGAAGAGAGAGGAAAATTTGTCTAGAAAAGTGAAGACAGTGTAAGGTTAGCCTGATGTGTTACCAGAGCAGAACCATGAATCCAGTAAGTGTTGTTTGAGTTTAATTTTGAAAAGTTTGTTATTGTCATTTTGTATGAGTAGTCGGGACAATGAATTCCATAGTTTAGATACACAGGAGGAGTGCAGAGGGTCACCAGCTGACTCATTAGATGTGGTCATATAAAGAAGTAGTCTGTTATTGGAGTGCAGCTTTTATTTTATTTTATTGTAGAAGCGTCTTACCTTATTTTGTTTGTTCTTTAAGTGAATTTAAAAAAGTACTTCCAGTCTGCCATTGTCTTCTACTGTCTTCATTCTCAAATGTTTATAGGTTCATAGGTTGTGACTAGGCTAACAACCGCTAGGGCCCTTATAAGCCTAGTCATGCACATCAAACCATTTGGGTCGCAAATGTCACGGGTGTCTATAGCATGTGATGTTAGTAGACAGGTAACTAAGGATTTGTAGGGGCATGTTACTTAGGATAATACTTTTCTTATTGAAGGCCTCTATCCATAATAGACATGGGGACCAGACAAGGTGTAAATTTAAGACTTTTTATCCAGTTGTTAAGGTTTCATTTGATTAGGGTCAGGGATGAACTCTGTTTTACATGGATAGGGAGC
>NC_056746.1:1316484723-1316529723 GCF_019279795.1 Protopterus annectens | reverse complement strand
TGAAGGGAGAAACTGAAAGTCTTTTAAGATTTAGACTATGAGGTTATGCTCTTCCTGTGGTAAGAGAGATGACTTGCAGGTTAACAGTGAGGTTCTGCTGGGAACCATCTCTTCTCGATAGGAGTAGAGGGTCCAGAGTGGCAGACGAGTATGAATGTCTGTCTGAAGCGTACATGGAGGTCAGCAGCAAAAGATAATGGAGACAAAACCAGATGAGAAAGAAACGTTCTACGGCCGCGGCGATTTCACTATATTAAACAGAAGTGATTTTTTATTAGTGCAATTCTGTTTTACTATTTATGTTACAAAATCACCAGTTACTCATACGTTAACAGCAACACTAAGTATCTCTAAAGAGCTATACACATTAGTATACATTTTACTAGTATTCTTAAACAAAAATATATGTAATAATTTTGAAAAACCTATTTCATAGCCATAATAATAATAATGGCAAAACTGCTGTCATGTATTTAATATTGCAACTTTATGGGTCATCAACGTAGTCTTCCTTTGGCACTGTACATCAGGGCTCCATCTAAGGCATCCAGATACAAAAGACCATGACTCATGCTTTACTATCACATTAGGAAGTTTGAAATGCTGCAGACATAAAGACAATGACAGGAGTTATAAGATCTATGCAAATGGATTCTTACAAAATGCCTCATGATATATCAACATTCAGCTGTTAATAAAAGAGAAAACTTGACTTATTTACCATCATATGGAACACTGTTTTAGCTATCACAGCTGTAATCAAAAAAGTAAACGGAGCTTGATAAATCACTAACACCACATTGCATCCACTCTATCAAATTCAAAACCTGGCAAGGAGACAGCCAGCTTGGTTACATATTATGGGTATTACAGATGTATTCATATTGGACAATCCAAAAAAGAAATCATGCTGCATTTCCTGAGGGCTAGTCATTTTTGCACATTTAGATGGCTGTATCAGGGAGAAAATGAATAATAAGAAGGAATAATACAAACCAAAGTAAATCAAAATATTTAACAGTTATATAATATTGTGCATCTGTTGTAAGTAATTCTTTATTCAGCTTACTGCAGAGTACAGACTGTCAGTTCAGTTATAAAACTGTTTCTTTTTGTCACCTCATTTTTATTTTTTAACAATAAATATTTTGATTCATTTTATTTTTGCAGGAACATATGTCATGAAAGTGACAGCAAATGATGCAGATGATGATACCACAGCTAACGGACTGGTCAGATACCGCATCCTCTCTCAGTCTCCAGTCAGCCCGGCTCCTGGCATGTTCACCATCAACAGTGAGACAGGAGACATCGTTACTGTTGCTGCTGGGCTCGACAGAGAGGTAAGCGGCATGTCATTTCCTTCTTACTTCTGAATCCATTACTTTTCAAGGTTCGTCTCCAGGCAGAGGCAAACACTGGCAGCAGACATGCCCTGCAGGCATTCTCCATTAGTCTTCTATTAATTGGGGTCAGTATTGGTCGCTACAGTTTGCTTTGTGCAGGTTACTGCTCTGAGGAGAGCAGACGAGAAAAAGATATCAATACACAAAGGACAACACAAGTGGCATTCTCCATATTAAAAAGATGCCCATTCTGGAAACATGAAACTGCATTTTGTATTCAAACATTGCGTGTGTGTGTGTGTGTGTGTGTGTGTGTGTGTGTGTGTGTGTGTGTGTGTGTGTGTGTGTGTGTGTCTACTTAATATCATTGTATATCAAGCATACACATCTTCACATCTAACAACATTTTGAAAAAAAAAAACAGAAACTGAACCATTGTGACTTTATAGTACTACCAGAAGTGTTTTTTTTTTATTTTAAAAAGCTTCAGCTAAGTGTAATCTAGCAATGTGTGAACTAACTGGTTTAATTGCACCTAATAGTGTGTGTGTGTGTGTGTGTGTGTGTGTGTGTGTGTGTGTGTCTGCGAGCACATGCGCAATGTATTTTTTATGTAGAATGAATCTTCACAGAAAGTAAACACGTTGTCATTCATTTATTTACTTACTCATTCATTCCGTCTTTGTTGATCAGAGTAGGGAGGTGATCCAGATGGACCATTTTCAGGCTCAGACCAAAAGGGTACATGTTTAGATAAACCAAAAGGTGCATACAAGACTACATTAATTAAAAAGTAAAATTAGTCAAAGAGGAAAATATCAAACCATCCAGAGCAAGCGATGTTATACATTTCTAAGAACTATTAACACTGGTAGAAAAATCGGATACCAGTAGCAAATAAGTTAAACAGAGTGGCATCCTAGCATGTTTCAAATTAAATCCCGGTGATTTGATGGGTACCAATAAATTTAGGACTGATCTACTTTAACCTTCATAAGAAGGGGGTATAGTATGAAGGTGGGTGAGAACTGGCAAGGTATAAATGGTATTGTGGATTAATTGCCTTGCAATTTCTATGTTCCTGTGCTCCTATGAAGTTGTCTCCAAACTATTTTTCTGCTTATGTACTTGTTCCAGAACTGAAGGAAGATCATAGGAAGTTACTATGCTATTGACCCTGAGGCCCTTAGAAGCCTACCAAAGAGTTTAGCCCACGTTTAGACAAGTCAGCACCCAGCCAAAGCCCTTGTCTAGCAGGGACACAAGTGGAATCCCAGGGGTGTATTTTCTGTTTCCCATCCAGGTTGTGCTTAAAAAGGGATAATGAGGTACTCTGCTTGACATAGAGGGGGAGTCTGTTCCACAGATGGTGGAGTCTCTGGGACACAAATCTGTCCAACAAGTCCTATTGATATCACAGACCAGGTTGAGGTCATGCATGTGGGTTACTCATCAACGCAGGGTCTGAGATTGTTTTGTGTGCCAGACAGAGGTCACCTCTGAGGTGTCTGATTGAAACTGAGTAGAGGGACAGGGCTTTTAGCCTATCTGTGTAGGGTAGATGTTTGAGGCCCTGGATTCTCCTGCTGAGGAACCTCTGTGGTTTCTCCAGCTGCTACATGTGCTTTGCAAGGTACGTGCCGAAGGGGACATTGTACTCAATAATTGGCCTTATAAGGGAAGAATACAGGGATATTATGACCTCCTTGTCCCTGGATGAGATACCCTTACTTATGAGGTGAGCCATGTAGAAACCTTTGCGTACAATGGAAGAAACATGATGGTCTAAAGTCAGGTTGCTATCAACCTGGGTGCCCAAATCCCTCACAACTGACTGCTTGCTTTGGAGGCTGTAATTAATGTGATAATATGTGGGGACATCACTCTCCCCAAAGAGGATGATGATGCATTTTTTTGACATTCAGCTTGAGGCCATGTTTCTGGCCTGAGTCATTTGTTTGGGTGAGACCCTCTTGGAGGACATCTACATCACTTGGGGATTTATGACCATGCCCAGCTTGCAGTCATCTGCAAACTTGGTCAGCCATAGCCCACTGGTTTTGGCCTGCACCAAATGTTTTTAAAGGGTCTTGGAACAATCATATGCTTGTTACGGAGTCTTATGTATAGAGACATGTTGCCAAGATAGAGTTAACAATAAAACCAAAGTAGACAAAAAACACCTTCCTGCCAATCAGACCAATGGTGCAAAAACAAATGAACTTGCAGAACTATGTTCCAAAATCTGTTTATTCCAACAAAAGTCAAGCGCTTTCGTCCAGCACATGCTGAACTTCTTTAGAACCAATTGGTTCTGAAGATGTCCAGCATGTGCTGGACGAAAGCGCTTGACTTTTGTTGGAATAAACAGATTTTGGAACATAGTTCTGCAAGTTCGTTCGTTTTTGCACCATTGGTCTGACTGGCAGCAAAGTGTTTTTTGTCTAGGAGTGTTTTGTTGCCTACCTATACACCGTTTTTTTTTTTTTTTTTTAATAAAACCAAAGTAGTTTACAGTATATAAATATAGTCCCTTTTCAGTCTGAACATTTCAGAAAACCAGCTGCAAAACAGTTACGATAAAAAGCTGTGAAAGGTCATGCTGGAGATAGCTTGCTGTTTGACAGCAAATGATGAAGGTGACCATTGTCCCTAAAGGATTTGCACTCAGTTCTCTTCTGCAAGTGTTTGGAAAAGGCCTTTTTGAACTCAGTATAAGATTCTGGAACCTTAGCTAATGTGGGAGTTTGATAATTGTAGGGGACTACAATGATGAGATCTACTGTAAGCAAGGAGGTCAAATCCGCAAATGTTATTTTCTGTGATCTGAAAATTCAGAGTCTATACATAGCAGGACACTGCATTTCTCCCTTTCTACTTCCCTATCCCTAAGGTAGAGGTCCATTTGTTAAGTTTCACTGTAGGTGCGGAACTTTGGGTGAAGTATAGATATTTACAATGGCTTTGTGAAAAAAATGTGACTCCTGTGTGGCCAGTAGTTATAAACAGGATACAAAGGGCACATTAACTGTTAAAAATCAACAATCATAAGGAGAAAAAACAATAAGAAAGAATTTTAGTCTCCCTAGTTCCCAACTCTTCCACTTCACTGTACTAACTTCAATATCATTGTATGTCAGGGAGATGAGAAACCCCCAAGAATTTACATCCTTAAATAAAAAGCTGATGAACCACACTTCAGAATGTAATTCATCAGAATTCTCTTGGTAAAGATGTAAAATCTGGGAAGATATAATAAACAGTAATACACACAGTAGGAACACCAGATGTCTTTTACACACACACACACACACACACACAACTATATATATATATATATATATATATATATATATATATATATATATATATATATATATACACACACACGCACACACACACACCTGGTTTGCTCTTTGATTAAATCCTAAAAATAAACTGTCAAATTTTAGAGCTTTTTGTACAAAACTGGTTCAGGACTCCTTAGCAGATTATAAGAAACCTTTTAGACCACTGGGTACAATACATTAAGGCTTATGAATTATAATTTTTTCTCACTTAGTGGCTTTACTGTTGGTTTAGACAACTCAACCTATCAGCATGTGATTGCAGTGATCTCAGTCAGGAGTGTTTCATTCAAATCATGTTCCATATGCAGTAGTGAGTCATCCTTCATGAAGCTTCCACTGTAGGACACCTGGCATTTATAATGGAGATGGATCACATCCATACACCGATGACACAGGATCACCAAATCTGTTTTTGGATGGAATTTAGAGGTAAAATATAATCAAATTCTACACTATTATGCTATTTGGATTAAACATCACATTACGCCTTTTTAGTGCAGGATACAAGGTTGATTTAATGTACAGATGTCTACATTTATATCATTAGTCTGCAAAGGCATCCAGGCTTAGACTATCTCACTAATATTTTTTTTCAAATCATAGCATTTTCAAAAACTTAGATGCCCTTTTTTCCAACTTTTTTATTTAGCAATATCTCTAGCCAATTATTTAAAGTCCATTTTTAATTTTAAACAACTTTGCATGAAGTAACACATCCCTATAATTATTTGTGGACCTTTAAACAGTTTTCATTTTAGGGCATTAAATGCCGTTAGTTTAGAATAATGTGTGCATTACCTAATGCATACAGTCAATCACATCTCTGAATATACTATATTGTTTTGTCCAAACTAGGAAAGACATAGGAAGCATTACTATAATACACACACAATATTTTAATTTGCCCTCCCAAATCCTTTATGTACTTACACATTCCCGTCATAATGGCCAAAGGTAGTATGACCATTTCTGGGCATATTTATTTTTGCTTCTCAGTTTCACAAAAATAGTCTGACCTCTTTGAAATCAGAGTTTTATACCCTGTATCTTAGAGTGAAGGATGCCATTCCATCTCTTTAAGTGCTCAGTTTCTTTTTTTCTGAATACTTTAATCAGTTAGAACTGTTAGCTCACTCACAGGAAGCATTTTACTCCCATAGTCATGGCTGAACCTCACAGGAAGTTATTTTATTCCCATAGTTATGGCTGAATTTCACAGGAAGTTATTTTGTTTCTGTAGTCATGGCTGAATCCCACAGGAAGTTATTTTATTCCCATAGTCATGGCCGAACCTCACAGGAAGTTATTTTATTCCTGTAATCATGGCTGAATATCACAGGAAGCACAGGAAGTATTTTATTCCTGCAGCCATGGCTGAACTTTAAAATGGTTTGTTCATAGGTTGGTACTAGGCTATCGGCCTTAGGGCCTATACAAGCCTAGCCATAACAATTCCTTGGATATTTCTTCCCACAATATTTACTTCCCTGGACCACTGTCTAGCAGGGTGACTGACATGATCCCAGGGGTGAATTTCCTATCTCCTATCCAATCGTCAAGGTTCCTTTTGAAGAGGGCCAAGGAGGCGCACTGCTTGACATGTACGGGCAGTCTATTCCAGAGAATGGGGAGTCTCTGGGTCAGGAACCTATCCCTCCAGCATGTTTTGTTCATTGTGATGACAAGGTTTAGATCCCTGGAGCATGTAGCTCTGTGGGATTGGGATTTCTTTAAGGGGTGCATGTCCAACAACTCAAGGTTTGACATGGCCTTGTATGTTAAGCAGAGATTGCCTCTGAGTAGACGATATTCCACAGAGTATAGCTGGAGTTTTTTCTGATGGCCAGCATATGGCATCTACTTTAGGCCTGTGATTCTTTTAGTGAGGTATTTCTGCGGCCTTTCCAGCTGTTGCAGATGTCTTGTGAGGTACATACTAAACGGGGTGTTGTACTCTATAATGGGTCTAATAAGGGATGAGTACAGTGGGACAATGACCTCCTTTTTTCTGGATGAAAAGCCCTTAGTGATAAGGTGTGCCACATAGAAGGATTTCCTGACTGTTGTGGCGATGTGGTTATCAAAGGTGAGACCACTGTCCACCTGTGTCCCTAAGTCGCTCATCACACTTTTGGTGTTTAATGTACTGCCACCTATGTGGTAATTCATGGGTACATGTTTTTTCCAAAAGGGGATAACTATACATTTCTTGGCATTAAGGTTGAGCCCATGGTTCTGGCACCAAGCATCTGTTTCTGTAAGGCCCTTTTGTAGAATATCCACATGATTTGGGGATTCAATAATGGCTCACAGTATCCAGTCATCTGCAGACTTTGTTAGCCAGAGTCCCTTAGTGTTGACCTGTACTTCAGAGAAGTAGATTCCAAACAAGAGAGGTCCCAGGACTGAGCCCTGAGGCACTACATGTGTCACTTGTCTGGAGCTGGATTTGAAGCTGGCTATATTTATAGTCTGTGTTCTGTCAGTAAGCCAGTTGGCAACCCATCGAGTGACATAGGGATTTATGCCCAACTTAGTAAGTTTATCTATGATTCCAGAGTGGAGGATGGTGTTGAAGGCCTTGGCAAGGTCCAGATAGGCTGTGTGGACCACCTTACCCTCGTCCACAGCTCTAGAGACTGATTTGAAGAAGTCAGTCAGGTTCAGGAGACGAGTGGGATAACTGTAGCTGTGCGCCACTCAATGGACATGAAGCCTGAGGTGAGGCTATGATTAAGCATGACACTTAGGTGAGGTGCCAGTTCATTTTGTAGTTCATGTAGTACACAGCCCGGGATGTCATCTGGTCCCATGGATGCTCCATTCTTAGCTTTGGAGAGTGTGGTTTTTACCTGTGTGGCCATGATTACCAGAATTTGGCAATCTTTTGGCATTGAAATGGGCCCCTTAGGGGGTGAGAGAGGGGTGAAGTTGGCACTAAATCGATCTGCCAGGATATTGGCAATATCCTTGGGATCAGTATATTTAATGCCATTCTGTTGTAGCTCAGAACAGATCTGAGCATTGCCATTTAGATTCTTGACATAACTATAGAATGCCTTGTGGTTGTCTTTGGAATCTTTGGCAATTTTATTTTTGTAAGGGAGTTTTTTGCATCCTGGGATTTTCCTCTTTTTTGCAACAGTTTCTTCCTTCTGTTGTATAGTTTGTTTATGGCAGGGGACCACCAGATTGGCTTCCTTTTTTTGGAGGAGAGCATCTTGGTTCTATTTGGGATGGCACAATTCATGCACAAGTAGATATGCTTGTACAGTGCCTTAGTGTAGGATTTAGCAGTCGAACTTTCGGATCCCATCTGCGTGGATGTCATGAAGTTTGTCACTTCTGACTTGATTAGCATGAAGTTGGCTTTGGATAAGTTTTTTTATGAAGGTTTCCTTACTGGGGGTGGGAGTGGGATGTGGATGTCAAGAGTGATTTGCTTATGGTCAGACCTGACCAATGAGGGGGTAACCACTGGTGTGGAGCATCTGTATCCCATGTTGGTAACGACCAGGTCTAGGATATTGGAGCCCCTGGTGGGACAATGGATTAGTTGATCCAGGGCATTGGAATTTATGAATTCCAAGAACTGTTGGGAAAAGGTGTTGGTACCAGAGTAGTTTTCCTAGTTAATGGCAGGGTGTTGAAATCACCCAGTATTAGGGTGTTTGGTTGTATCTTAATATTTTCCAGTATGTTTAGAAAGGTCTAGTGAGAATCTTGGGGCATGGTGGGGGATCTGTAGCAAGCTACAATTTGTATTGCAGTCTTACCTAATGTTAGTTGCACCTGGAGAATTCCAGATGCATTGTGTCGGGCAATTAACCTGGAGGTGTGAATATCCTTGGTGAATATGGACACTCCTCCACCTTTAGTGTTTTGGTCTTGGTTTGGTGGCCGAAAAGTGTGGTAAGAGTTGTAGCCTGGTATTACAGGGGTGCTCTCTGGAGCCTTGAACCAGGTCTCAGTTACTGCACAGATATCAATGTTCTCCATTTTTAGTTGTGCCTCAAGAGAGTGCATTTTGAGGTTTAGACTTCTAGCATTGAGTAGCATTACCTTCGGCTTTTGCATGCTTGTATCTGTTACGGTGGTGGTTTTGTCCTTTGAACCTTGCCTAAAAAGGCACTATAGGGGTGGCAAGAGCTTTTGCCAGTAACCTGAATCCCAGGGGTGACAGGTGCAGACCATCTCTGGCAAAGGATTGTGGTTTGTCGATCATGTCTTCCCAGGCAGACAGATACTGGATCCCCTTTGAATGACACCAGAAGCTTAGCCAATTGTTGAAGTCAATCATTTTATCCTTATACTGTGGTATCATTCTGGACAAGAGCAAATGCTACTCAGGGCTAGGGTCATACCTGCCTGGGCCATATGATCCAAGAGCTCTTCCATGTCTCTCTTTATGTAGTTCAGGGAGGTACGTCTCAAGTCATTCACTCCAACATGGACAATGTCAGAGTCGTATTTGTACTTGTTGTGGAGTGACTTGAGTGCATGTGTTATGTGGCAGATCCTGGAATCTGACAGGCAGCTGACTGTAATTTTCTCCTTGTTCAGCCTGGTGAGTGGGACATCAGTGTGCCTGACTATAGATTCACCTATGAATAAAGTGTTGCATACATTGTCTTGCCTTAGGGGCTGTTGTTGGGTGGCACACTGCTGTTGTGAGCTATGTGTCACTTTGGTTGTGACTGGTGTTTCTTTGCATTTCATCTTCGGAGGTCCTTGTTGCTTGGGCAGGTTAATGTTAAGGGCCCCCGCATATGTGAGTTTAGTGTTGCTATGTGTGGGTGTTGATGGTGTGGGTTTTGAAGGGCTTTGTGTTGCTTGAGGTGTAGTGCAGGTGTTAACCTTCTCCTCTTGACTGCCTAGCACAATCTTGGCTGGAGAGAACTTTGCTTCCAGTTTGACTATGTATGTGCATCTCTCACAGGTTGGTGTAACCTTTCTTGTAGTGTATATAGACCGCTGGTATCCTAGCAATATATTATTCATCTTTTGTTTGCATTAAATAATTTTGATCCAGGTGATTTTTACAGCTTTGCTTCTGTTAGTTGTAAACCTCTTGACCAGTCCATTAGCTTTTGACCAAAGTAGGAGTCAATGTCTGAAGTAAGAATTACTAAATGTAACAAAATGGTATCCTTCTCTGGTAAGCCTAACAAGATATACATTTGTGCATGACTGGTATGATAATTCTACAAACCAGAAATGGAAAAACAAATTGTAATATTTCCATAACCCTCTCAATATAAAAAGAGCAGCAATAATACTTGAAAAAGTAGCTGCAGAGCAAGAGCTGTCAATAGTTTTTGCCATGAAAGTCCATGCAATGCCTACTGGCATGGCTATACATCTTCACTGGAACTCGTACAACAACTGCCATCACGTACATAATGGTGACAAGGTTGCCTTGTAGGAGCAGTCACTTTATAGGAAATGGACACAGTTATGACTACACAGCTATCCAACAGTACAGATTCAGAATTCCTACATGTTTCCACATTCTGAAATACTTTAAAATGTATCGTTAGATGTCATTGCCTTTTCTTCATGTAAAGCGTCTAATAAATAGATGTTGTAGCTTGGATGCATTTGTACACATATATATATATATATATAGATATATATATATATATATATATATATATATATATATATATATATATAGATATATATATATATATATATATATATATATATATATATATATATATATATATATATATCTCAGAATCAACACATTCTGAAGAAGTCCTATGGTACTGGATGAAAGCATTCAATGTCCTATGTATTTATACTTTTACTGATAAAACTTTGGTGATTCCACACTTTATCGTACTTTTTGTGTTTGGGAATCAAGACTACATGAACCCTTCCTCTTATTTTTACACGGTTCCACTTGAAACCATCGAATGTTCAGAACATTGAAGTTCTAATCATCGAGACCAGAACATCGATGTTCAGAACACAGAAAGTTCAAAGTGAACCACAGAAAAACAAATAAACAGTCAAAAACTATTGTGCCCCCCACACCCCCCCCCCTACTTTAATATTCCAACTCCAAGATCGCACAACAGTGTGGTAAGGGAACTCTCCCATTTACCGCTATATGCGGTAGCACTAAACGGGAGATTTCCCGTACCCTACCTGCAATGCCAACACTCAGATGGCACACACACACACACACAACTTGCAGGTCACCTTGCTGCCCTGCATATACACCCAAACTTACCAGTTTTACTTACCTGGCACTTCTACTTTCAACCTTCGATGTTCTGAACATCGATGTTCTGGTCTCGATGATTAGAACTTCGATGTTCTGAACATTCGATGGTTTCAAGTGGAACCGGTTACACATATATATTTAGAAAAGATGATATATACACATGGCATCCTCACTAGAGACTACAGGGCCACTTGAGCATTTTTATTTGACTAAACAGATCTCTGGACTCACTGTACAGTCGGAACAGAAGGGCAGCCATTATAGCATGTGGTATTTCTATCCCCATTCATGGTGACTTACACAGATGCCCCCTTGTGGGTGGTAAACTTGTTAATCATAGCACATTTGGAGAGGGCAGCACATCTGTGGTGTAGGTTTTAAAATTTTGCATAGAGTGGAGTCTGTAGTTTTATGGTTTCATAATGCATCTTCCATTTTCTGAACAGCGGTGCTTCACAGTTCAGTCAAACAGAGTCTGTAGTCCTTTGTTGATACATTATCTTCCTTTTACACTTTGTTTTTGGACTACTCTATAATCACAATGTTTAAGACAGCTCATTACAACTTTTTTCAGTATTGTTCATGTTTATGTGTGATATAAAACATTATCTTTTCTTTATATCTACTTTATTTCATACTTGTCTGCATAAAACTGTTTGGCTCTCTACTTTTAACTTCTACTTGACATCCACATCCCCCCCCCCACCCCCCAGTAAGGAAACCTCTTTAAAAAACTTCTCCAAAGCCAACTTCATGCTACGATCTGGAAGTTCGACTGCAGAATCCTACACTAAGGCACTGTACGAGCACATCCACTTGTGCATGAATTGTGCCATCCCAAATAGAAAACAACTTGTAACCACAAAAGCAGCACCAACAAAAGATAAAAAATATTCTCCGGCACAATGAAGGGTATCCCAGTAGTTCGGAAGCAGGCAGGCAACTCAAAGGCTTTGAAGAATTTATTCCACCAACTTAATACATACGAAAAAAGCACGAACAAAAAACCATACCATAGAACAATAAAATTTAAGCGCTTTCGTCTCCTTACACCGGAGACTTCATCAGAATAAATCATTTCATTTTACAAAGGCTTTATATACTCATATCAATCAACCGACACCCTATGAAGCAGCTAGTAAACCTTAAAGATACAGCGCTGCAATGCCTTGTGTAAATATATGCATTTAAATGTAGTTTTCATTAAAAAGATCCACATATTGCTTAATATACATTATTTGTTCCAGGTATGAACATATACTTAGCCCCCCACCACCAACAAATCCATCCACCGATAAAATCCAGATCAAGTTGTGTAAGGCTGTATGTAACTAAAGCTAGGAACATTGAAAAAACAGTAGCTCAGATTTGCCCTAAACTGCATTTCAAAAAACATATATCGTAAAGTGCAACTACAGTGGCTATACAGTTTCTATGTACAGCTGTTAGGAACCAATATTAAAACACATTTAAAAACATTTAAAATGAATTTAAAAATATATTTAAAAAATATATACTAAATAAAAAAGAAGATGCCTAGAAACTAATAACATGCATACACCTAAAAATGGTGAACTGGTAATATAAATAAATAACTAAAAATAAAAGGCTCACACTAATAAAATCGGGAATAAAAAATTAATCAGCTTGTATTCTGTTTATATTTTGAATGTTGAATATACTAGAAAAACAAAATTAAAACCACAATTCAAACAAACTGAAAAGGCTCTTGAGCTTGTAAGGGGCCTTATGTGGGTCATAAGTGTGCCTCTAACCCATCCAAGGGTATACCTTGTAAATCCCCTATATACTTTATTAGCACATACCTGTCGCTGTATAACATATAAATATATATATGTGCAAATGTAGATAATAAATAAATAAATACATAAATATATAAATATATAAATAAATATATAAATAAATATAAATATAAATATAAATATATAAATATGTGCTAATAAAGTATATAGGGGATTTACAAGGTATACCCTTGGATGGGTTAGAGGCACACTTATGACCCACATAAGGCCCCTTACAAGCTCAAGAGCCTTTTCAGTTTGTTTGAATTGTGGTTTTAATTTTGTTTTTCTAGTATATTCAACATTCAAAATATAAACAGAATACAAGCTGATTAATTTTTTATTCCCGATTTTATTAGTGTGAGCCTTTTATTTTTAGTTATTTATTTATATTACCAGTTCACCATTTTTAGGTGTATGCATGTTATTAGTTTCTAGGCATCTTCTTTTTTATTTAGTATATATTTTTTAAATATATTTTTTAAATTCATTTTAAATGTTTTTAAATGTGTTTTAATATTGGTTCCTAACAGCTGTACATAGAAACTGTATAGCCACTGTAGTTGCACTTTACGATATATGTTTTTTGAAATGCAGTTTAGGGCAAATCTGAGCTACTGTTTTTTCAATGTTCCTAGCTTTAGTTACATACAGCCTTACACAACTTGATCTGGATTTTATCGGTGGATGGATTTGTTGGTGGTGGGGGGCTAAGTATATGTTCATACCTGGAACAAATAATGTATATTAAGCAATATGTGGATCTTTTTAATGAAAACTACATTTAAATGCATATATTTACACAAGGCATTGCAGCGCTGTATCTTTAAGGTTTACTAGCTGCTTCATAGGGTGTCGGTTGATTGATATGAGTATATAAAGCCTTTGTAAAATGAAATGATTTATTCTGATGAAGTCTCCGGTGTAAGGAGACGAAAGCGCTTAAATTTTATTGTTCTATGGTATGGTTTTTTGTTCGTGCTTTTTTTGTATGTATTAAGTTGGTGGAATAAATTCTTCAAAGCCTTTGAGTTGCCTGCCTGCTTCCGAACTACTGGGATACCCTTCATTGTGCCGGAGAATATTTTTTACCATCCCAAATAGAACCAATATGCTCTTCTCCAAAAAAGGAAGCCAATCTGGTTGGTCCCCTGCTATAAACAAACTATACAACAGAAGTAAGAAACTGTTGCAGAAAAGAGGAAAATCCCAGGATGCAAAAAACTCCCTCACCAGCCTAAGTAAGAAGCTGAGATCCCTCATAAAATCCTCAAAAGCTAGTTATGAAAATAAAATTGCCAAAGATTCCAAAGACACCCACAAGGCATTCTATAGTTATGTCAAGAATCTAAATGGCAATGCTCAGATCTGCTCTGAGCTACAACAGAATGGCATTAAATATACTGATCCCAATGATTTTGCCAATATCCTGGCAGATCAGTTTAGTGCCAACTTCACTACCCTCTCACCCCCTAAAGGGCCCATCTCAATACCAAAAGATTGACAAATTCTGATAATCACAGCCACATAGTTAGAAACAGCACTCTCCAAAGCTAAGAATACAGCATCCATGGGACCAGATGACATCCCGGGCTGTGTACTACATGAACTACAAAATGAACTGGCACCCCACCTAAGTGTCATTTTTAATCATAGCCTCACCTCAGGCTTCGTGCCCACTGAGTGGCACACAGCTACAGTTATCTCACTCCACAAGGGAGGATCCACCTTGGATCCCGGGATCTACTGTCCCATCAGTCTGACAAACCTGATCTGCAAGGGCATGGAACGCATTATCATGGAACTTATAAACAAAGATATTGGCAACCTCCAGACACTGGACCCCACCCAGTCTGGGTTTGTGAAGGGCCGATCTTGTCTCCTGAATCTGATTGACTTCTTCGAATCAGTCTCCAGAGCTGTGGACAAGGGTAAGGAGGTCCACACAGCCTATCTGGACCTCGCCAAGGCCTTTGACACCATCCCCCACTCTGGAATCATAGATAAACTTACTAAGCTAGGCATAAATCCCTACGTCACTCGATGGGTTGCCAACTGGCTTACTGACAGAACCCAGACTGTAAAAGTAGCTGACTCCAAATCCAGCTCCAGACAAGTGACAAGTGGAGTACCTCAGGGTTCAGTCCTGGGACCACTCTTGTTTGGCATCTACTTCTCTGAAGTACAGGCCAACACTAAGGGACTCTGGCTAACAAAGTTTGCAGATGACTGCAAACTGTGAGCCATTATTGAATCCCGAATGATATGGATATTCTACAAAAGGGCCTTACAGAAACAGATGCCTGGTGCCAGAACCATGGGCTCAAGCTTAATGCCAAGAAATGTATAGTCATTCCCTTTGGAAAAAAACATGTACCCATGAACTACCACATAGGTGGCAGGACACTAAACATCGAAAGTGTGATGAGAGACTTAGGGACACAAGTGGACAGTGGTCTCACTTTCGATAACCACATCGCCACAACAGTCAGGAAATCTTTCTATGTGGCACACCTCATCACTAAGGGCTTTTCATCCAGAAAAAAGGAGGTCATTGTCCCACTGTACTCATCCCTCATTAGACCCATTATAGAGTATAATGCCCCATTTGATATGTACCTCACAAGACATCTGCAACAGCTGGAAAGGCCACAGAAATACCTCACTAAAAGAATCACAGGCCTAAAGCAGATGCCATATGCTGGCCGTCTAAAAAAACCCCAGCTATACTCTGTGGCATATCGTCTACTCAGAGGCGATCTCTGCTTAACATACAAGGCCATGTCAAACCCTGAGCTGTTGGACATGCTCGACTTAAAGAAATCCCAATCCCTCAGAGCCACACACTCCAGGGATTTAAACCTTATCATCACAATGAACAAAGCATGCTGGAGGGATGGGTTCCTAACCCAGAGACTGCCCATACATGCCAAGCAGAGCACCTCATTGGCCCTCTTCAAAAGGAACCTTGATGATTGGATGGGAGATAGGAAATTCACCCCGGGGATCATGTCAGTCGCCCTGCTAGACAGGGGCCCAGAGAAGTAAATATTGTGGGAAAAAATTTCCAGGGAATTGTTATGGCTAGGCTTGCATAGGCCTTAGGGCCGATAGCCTAGAAAAAACCTATGAACCTATAAAGGCATAATTATCTTTTTTATCTGTTCACTGTTCATGTGAGTTTCTAAATTTGTATACATGAAAATAGTTTTCCTTATTTCTAATCTATAAATGCCCCATTCAGTCACTTGGTCACACCATACGATATTATAAAATGTAAGTACTACTGCTCAGTGTTCATGGATATAGAGGTAGTTTGTGCCATTGCTCTACAAGTGTGTTTATAATTGTGCTAATCTGAGCCACAGACAAGTACTTATAAGAAATATAGTTATTTATACATATAATAATTAATATCACAATGAATACATATGTGGAAGCATGTAATCTTAGATATGTGCTTTTTTAAACCTTTACTGTCACTTTACAATTATTATTAAAAACATGCAATCATTTGTATAAAACTTTCCAAAGAAGAAAATATCCTGACAGTAGTTTTCTGTTGTGTTCATAGTCTTCGTCCCTTTTCCCTATTTTGCATGGGATTGTAGTGTCACATCAGCTTTGGTCAAAGTGACCAAATCACATAGAGTTAATATTTAGACTACTGAGTTATTTGATTCTCTGTAATGAAGTAGGATGATTTCTGTTTCCCAGAGGCCTATGATCTGTTTTGCAATGCATACCCTAATGCTTGGTTATCTTTGCCTGCTGCGTTCGTACACAGCATTGAGTAGTCTAACGTAATCTGCAGTAATAACGATAATTTCATCCATATTTTGATGATACTGTTAACTTCTGTAAGACTATGCCAGTTTGTGCTTTCAGCAAATTTGACAGCTCGGACTACTGCAGTATACGAATGCTTTGGGATGCTGCTGTGTTAATGTATTCACAATAAGGAGTGG
This sequence comes from Protopterus annectens, assembly GCF_019279795.1. NCBI lineage: Eukaryota > Metazoa > Chordata > Ceratodontiformes > Protopteridae > Protopterus > Protopterus annectens. Next base: position 1,316,513,022 of record NC_056746.1, on the reverse strand, counting down.
CGTACCTTGTGAAATCATCAACAGTTGTACACCTTAGCATTAATCAGCTTCTGTCAGTCATGATATCAGGAGAGTAACACAGACATGCTCCCAAATAAGAACGCCACATGCCTTATTTTGCTCAGCAAGCCCAGTGAACATAGTAGTAGCTTCCACCGTTAAGATAAATGGCTTCACACTGGCTTTGCATTATTTTAAACAGTACAATTTATACTGTTGAAACCACTCACAAAAGAAAAATAAAATCCACCATGAAAGACCAGGAACGAAATTCCTCCCAAACAGAATTCATTTATTATAACACCAAAATAATCCTCTTAGCGCCTCAGATAAAACACAGACTTTACAGAGCAAATATATCTTCAGAATGAATTGCTTTTATATTAAAAAAGTGCAAACAGTCATACAGTTAATAAAACAATCATTCAGTTATACAGTCAATTAAGCTCTTTAAAATTCTCATTTTAAAAAAAAACATGCACTTTAAAAAACTTTTCCAGTTACACTCCTTATTCATACCATTTGGTTGGAGTGTATTATATTTTAATATAAAAACTGATTCCTTCTTTCTCAAGAAAATATTTAATTGTGTCTTCACTTAGAAAATTAGATTTAATTTGTTCTAACACTGACACTTGTAAGCCACTAAAATCCCTTTGATGCTTCTTATTAAAATGTTCTGCTATGGGCCTAATGATCTTATTATTTTTAACATCCCTAATATGTTCCTTCACCCTCTCCCCTATGCTCCTTTAACTTTCTTCTATATAAAAACTTCCACAGGGACACTTAATTGCATAAATGATACCTACACTTATGCAAGTGAAACAGTCTTGTACCTGGAACTTTATACCATTAATAGTATCAAAAGTTTCCACTGTATATTTACATATTGTGTAGTTTCCACAGGGTATAGTGCCTCTGAGGACCAATTATTTTATTCTGTTTTCCAGGGGTTTCCTATAAGTACTATGTACCAAAAAATCCTTGAGGTTGCGTTCCCTTTGATAAGAAAATCTTAATTTCACACCCTTGAGGGAAGCAACCTCCCTCTTCACTATGTTTCAATAATCCCGTAACAATTTCTCCTGTTTAACTGAAAATAATGTGTATTTTGAAACATAAAACAGGCTCTTATCTGGGGCAAAATCATTCAATATTCTCCTATTAACATTGCCTCTCCTGTTACCAACAATATTATTTCTGTCTTTAAACACTTTATCATAATTATCCTTAACTAAATTTTCATCATAACCCCTGTTTAAGAACATAGTTACCACTTTATTGGCTTCCATTTCACACTCTTGTATGACACTGCATAACCTACTGATTCTTAAAATTTCTCCATAAGGAATAGATACCAGGGTATGTTCAGGATGGCAACTAGAAGCATGTAACATATAATTTGGCTGTTCAAACTTCCTGTATATCCTGGTATTAATATTACCATTTCCCAGACCTTCTAAAGAAATATCCAAATAATTCATTGATACTCCTTCCTGTAAACCATCATATCTTATGAGATATCTATTTTCATTCCAAAATTTGATAAATGACTGTACTTCACTTCTTCCCCCTTGGCAAATGAATATAACGTCATCTATAAACTTCTTAACATATTTTTTTATAAATGCATGGGGCGAAAGCAAGTTCTTTTATATATTGTGTTCTGGGACTATCTCCCAGAATATAATCTAGTGCCTCCATCCCAAATGTGTGTTGTATACTTGTATAGAGGCTTGTAACATCTAAAACTAAGAAGTATATATCCCTATCCCAATTAACTTCCCACAACTTCTCCAGGAAATCAAATGGATCCTTTATATATGAAGGCAGCTTGATTACTTCCTTTAACAAAAAATGGTGTAAAAACATCCTAAATTATGGGTAAAATAACCACTTGCTGACACAATAGGACATCCTGGCGGATTCTCTAAGTCCTTATGTATCTTTGGGACACAGAAAAACTTAGCCCCATTACTATTTCTACTAGAGAATTTGTTGGTAACATCAAAAGCTGTTAAATAATGTAAATGTACCCCTTTATGTAATAAATCTTCGTACTCTTTCTTGGCCTGTTCATAAACCATCAGATTCACTCTTTTATAAACCTGCTCATTATTAAGATGTATCATGCACATTTTATAATAATCATTAGACTTTCATTACTACTAATTTATCTCCCTTATCAGAGGGTTTAAATATTAGTTGATCATTATTAATGAAATGTTTTAGTTTAATCCATTCATTTTAGACATATTAAATGCTTTCATATTTTTATTGAATTCACACACTTCCTTTTCTAAAACAAAATTAAACGCATGGTAGAATCGCTGTATACTCTTATTTTTAAACGGCAGCATACATGTGCTTTTACATACCACTTTTGTAGTATCTAGCTTGCTATAAGCATTAATTTTCATTTCTGAAGCACATGAATAATAGCTATCGTCACTAGAAGACACAGTTTCATTAATACATTGTTTATATTCAGTGTCATTAATAGCATTGAAGTACTCTGACATATGCATTTTATGCACTAACCTGAACAAGTCTCCTTTTAACTCATAAAGCCTAGGTAGAACCGAGGGAATTAATTTCAAACCCTTCTTTAATATAAACATCTCAACATCATCAAAAAAATAGCCTGATAAATTAGCAACATAAGTATCATCTACAGAAACAGTTCTTGATACATTGTTAATATGTCCATTTGCTTCGTTTGGTATGGGAGCCACATCCCTGGTCCCTGTTGGTATCCTGTTCATACCAAGAGCATTCCTTGGTGCCATATCTCGGCCCTGTGGAGTCCCAAAATGTTTTGTGAAAATATTCCTTATTGTTAGGTCTTGGCAACCCTGGAAACTGTTCATTGTCTAGGTCTCCCTCGTCTGTGGAAGACGCCACACTTTCCCCTGAAAAAAAAAACTGTTTGAATGTTGAGGCCACACTTCCTGTTCTTTTTGGAACCTCAGCCGTTGACGTTTAGGCTGTTGATTGGATGTTAAAACAAAAGCCTTCTTCTGGTCATAATCACGGAGATCTCTTTATAGTTTGCTCTTTTTTCTGTTAATTAAGTCCTTTTCATAAGAGGACAAACGATCATTCATACTGAGCAAAAATGATTCCACAGCAGAATTTGATGACTCATTTACAATATCAACACATAGCTTTTTAGTTTCCTCTTTAAGTTTGTCTTTTGAGGGTGTCCCTCTCGACTAGAATAGCCACCCACTCACTACTGCAGCGATGAGCAGCTGCTATCCACCTGTCATAAAACACACGTTCTTGCTCCTCAGACAGGTCAAATGGAGTGGATGGACTTTTAACAGCCTGGAGCCCACGAGGTGTTATTTTGAGCTCCTGGTATTTTTTTCAGATATGCAGATTGTAAAAAACTGCATTCTCTTTAAATATGAGTTTTTCTATTTGGGTACACAGTTCCTGAACTGCAGGTAAAGAAGAAAGTTCAGTTTTCTTACCCACTGCAGCAAACAGATTGGATGAGGAATTTGGTCTAGTCTCCTCCCATTTATTAAATACATTTGATTGATTATTTGATTATCATATCCATTGCTAGTCACAGGGCCCATCATATCCATTGCTAGTCACAGGGCCCACCTTATCCACCTCCATAACACTTGCTATCCTAGGGCCTTTCACAATGGCTTTGCATTATTTTAAACAGTACAATTTATACTGTTTGTCCCTTGCTCTGCTAGTCCTTAAGTTAGGAAGCACATGGACTGAGAAATCAATTCAGGTTGCCACCTTTAATGATGGTGTTTTCTGAAGGGCTGCTTTTCATGTTATGAGGGCAGAGTCTCCCAAAGTGAAAAAAGTTGGATCATAGAAACAGTAATATATGAGTTAGACAACCTGAATACAATTCAGCCATGAATCAGTAAGTTGTAAAGGACCATCTATGCAGACTGCTGTAGCAGAATGATAATGGACAGAGAAATATGAATCGAGTAAAACATGAGAGCAGGGATCTATGTTGGTGCTGGAAAAATCCATAAACAGCAGCTTTAGATGTGGTGCTAAATTCAATGCACACATCAAAAATGGTGGGTTGCCAAATGTATACAACTCTAAACTACCTATGACTTTAGCAGTTTTAGCTACAAATTTTTACCAAGCAAATCTCTGCTATAAGCAATAAATCAAGAATCTGTGTCGAACATGGCAATGACCTCATTACTCCAAAGGCATTTACTGTACTTACACTCTTCATCTGTGCACACGATAAAGATGTCAAAATTATATGCAGTGGTTCTAACACACATGCATTATCAAAACAGGCGATTTTTGTTACTGCTTGTAGTACAAGTCATGCTTGTCATATACACTTGATTCATTTACAGTCCACAAAGGACTAGCTACCCTGAAGGCATGCCATATGTGAAGTGGAATTCCTGCAAATTGCTAAAAGTGGTGCATGTCCCAACGAGTGTATATACATGTCCACTGAGTGACAGACTGACATATAGTCTTGGACAGTATCTAGGATTAGTTTGTCTTCCCTGTATCCACTGAGTACTGAGACAGGTTCAAGCTACCAATGGCCCTGAACTGGATAATGTGTAATTCTGACAATAACTGAATGAATGAAATTCTCACTGTATTTAGGTGGGTAATGCTGGATTTGTGCCATAGTTCTTGTTGATATTCCACATTATTCATAATCTGTTACCCAAACAGATCACACTGCTGTCATTACAACATTTCATATGAAAACATATAAAAGAATTAATGAGAGATTGCGCCACACCTGGGTAGCAGATCTCTTTTAGTACCACAGTAGTGTAGTTCTGTTGTTTAGTGTTTGCCTTCTACTCCTCCCACCTCCCCTGTATCCTCAAATTCAGAAATGACTTTGCAGTTTTGATGCAGAATTCTTTAAGCAGGAATCTGCAGATGTCCTCCCTGCAAGTAGGAAACCAGGCTGCTGCTGTTCATACACCTCATGTGTCCACCACTGGCTATATGATGTAATTTTTTCACTGAGAAGAATATACAAGAATGTCATTCAAACTGGATAACTAGCCAAGTTAAAATGCCTTTTTCTCTGCCCATGTGTGATTTCTGATACATGGGCACCCTTCTGTCCTAATATAGTCTCTCCAGCATAAAATCCTACTTGTCAAAAATCTGACAAGTCCAGCCCATAACAAGTGATGACACCTATCCTGATCATGATATGATGTTAGAGGTAGCAGAGTGTACTGCGTTTGAAATAAAAAGATAAAAGTCTTTTTGTACAGTGGCATGAGAATTTCTGGACTACGGAGAGATTCTGTTACAAAAGGCCTGCTTTATTATCATTCAGATCAGAGGTTTGAGTGTCTTCTCAGGTCTCAAGTGGTTTGCAGCATGTAATTCCAGGCATGGAGTGCACCCTGCTGATTTTAGGAAGGGGTCAGATTAATTTCTTTTATTCCTGTACAGTAAGAAGTAACTGTGCATGGATATGTTGCCTTTGTGATCTCATTCTGCAGAAACAAGACCGTTCACAAAAATGTCTTCCGAATACAACCAGTGTGAATGAGTAAGTGCTCAGAGCCTTTAAGAGAAAGCTTTAAATGGCAGACAAATTCTGCACCATACAGCTGCTGATACATGGCTAAATATATTTAAATGCCAGGGATGTACTTTCCTTTTCTGAAGAAGGTTTCCTCTTTGTCAACCAATAACCTTCACCTGGCAGACATTGTAACTCTATCTGGAGACTCCAGAGGTCACTTGACCCAACTGCTAGCAAGAGGTGTAAAGCAATACAGCACAGTTTACAAAGTAACATTCATATACATTATCGCCCCATTGTGAAACATGAACAGACTCTCCTTGTCATTATGCTGTAATTTACATTATAGAAGCATTGACCCAGTTTTCACATAAAATGAAAAGTATATAAAGCACTCACACACACACACACACACACACAGACACATGCACGCACACAGACACACACGCACACATACACAGACACACACACAGACACACACACACACAGACAGACACACACAGAGACACATGCACACACACACACACAAGCACACACACAGACACACATGCACAGAGAGACACACACACACACACACACACAGACAGACAGATACACACACACACACACACACACACACACAGACAGACACACAAAGACAGACACAGACAGACAGACACACACACACACAGACACATGCACACACAGACACACACACGCACACAGACACAGACACACGCACACTGACACATGCACACTGACACACACACACACACACACACACACACACACACACACACACACACACACACACACACACACACACACACAAAAAGTTCCAATGTGTATACATTTATACTCAGAAGAAAAGGGGTAACATAAATAAATGCCATCATTGCCAAGTTACTAGAGAAGAGGCAGATTTTATTCTTTTAAAAACAGTATTTATGAAATATTTTGGATAATTCATTTAAGCCTGGGGCAGACAAGACATATTTTAATATTTTGTTCCTTTTGAATTTTAGTGCATTTTTGAATACAGTGTGCTACTTGCAATTCTTTGCAACTCCCAAGCTTTAGGTCTTCATGGTGCTGTTCCTTGGATAACCTAATATTTCAATCAAACTGTGGGTAGGAGCCCCATCTTCTCCCTTTGCTGATGAGAAAAATGTGCCTTATGACTACTAATGCTTTCTTCTTCCAGTAGTTTGCTCTGGAGCCCTTGATTATATCTGAGCCCAAGTTAACAGTGTGATTTTTGCAAAATGATGTTGACACTATTTCAGCTAGCTGTGATACTCATCCAAAAGATAAGGCCTTTTGCATTTCTTTTGCTTATGAGACTATGCCAACTATTAACATCCTTTGTGATTTTAGCAACACAGGTCATGCCACTCAGGCAGCTAGAAAGAAAGTCATGTGGAACAAAGGATCATTTGTTGTTAGCATCATAATGGAGAATTGTATGAAGGCAAAGAATTTTAAGTATGGCATGGACAGACTACAAAACAGCATATGACAGCATCCCACATTGATGGATAAGGAAGGGCTTATAGATGTATAAGATACACCCTACAGTGATTAATTACATTACACTGACCATGAAACAATGTGCAGCTAAGCCATGTTAAAAGGCAAATTATTATCCCAGGGATAACAATTCAAAGGGGGATACTCCAGGGTGACTCTTTGTCACCATTGCCCTTTTGTCTTGCCCTTAACTCATTAAGCTGAATGTTTAACAGATCAGGTCAAAGTTACAATTTGGCTCCCAGAAAACAACAAAGTATAAAGATTTCTCACCTTATTTTTGTGGATGATTTAAAACTGTATAGTTCATCGCATGAGGAGATGAAAGCACAATTGGAAGTGGTCAAAACTTTCTAATATGATATAAGACTGTCATTTGGTCTGGATAAATGTGGTAACGTAACATTTAAAGCAGGAAAGTTGCAGCACAAAGAAAGTATCAGTCTGGGACAGGAATGTGATATAAAGGAACTTGAGCAGGAGGGAGTGAATAAATATTTGGGAATTGATGAAGGATCGACAATAAAACATGAACAAATGTGAACAAAACTCAGTAAGGAATATTTTAGAAGACTAAAATTAATACTGAAAACAGCCCTGACATCTAAGAACAAAGTCCAGGCTATTAATCAATTTGCTCTTCCTGTTCTAACTTACAGTTTTGGGGTGATTGACTGGCCCCAAAAAGTATTGGATTAGTTGGACAGGAAAATAAGAAAAATTCTTCACACTGATCAAATTATATATAAAATCAGTATGTATATCAAGATTATATATTCCTTGTTCTGAAGGAGGTATGGGTCTCCTTGAAATTAATTACATGTATAAATCTGCAACCATAAGACTGCATACACATCTGCTGACCTCATCAGATCCAGACATAGTGAAAGTTTTGAAACATGAAGACATCAAGTCTAAAAAGACCCTCTTAATTAGTTTAGCAAAAGCATATTGGTGTCAAGCAGGAATGGAAAGCAAGCCAGAAGAGGATAAAAAACAGGCACCAACTAAATGTGCCAAAACACAAAAGAAAGAATATGAGAAGGATCAGATGAGAAGACAAGAAATGTGAAAACGTCATAAATATAGTTGCAAGTACAGAAATCTCCTGGTTCAACCTTATGTTGATCAGGATCTAATGAAGAAATGGTTAAGGATAGGTGAATTTAAACCAAAAGATGAAAGATTGATATTGGCTGCCCAGAATATCAGACTATGTGTATGATGGTTTACAAAATCCATTGAGTATGGTGGAAAAACAGACAAATGCTGGTTCTGTAAAACAGAACTGGAAACAGTTGCACATCTTGTTGCTGGATGTGATACACTAATAGCAAAGGGCCTGTATACTGAAAGGTACAATAATGTGGAAATTATGCAAACATTATAATATTGAAGTCATTGAGAGGTATTGGAAACATGAGCCACAAAGCATTATAGAAAGTGACAAAGTTTATTTCACATGGGATCACCCATTACCAACAGTTCAAAAAATACATGTGAGAAATTCAGACATAATAGTCCATGAAATAAAGACAAAAGTAACATTGATCATTGAAATTGCTACACCCAGTGACTACAGTGTCTTATGTACAGAGACACAAAGTCATAAAATACCAGTTTTTACAGACAGAAATGAGGGCAATGTGGAAGAAGGATAGCCAGACAGTTCCAGTAGTAGTAGGACACATATACGTCTCATAAAAAGAATTTCTAGTCACATTTAGATATGGTACTAATACATGTAACTTCATATGAATTACAGGAGGAGCCATTACTGGGCACACTGCAGGTGCTGCGAAGAGCACTTTTGGCTAATATCAAAGACTGAAACAATACTAATTTCATGAGCTTTAATCATATTTTGACTTAGGAATGAGGTCCATTCCCATCATGGTATTAGAAACCAAAAAGAATTTGAGAAATTAAAAGCAGCTAGTAACATCCTTTGTGATTCTTTCAGTGCATGTCATGTGAGTCACTACCTAACTATTTCTTACTTTGCTGTGATCCTGTTGAGGCAGTCCATGTGACTCAGTCAGCTAACAATATAATTTGTGATTTTAACAATGCAGGTCATGTGACATATAGCTCTCAACTAATCAGGGACACATCTCAACCATCTCAGGGACAAATTCAGAAATAATCAGGGACAATTAAGGACACTTTTAAAATATTTGTACAGATAACTTCAGACATTGACAGAATAAGAGAATAGTGAATTAATCTATATTTTCTGAAGTACAAGAAGTCAATAACTTTAATTATTGTCATTATTTATTAAGTGTAATTCACCATCTTTTCTCAGAAGTTCACACATTTTAGAGGGGATTAAAAAGGGACAGAGCTAAAATTTGAGTCAAAATCAGGAATGTCCCTGAAAATCAGAAACAGTTGAGAGGTAGCAATGCAGGACATGTGACTCAGCCAGCTAGCTTTGTTAATGCTGTGAGCCCTTTAATGCAAGTCATATGACCAAGCCAGCATATTATTATTTTTACTTGCTGTTATGATGTTGCTACAGTCCACGTTCATAGCTTCATAGGAGATTAAAAGGCTAACAGCTTAAGAGCTCTTACTTGTCTAGCCAATATAACCCGATTTTACCCAATATATGGCCCCAAGGGGCAAGAGGATGGCATGGATTTGTGCCTATGCCTTGAGTATCTTATAAACTGCCCCATCCATAAGGGACATAGGAACTACCCCTGGTGTGAATTTGCAATTCCCCATCCATTGATAACAATTGCATTTGAAGATGGCCAGGGAAGGGCTCTGCATAATGTGAATAAGAAACCTGTCCCAAAGAAGGGACAATCTTTGAAACACATATCTGTCTCTCCACCATGTTTTGGTTGAGTTACCAACTAAACTTAGATCCATGGATCGGGTGACCCTCGTGTAGTTTGACTTGCAGATGTATAATAGCTGCATCAGGGCTGGATTTATGAGTGTCTTGTAGGTCAGGCATAGGTCGCCTCTTAATAGTTGGTAGGAGACAGAGTAGAGGGATAGGGATTTTAGTCTATCCACATAGAACTTGTTGTTTACACCCTATATTTTCTTTGTGAGGAATTTCTGAGGTCATTCCAGTTGCTGTAAGTTCCTAGTTAAGCACATGCCAAATGGCATATTGTACTTGATTGTTGGTCTAATGATAACTGAATACAGTGGGCCTCATCTAGCTAGTAACATGTTTTGTGGCTCAGTCTATTGGAGTGTCATACTGTGATGTCCTGGTTCAGCTAAGACTGCTTTCCTCTGCTATATAGTCAGGAGCAGCTCAGAGAATCTAGCAAATACCAATAATATTCCCCGAGAAAAGACAAGAGAGATGCACTGAGAAAACACCCTGTTCAAATTTAGCCAGCCAAAATCAATTTATTCTTATATTTTGTTTAAACTGTAATGCCACATTTAAAGAGAAATCACATCAGTGACATAGAGTATAAATGTTTTTGGATACTGTTAGCTCATCACATGGCTTTGAATATCCACAACCACACTGATTTATAGTGCTGATCTTACAAGCGCTGCTGTGAAGCAAAACACAGATATTACTGTTCCTGCCTAAAGCTTGTATAATCTGACATGCTACAGGCAACATTTATTGAGGCTGTCAATTAAAATTCCAGACAAATGACTTGTCAGTCACTTATTGCTCCAGTAATACCTTCAGGGATTTGTGCCGCTAGAGAACCTGTATTATATATGTGTGTGTGTGTGTGTGTGTGTGTGTGTGTGTGTGTGTGTGTGTGTGTGTGTGTGTGTGTATATATATATATATATATATATATATATATATATATATATATATATTTATACATAAAACTTAAACTCTTAATATGGTGTGCACAGCTGGCATTCTTGGGGTGCTGGGTCCAAAATCCACAAGGCAGAAAAAATGATGCTCTAAGAAATAAACATTTGGACTAGATAGCTGCAACAGTTTTAGCAAATAAAAATAAAAATGCTTTCAACCTGTAAAGTTTCAGTCCCGGGGGTGGCCAATTAAAGTGCAGTAAGTCATGTCAGAGAAAGGAAATGTGCTGTCTGGAAAAAAAAAACAACACACACATCTTGTTGACTGGTTCTGCTTCACTGTAGTCTCCTACAAAGTATATTCATGCTGCAAGCCCTCCACCACCATCGTCCCATGTCTTACCTTCACATATTTATGAGTTACAGTAGGGCAAAAGCAATCAACAGCTTCTCTTTGAGGAATGTAGACATTTTTTTATAACTTACATGGAATGCCAGACAAAACCCTGCAGCAAGGGCACTTGAGACATCTCTTACAGAAATATAAATGATCACCCCCTGTAAGTACATTATGCACAGCACCTGCCAGTCATTTTGATGGGCATTATTCAGGCATGCTTTCATGCAAGAATGAGCACTGAACATCCTGCATTTTGGCTAGCTGCTAACTGTGGTAAAACTTTAAATTACTCTCATGCAAGGATAAGAAGTGCTACTAATTAGATCACAGAATATTATCAGCTTTGTTAAGCTTTACTAAACACTACTGCCAGAAGCTGTGAACAAGACTGCTGGTTTTCACTGCGAAAGCATACTTACTTAAAAAAATAAACTCAAAAAACAATATTTGACTGAATGCTAAACACTAATTCAAAGTTATGAAATGCATCTGCAGGGAGAGCACAAAGGACAGACATTCAGATGAACTGTCTGACAGACAGACTGATGTAAAAGACTTTGAGAGAGAATTATTCTACAAAAAGTGTGGCAGAGTTATGAAACTCTCAAACAGTAGATGCAGTTGAACTCAAACCTATAAACTATTGTGAGCATAAGTTTATTTCTTGTTGCAGTATGAAATACAAAAATAAAGTTAAGAAGCAGCTTGCAGTGGATACAGTGCATAGCATTAAGTATTTAGAAGAAGGCAGCTACTCTGCACGTTTTGGTGATAACATGAAGAAAAACGTTCTTGGTAAATAAGAACTGCTTGCATGCATTATAGAATACTATGCTAATCTGACAAATTAAGTTAAGACTTGATAATGTCTGTCCTGAAACTATGAACATATAAGTCTGATTTAATGCAAGTTACAGCGAACTTTGAAAGTTGACATTTCACATTTAAGATATTTTTTGTGTGGGAAAGCCCCCTCCATCCCCCAACAGAGGAGAACTGCATTCCTTACACGTCTATTACATATATACTATACCTGAGACTGACATAGCTAGTATGTACTTCATTGTAATTGCATTTAAATTTTCACAGTTCCAAGGATCACAGACTTGGTCCTTGAAATCCAACTGGGACCAGTAATCTGGATGTGTTGGAATACAAGTAAACTATGATCTCCCTACATTTCAAGTGCTGTACAGATACAGAATCCATTCACAAGTTTGCATGAACAATACCCCATGCATTCTGCACCCCTTCTATGAAAACATGTTTTCATGTAGTCCCGACCTATTCATTCGCCATATGTCTGCATATACACCATTGGTCTCATGGCTTATAAGTTCTAGGTAAAACATGCATTAAACTAAAAATGAAGTAATTTGGCACTGGGGTTTTCAAAATGTACTTGATAAAATTCAAAAATAACATTTTTCTAGCATGCGTAGTAGAGATTAAAAAGGACTGTAATATACCACCATTTTACATTATATCCTGACACTTTGGAAGATACAGTACCAAGCTAAGGCAGGATCACCTGGTTTTATGGATAAGGCCCCTGCAATAAGTAGTACATTTGTTTGTTCTTCTTGGACTTATGCCTGGTGAGGATTCACTTGTCAATATGCATTCTTTCAAATCGCACGAGATTTGGATTTAATTATGGAGGATACACATATGAGTTTTAGATGTAGAGGCAACACTAATTAGTGGTGGGAATGCATATTCTCATAGTAAACACAGAATGATGTGACAGTATGAAATGCTTTAATCAGACACTGGTTGATATATGCCTAGACAGTTCTTCCAGCAAGCGGTACTTAGTAAGCACCTTGACTTCGAAACAGCGGTAGAAAACGAGCTGTCAGATGTCTTCAGAGAGGTTTATGGTTCTGTCAGAAATGCTGAAGGGGGTAGATTACATGGTGGCTGGTTCATTTCCCCCGGAGCCAGCATCACTCCTCATTTAAACAGTGTATGTGGAGGCATAAAGTTTAGCACTCTAATAATGTAGTTCTTTTAAAAATGAATAGCTTACTGAGCAGCAATAGAGGGCTAGAGTTGCTGAACGATGCTAGTCCTGGATGTATAGTTCCTGTATACCAGATGGGTTTTCTCCTCAAACACAGCTGCAGGAGTGGTTCAGAAAATATTAACATATATTTAGATACGTTCAGTTAAACAAGAACGTTGTAGTTAAAACAGTCCTATCACAGTACAAAAAGGTAATAAACAGAGAATTTGTCCAATTCACGCAGAAACACAGATACACACATGCAGAAACTCATACACACACACACACACACACACACACATACACACACACATATACATGCACACATTGCAAACCAGAGATGATAACCAAAATAACAATGCATTCACATGTATCCACAAAAGCATGTCTTTTCAAAATATGTTTCAAAATGTGTGTCAGAAACAAGAGTTCTGTTGATATCACTGACTCCATCCAGTTAGGACATGGTAAAAAAAAAAAAAGTCCCCTGGTGTGCAGGACAGCATATGTGACACTGTAGGCTACTGTGCTCCAGTTCCCTGCCCAGGCTGCCATTGGTGCGGTCCCAGCTTTAGAGGATAGTACTGAGGACACTTAAGGAAAAATTGTGCAACTGGGCAGCTGCTGATCACTGGGGGTCACACAAATGAGGAACAAAAAAATAAATAATTAAAAAAAGAAGAGTTCTATCTGTACATCTCAAAATGCCTAAATACTTGCTCCCAAATAAGTGTTTAGTAGATGAACTTCCTTCCTGAAGCCAAGCTATACCAATTATTTAAACTAACACTATTATTACACCTGCGTTAGCCTTCCTTATGTGAAAATTCTGCAGCTAACAACACATGCATGGGCACATGCAAATTCACAAATAACTCTATTCCTTCACCCTAAACTCTGCTAATAATGGTGTAATTAGAAACCCTTGAAACCTTCACAATATTTCCTAGGTATCCCTCCTCTGAAGTTAACTGAAAAAAATTAGAAATCCACTTATCCAAAAACTTCTGTATCAAAGCAACCTTAAAATACAGACTGCATGGAAATTATACTAGTTGCTAAATACATGATATTTTCTGCAAACTGTTAGTGGTAATTGGTTACACAGTGTTGATTACTTCTGAATGATTAGCCATGACCATCCAAAAATCAAATTCTGTACACACTTGACCTCATAAAATAAAAGAAAAGAAAATAGAAAATCTCTAAACATTAGGACTGTATGGCAACTCATTGGTTAAGGGAGTCTATATCACGCTATCAAAATCTTACTTCATCAAATCAATAAAGGTTGAACTTTATTGATTGAAGCAGAAAAATATCGAATAACGTAAAAAAAAAAAATCAATAAAAAAACTAACTAGCATAGGCAGGGGGGCAAGCCCCCCTGCACCCCCCACACACCCCCTACTTAAATATACCAACTCTGAGACCGCACTACATTGAGGTAAATGGAAATTTCCCCCCTTATGGAGATTTCCGTTTACCTGTGCGATGTTCTGAATGTTCGACATTGTTGTGCCGACAATATCGTATTCGATATTGTCAGGTTACAACAATGTGAAGTAGACCTGGTTAAGGCATCTGCATTGTGACTAGTTCACAGTAAAGGATTCAGTCCTAAGCTCTGGCTAATTTCTGAATGGCGTGTTCTTGCCATGTCTGTATGTTTTTTTTTTTTTTTCTTGAGTACTCCAGTTTTCTCCTACCTCCCAAAAAACAGCATATAAGTTAACTTGCTTTCATAGAATATATATATATATATATATATATATATATATATATATATATATATATATATATATGTGTGTGTGTGTGTGTGTGTGTGTGTGTGTGTGCGTGCGCGTGCGTGTCTGTGCGCGTATATTAGCCAGTGACTAGAAATGCTCTGCAAAAGATCAGCTCACCTTCCTGCCGCATAAATAAACAAGTAAACTGATCATTTTCAGTGGTAATAAATGATAAAAGAGGTTTGGTACAAACCAATTTGTCCGGGATCTCTTTAGTGACTGAGAGGGGAGGGGGTATTTTAGGAGAGAAGGGGGGGAGTTTTGGTATGGTTTAGTCAGGTAACAGGGACTAGACTTTTGGACAATAAGTGGTTAACTGGTTTGAGAGGTTTAGGGAAAGTGAGGTAGGTTAGGGAGGTACTTAGCTTAGCTGATATATTTGGGAACAGAGGAAGTGGTGTAAGATTCAGGTGTGAGTTGGTGAGTTGGTGAAGCTAACCCACGTCCAGATGATTTTGTAAGTACTTCAGTGACAGGTAGGCCTTGGAGTGTGTGTACTGCAAAAGAGGAGGTCTTCAGGATGGGTTATGTGTGCACATTTTTTTTCTTTTTTTTTAAGGATGTTGCAGCTGGGGGGCTATTAAAAGTTTGTGGGGAGTGGAGAATAGAAGAGAGAGCAAAGCAAGGAGGAATGTGGGATAGCTGTGAGAACAGAGGGTTGTTGAGAGAGAGAGGACCACATGGCTTTGAGTGAGGATAGCATGGTTGTGGGTGCTGGGAGTGAATGGTGCATGCTGTTAGAAGGAATATGATGGTTGTGCCTGGCTTACTTCAGTTTGAGGAGATTGCAGCACTTTTCTTTTGTTCCCTGGAGGCCTCTTGGTGCTTTGTTGGTCTGGTGGGGGATCGGTTCTATGAATTGCCTTGTTGTTTGGGGATCCTTGGTTGGTCATTGGTGGTTGCAGAGGTGTACCTGCTGACTTCCCTGTCATTTCCTGGTGGCCTTGTGGGTTTTTGTTTGCCTGGTGAGGGTAGATCTGCTCTGGAGGTCACGTTGTTGCAATTTATGGTGGTTGGGGGAACTTTGGTGCCCTGGGTGGGTCCGTTGCAGTCACTGGTCTGGTGGTTCAGATTTCCCAGGGTAAACAATGGCCAATCATGTGTCTGAGGCTTTCACACATGTGCAGTGAGGCCAGTGACCGTTAGCATGTCGTGACGAGAGAGCTCGTCGGTTAGCTAGTGAGACCTGGGGGAGAACAGCTCTGTCAGAGCTGCATAGTGGGCAAACATAGGTCCCTAACTAAAATGAAGCTGTTCAAGGCTTTGGGGCTGGTCTTTAAAAAAAAAAAAAAAATATATATATATATATATATATATATATGTATCAAAAGGCAATATTAATAAAAAAAGAAAATACAATGTCAGAGTGATGTCTACTTTGTCTTGCTTGATACATGGGGCAGAAGAGGGATGGTTAGATCACCTATTGGATAAATAAAAAGGTAATATAAAGATAACGTGGGAGGGAGTGCTTTGAGGAAATAAATAGAGTGGAGTGAGGGAGACCATCATGGCACCTTCGGAAGGGGTGGGAGGGCTCCATGGGGAGTGAACTTACAGCTCAGATGGCTTAGTGGTATATGCATTGACTGCAGTCTACATGGTCTTGGGTTCAAGACCTGCCAGACCTCTTCAGCAATATATATAAATATATATATATATATATATATATATATATATATATATATATATATATATTTTTTTTTTTTTTTAATCATTATTGAGTGAGAATGGTACAGTGGTTCTGCCTGCAACTTGGTGGGTTGCTTTGACTGTAGTGCACAAGGTTTGATATTCAGGGAGCATGTGATTACGGCCCTAAGCCATAATGTAGGGTAAGGCTTACAGTTTTGATGCTGCTGAGTGGTTAGGAGGAAGAGAACGGTGTACATGGTCATTGCTGTTGGTTACTAATATGTGTTTTCTCTCTCTTTCTCTCCCTCTCTGTTTGCAGATGGCTAACTTACAGGTACTCTGGTGGCATTGGGAGGCCATAATGGCTCAGGCTGAAGAACTTTTTCAAGAGGTGTCGACAACAGAGGTTATTGCAGAGCAGGAGCAGGAACCTGGTCAGAAAAGGCGGCGTTCCACATCAAGAGCTACAGCTCGGGTTAAGAGGCACCGGACAGTGAAGGAGGTGGTTACAGCTAGCCCATCAGTCCCAGGGGGGACTCCAGACAGAGGTTCAGGTAATGATTTTGCATCAGCAGTTGTGGCAGGTGAGGTAGACAATGAGGATGTGGGAGTAATTGCGGAGGAGAGGGAGCCTAGGGGTAGGGAATTTGGTAGAGAATGGAATACAGTGAGGTGTGCAGCGGTGGAGGTCGCAGGGATTTCTAGGACCAGTGGGGGAGTAGCAATTAAGGGAGGTAGTGCAGTGTCAGAAGATAGTATGGGATTGGGTTCTGAGCTAGGTTCCAATTGTGGCCTTCACCCAGGTGATTGGTTAACCATACAGGCCTTGAGCCAGCGGTCAGGGGCAGTCTTTTTGACACCGCACATTCCATCTTCAATAAAGGAAAACATTTGAAAATGGGAATTAATTGATGTGGAAGGAGTGCAGCAACTAGTAGAGGTGGACTCAGACATTAGTAATGATTGGTTTATGGCCTTGGCGCCATTGGGTAGGAAAAGAGTCTGTAGAATTTGCCTTAGGACTTGGGATAATTGGGCATTTGGCTTTGTTTACTACATGACAGTGCAACTTGAAAAGGACGGGTCTTTGCCTTTGCCCCTTTTGGGTTATTTTCTTGTGATTCAGGAGACACAATGGTTATGGCCAGGGAATGCTTGGTTATCATATAACCAGAGGTTCCGGAAGTGGAAAGCAGTGGATCTTTCCCTTCACTGGGAGGTGCGTTATCCTGACATCTGGTTAACAACCATGATGGATAGTTATTGGGGGATTAATAGAGGGGAGAAAGGCGAAGAAGGAGTTGGTGTATGTTGGACCTTTAATAGTGGGATTTGTTCCTGGGTCGGGTGCAAGTTTTTGCACTCTTGTTCAAGGTGTGGGGGGAATCATCCAGCTGTTCAGTGTGGGCAACATGACATCAATGCTATGAATGTGAATTTCACATCAGGAGAGGGTGGATTTCCCCTCCATTCAGGGGTTTCAGGCAATTAGGGGTAGAGGTAATTTTTGTGGATTACAGGGAGGTGGATTTTTTAGGGGGTATAGGGGAATAGTTGCCTTTCCCCATTAACATGGAGGTTTTATGACACATGACCCAAGGGTTTCCCGACCTTGTGCTTAAAGATGTGATATTAGATGGATTTCAGCAAGGGTTTCCTATTAAAGCTAGGGTGGTCGGAGATGGGGTGGTTTGTAAGAATTTGTGCTCAGTGCAGGGCAAGGAGGATATATTGGGGGGATTGGTGGAGAAGGAATGTCAGGCTGGTCGGTTACTAGGTCCGATTGATAGTCCACCTTTTGTTAATTTTAAGGTTTCATCATTGGATTTAGTACCAATGAAACGGGCTGGTGAGTTTAGGTTGATTCACCATTTGGTGTATCCCGAGGGGAGCTCTGTTAATGATTTCTTTGCAGGTGAGGATGCCAGGGTTAGTTATGCATCCTTAGATGATGCTGTCAGGGTGATTAGGGACTTTAAGGAGCCGTGGTTAGTAAAGTCAGATATTGAGTCTGCCTTTCATTTACTGCCTATCATGCAGACAGATTTGTCATTACTGGGTATGGTTGTGGGTGACAAATATTATTTTGACACAGATATGCCAATGGACTGTTCCAATGCATGTGCAACATTTGAGAAATTTAGTAAGGTACAGCAGTGGGTGCGGCTGCAGAGGGTGGGTACGCAGAAGGCGGTAGATTACTTGGATGATTTCTTGCTAGTTGGGGAAGGACGAGTAGGTGCACAGGAAGGGTTGCGGGAATTCATGAGAATGTGTGAGGACCTAGGGGTATCTTTGGCTCAACATAAGCTTAAAGGACCAGCAAGAGCATTAGAGTTTTTGGGATTAATGGTGGATGCAAAAAAGGGTTTGTTTTGCTTACCTGTGGATAAGACAGACAGACTGAAGGCTACAATAAGGTCAGTTGTGGCTAAGGATAATGTATGGATCCGGACAGTTATGGAGCTGTTAAGGCTTTTGAATTTTGCATGTTGGGTGGCACACCCAGACCATACTTTTTGTAGTTAAGTGGCATTTCTGTTAAAAGAGGGCAAGGGTAAACACCATTGGGTTAGGGTGAACAAGTTGTTTCAGGAGGATTTGTTACCGTAGTTGTGTTTTTTGGATCAGTTCAATGAGATTTCTTTTTCGCAGACAGATTGGGTGGGGTAAGAGGAACTTCAGTTATTCACAGATGCAGCAGGGGGGATTGGCATGGGGGCTTATTTTGGGGGACAGTGGTTTGCAGTTAAATGGCCTCTGCATTGAAAGGAGGAATTGAAAAGAGGTGTTGCGTTTTTGGAGTTGATGCCAATTTGGGCAACTTTGGTAGTTTGAAAGGATTGCTTACAGGGTAAGTGGGTTATTTTCCATTCAGATAACATGTCAGTGGTGCGGGTTTTGTAGAAGACGACAGCTAGGTCGGTATTGTTATTTTTGATTCTACGTAAGTTGGTTTTATAGAGTTTGTTAATAAATTTCTCATTTACAGGGGAGCATGTGACTGGGGTGAGGATTGACATTGCTGATAGCTTGACCTAATTTCAGTTTTCCAGGTTTTGGCGGTTGGCTCCAGGGGCAGAGAAGTGCCAGTACTCTTGCCAGAGGAGGTGTGAAACCTTGGGTTGAGGTAAACAGGAGGTCGATGCATCATTCTTGGGCTTTGTCTACAAGGAAGGCTTACCGTAGGGCCCTTTGTGAATTTGATCAGTTTGTTTTACAATTGCCAGAAGATGAAAGAGTGTGGTCTGAGGAGCTAATGCTTCATTATTTATCTTGAACTTGGGGTTTAGGTAAAGCCTGACAAATGGTTAGGGTGGAATTGGCTGCAATTAGCATATTCGCCTGAGTATCTGGGTTACATCACTTTATGAAGTCATGGACAGCAGGGCGTATGTTGAAAGGATGGAGGAAAGTGGCTGGGGAATGCAGTGATATGAGATGGCCACTGACAAGGGCGTTGTTGAAAGTTTTGTTGAAAGGTTTAACGTTGTTGGAAGGTAACTCCTCGGATTATGTTATGTGGGTTACATTGTGTGTATGGTTATATTTTGGTGCATGTCAAGTGTCTGAGTTGTTAGGATCATTACTATGGAGGGATGTAATGATAGGTTCTGGGTTGGTTATTACTGGGTTGCAAAAGACTAAGACACCTCAACTGGGTAAACGTTCAGTGGTCGTGCTCAATGCAGATAGAAATGTTGGGCTTTGCCCAGTAAAGTGGGCCACAGAATTAAGACGGATTTATGTGGGGGGCTACGTATGATTTGGTTTTCTGTTCAGCTGATGGGAAGGGAGTGACAAGTGGTCAGTTCATGCATCTCATTAGGAGGGATTTTTGTTGTATAGGTTTTCCAGTGGAGACATTCGCATTTCATTCCTTTCGCATTGGTAGGGCTTTAGATTTGGCTAGGGTTGGCAGTTCTATTGAGGTTATTAAAAGTGTGGGGAGATGGTCTTCTAATGCATTTCTATCATATATTAGAAAAAGTTTTGCTTTGTATACGTTGTTAATTTTCTTTTCTTTTCTTTTAGGAAAGCAGATTGTCATCATGGGTGATTCTTATATCCACTGGGCAGAGAAACAGGCAGCAGTTAGAGTGGATGGTAAAAACTTGGGTTTGTCCCACTTAGGTTGGACAGTGACTTGGCATGGGGTTAGAGGGCTTAGATGGCATAGATTGATGCATGTGTTTGAGCTGGTAAGGTTGAGAGTAGGGTATTCCCCAAATATCAGTGGTTCATTTGGGAGGTAATGATCTGGGAATCCTGTCAAAGAAGTGGTTGGTAGATTTTACAGGATTTGTTGAAGTTGCAGACACTGTACCCTGGTATGTGTATAGTGTGGTCAGAGTTAGTTCCACATTTGATTTGGAGGAATGTGTTTAGTTATTGGGCTATTGAGCAGGTTTGGAGGTTTGTTAGTCAGAGGATGGGTAGGGAACTAGAGGTTTTAGGTATGTATACCATTGAACATAGGGACTTTTTGGATGGTGATGTTGTTTGGTTTCGATCAGATGGGGTGCATTTGAGTGATGTGGGTTTGGATTTGTTTAACGTTCACTTGAAGTTGTTTCTAGAGGGTATTGTGAAGGTTATGTGATAAGAGGTGGAACAGCCTTTGTGCAGGCTGGTTGGCAGAGAAAAGGGACAGGATTGTCCTCTTCTGTTCCCCCTCTAGGTGAAGGTGGTCATGGCTTTGAGTTGGGGATCAAATGAGATATTGGACACTGCCTGACAATAAGTGAACGTAATTGGATGACGGTTGATTTGAAAGGGTGAGTAGGTACGCTATGTGATAGATGATTGAACAGGGTGAGTGGGTACACTGCCCTGATGTATGACTCCACCAGGGTGAGTAGGTACACTGCCCTGAGATCATTCAAGAATTTTGAAGTTTAGTGTTATTTATTTCTATGTGAATAAAGGTAATGGTTATGTAATATTAATAAAGGTTGTTAAATGTCTTTTGGTGTTGGTGTGAGTTATTTAAAGGGGGACCGGGACAAATAATAGCTACCATTGCAGCATTTGATACTAGTTTAAGAAACTCATCAGCACCATGGACTGTGTTGCCAGAAATGTACATACAGAAATATTAGCATTGACCTTTTATCTGCCATAAGCCATACATAAAGCCATAGTCCAATCTTAAAAATAACAATTTATTAATTTTACTAACAATTACAACTTAGACGAAACAATAATAATAAGAGAAAAGAAAATTAAACAGGCACAAGTGTAAGTACATAAAATATGACATAGAAACTGAAACTATTAAATTAATGTATGAAATAAAATTTAAACATTAGCCAAAAGGAAATAAACTATATCACCAAAAAGTAACTGTTAACATGTTGAGCATATTCTAATATTAAAACCAATCACTGCTAATATATATACATCATTATAGCAATTTATTTATTTAATTTAAACTTTGTTGACTAAGCTTTTGGCCTGCATTCATCAGATGCTTGAGGTAGTATTCATTGTTGTTGTTTCTTTCGGCTTTTCCCAGTTAGGGGTCGCCACAGCGGAACTCCGGTCCGCTAATGATTGGTAGTTGATTTTTACGTGCCAATTTACCAGCCCTGACACACAACCTTCAACGAAGGTACGCCCATTCACGCATGTCTCCACGCAGAAGACGCTCTAGCTGAGAATCGAACCGGACAGTGTCTTACTGTGAGGCGATAATGCTACCGCAGCACCACCACCGCGGGATGAGGTAGTATTCATACTGACTAGAAAATAATTGGAAGGACACTGGGGGCATTTTATTATCATTGTTAAACTTTACAATACCCCTACTTAATGGAGTATTATAATATAGGCAACTCGTGTGGCCACCCATATCCCATATGTCAATGGAGGGTCATTGACAGTGAAGGAGTACTGTAATGCACCTGTGGATGCTTTGAATAGGATTGTCGTGGGACACTTATTTATTTTTTTGTATTTAATTTTTCAAAGAAATGTCACATTACTTAAAAAAATAAAAACAATAAATAAATAAGCAAGTGGTCTATGACTACCTTATTCAAAGCAGTAGGAACAGTTGTACCAACCCATGTGCTGAGTACAGAAAGTTGCACTTCATCCATAAATTTGTGGACTTTGCAGAAAACCTACAAATATTTAACAGTCAAGTGGTGGCTATAGACAGACAGGTGCAGAAGACCAACAGTGCTGAATGTTGTAACATGAGGTAAGTTTTCTTTCTTTCAAATCCTGGGGGAATCTCTGCCATCCATACTCAATGGACTCCACTTCTACCATCAGTCCCAACTATAATGAGTGAAGTACCTCCTAAAAGATGTTAAAACACAATGCTTTCAGAATGGCTAAAGTACATGAACACAAGAATATGCATTCCACTGTCCTCTCTTTATAATTGTTTCTGCTTATGAGACTGATTGCTCTCCTATATCCTTCCATTATTTTTTCTCCCTCATCTTCCTAGTGTCACTATATGCCTGCACATAATGTAAATATATTATCTACCACATGATTAATGACCCTTAATGTTTGCCCCTCAGATCAGCAGAGGGGTTACCATGACAGACAGCAATCAAATCTATAATTATAAATGGACCTTAATTAATCCCACACTAAGAATCCACACTAACATTCATTTGTGTCTGACCAAAATTCCCTCTCCCGGTCACATTCTTCCAATAACTACTCACTGAAATGTTCTCTTCAGGTATTCCATGCACTACTGTCATCCTTTATGATTTCAATATTAATGCCATCAATAACACACACACACACTCACACACACATAGACACACACATACAGACACACACAGACACACACGCACCTTAATAAATGAAAGTGCTACTCCCTCTCTCATCACAAACAAAACGCAGGTGTATTAGTATCAATATCTTCTGAAACACCTTAATTGACCACTACCTGTCACTATCCACATCTCTTAAGTGCACCTCATTATGATTATTATTTCTCAGTCTGATGCTTAAAAAGTGTGTTTCTTCTAGTTCCACATTGGAAGGGTCTATCACACATTCAGTGTTAAGATGTTTTTATTTGATATCCAAGGTAAGTAATACTGAAGCATATTAATCCATGAAAACAATGTTTTATAAGTATAAAGGAAGACATTTTAACCATCCTATGAGCTTCCTGGTTGAAGGTGATAGAGCTGACTAGAACCTTCTTCTCAACAACCTAAGAATGATCAGCTTTGGTTGTCCAGCAATAAAATAATTCCATAGCTGTTTGGGGGCAGGATGTTTCAGGTATACCTAAGTAACTTCTCTTCCAGTCAGTAGCCTGTAATATAGGTGCTTCCATTCTTGGAACACTGTTATTCTTATTTTTTATTATTGATTTGCCTTCTGAATTTTCACCACTAAATATAATCATGTATGCAGATGACTTACTTTTTCAATCCTAAAAAGACTCACCTAACCTTCAACAGAAACTGGAAAAGACAAACTGTATACAGGTATAATTGTGTCTTCGTGTGATGTCAGTAGATGGAAATGACTGACTGCTCTTGTTAGTCATAATTCTGGCTTTGCAGAATGAGTAACTCAACTGTACCTTATTTTGCAGAAAACCCATTATCTGGTCTCATATTTGTGATCTGAGCCTCATAAAATGTGTGTCATTAAATGATGACAGATATTTGAGCTTCAGGCTTCGTATATTTCAGTGTAAGCTATTGCAAAATCTGTTATTTTAGCAGCTTTACATCCTAACTATATGAGTGATATTTACAATCTGTCCCTGATTTTGGTCATTTGCCCACATTATTTTCTGGCTTTCACACTGATTTTGTAATAAGAAGTTGAGATTTTGAAGCTTTGTTCCCCATTGTTTTTTTCAGTGTTCCTGAACTAAGAGGTTAAGATGTATGTGTAGGACTAATACATGTTTTGTAAAATATCAGCATATTTTCTCTGGCTACTGCTTATGTGAAGCAGATTTCAAAACTGCACATTTATTGTGGCTGTTATTTCTAACAATCAGATGTATGTGGTGCCCATAATAAACAAATAAGCTATAAATGCATAGTTTATTCAAGTACACTGAAACTTCTGATAATTAGACTTCATTGACTGATCAAATGTCACAGTCTGCATCTTTATCTGTTTAGTGGTTTTAAATGTATTTCCAATGCAACTATGTCTATGTAGGCACAGCCATTAGACCATGTGGTAGGACACCATGCTGGAGACCTTGTGGGATGGTGTCTGTTTATGGATGAAAGTAACCTGCTCATTTTAAAAAGTCGGAAGAAAGTACAAAAATTGACTGTAACACTGTGGAAGGTGGAAATCCTTTGTGCCAACACACGAAGATAATTTATTTCAGTAGGTAGAATAACCATTCATAAAAAAGACCCCGATAATGTACAATCCACGTATTGTCCATATAAAAAAATACCTTTTAGATACTCACAGGCAAGATAAAATTCAAATGAAGATATGTGTAAATAACCAGACCTGGGTTCCAGTTAGAAAAATGGTGAAAATATGTCCGTTTGGTCGTGTGTGCACTCCAATAAATTCCTGTGCAAAGTGCCGGTTCTGGTAAAAGTGTGTTTGCTGATCCAATCCTATAAACGTAAACACACAAGAGCTGGCGAGGATGGTAAATGCAAAAAGATGTGTGTACCAAGCGGTGGGGAAGAATTCCCGTGGCAGAATGCAGTAAATATCCACTTAGTCCGGTACAACAAATTGTCCGCCCAGAGCTGTAAACTGTAGGCAGACAACAAAGATGTAAAATGTACTCCAAACGGTGGGGAAAGTATCCCGTAACAAAAATCAGTTACCAGTCACTGAATAAAGTCCAGCGAGCTGTCCGCCCGAAGCTGGAACTGTAGGCAGACTGGCGAACCAAGTCCGCCCAAATGTAGGCACTCCAAAGGCACAAAAAGTTACAAATGTTCTCCACGAACCCAGTCCGGTAAATAAACAGTAAATAAAACAATGAATAAAGCAGAATGTAACCCAAAGCAGTTGGCTTTCTTAGTTCAAAGGCACAGGAACAAACTAGCGCTAGTTTCCCCACCGTTTGGAGTACATTTTACATCTTTGTTGTCTGCCTACAGCTTACAGCTCTGGGCGGACAATTTGTTGTACCGGACTAAGTGGATATTTACTGCATTCTGCCACGGGAATTCTTCCCCACCGCTTGGTACACACATCTTTTTGCATTTACCATCCTCGCCAGCTCTTGTGTGTTTACGTTTATAGGATTGGATCAGCAAACACACTTTTACCAGAACCGGCACTTTGCACAGGAATTTATTGGAGTGCACACACGACCAAACGGACATATTTTCACCATTTTTCTAACTAGAACCCAGGTCTGGTTATTTACACATATCTTCATTTGAATTTTATCTTGCCTGTGAGTATCTAAAAGGTATTTTTTTATATGGACAATACGTGGATTGTATACATTATCGGGGTCTTTTTTATGAATGGTTATTCTACCTACTGAAATAAATTATCTTTGTGTGTTGGCACAAAGGATTTCCACCTTCCACAGTGTTACAGTCAATTTTTGTACTTTCTTCCTAGTTTCATAAGTGTGCAATCTTCTTGGTGCATTTTAAAAAGTCATTAGTGTGAATTTGCAAGACTAATATGCATTTGTGTAAATTAAGTTGAAATTCCTTATTTTTATTAATATTCATTTGTTAAGTAGGTAAGCCCACTAATACAAGTATCCCTTTTCAAGGGTGACCTGAGTTCAGTATTTGCTTAATTTATTTTCAGAGTCACGTAGTAGAAAAATGGATGTGGAAGAAATCAAACACTGGAAATCTGGAATACAGGAATATATATATATATATGGGTCTATATTAGATGCTCGACGATCCAAAACGGCGAACACCTAATGAGCAACACATATACGCCAAAGGATGTAAAGCACAAAGGCCCTAAAATTCAAAAACAGGAACACCTAATTAATTCCCATGGCCAGCAAGGTGATTGTGGGGAAGAGGAAATGTATCCTTTTCCCCACTGTAGTGCGATCTCAGAGTTGGTATATATAAGTAGGGGGATGTGCAGGGGGGCTTGCCCCCCTGCAAAAGTCTGAGTTATGAAGTTTGTTTGTGTGTGTTTTACTTACCTGTGTGGTACTGTTCTCATTTAAAGTGTGTTCAGTATTGCGGTTTTAGACATTTAGGTCCTTCTCTCTTGTTGTAGTTCGGCATATATGTGTCGCTCATTAGGCGTTCGTGGTTTTGGACGTTCGGTTTTCTAATATAGACCCTAAATATATATATATATATATATATATATATATATATATATATATATATATATATATATATATATATATATATATATATATATATATATATAATGCGTTTGTGTGTAAAACATGCTTATTGCATTTCTGGATATTTTTTTTTTATTTCCTAACATAATTGATGAAGGATCTCTAGTTTCCTTTCATACCTATAGTAACCTAAAGCTTGTATTTCCCTTTTCTAATAGTTGTCTTATGGTCCTTACAGCAATGTTTATTATAGTCTACAGGTAGGCACTGAAGAGTTCTTTCTGCTTTTTGGTATTTTCCTTCTTTTGTTACCATTATATTTAGGGTAGCTAGGAAGTAAAGTTTCCATGCAAAAAGAGGTGAATGCAGAAACCCCCTCTGCAGGTTCCATTTGAAATGGATTGTTGATAATTTTGTGCAGATCTTCTACAAGGTGAAGCAGGTTTGCTGTGGAAAAGTCCCTTAAGATGGTCTCATTTGGTGGTTGGGTGTTACCACTAGGCCATCTAGAGAATATGGCTGGCTTGTGGCCAGATTTAATCAGGGATGAGGAGATTAAAAGTGTGATACATGTGGGGTCTGTGTAAGTAAAATCTAGGCAAGGATACTAGGGCACATAGTGTGTAATTTTACTGAAGTGCATTGGCATTAACAAAGTCTAAGAAATAGAAATAGTAAGAATATTCATTTTTAAAGGTGCAAATGTGCTAGTCAATACTTAGGTAATAAATGTCTCCATGCAAGAAGGTATTTCATTTGATATTTAATCCTTCAATAGGGTTAAAGTAACTTCCATGACATTTAGGGGACATTAATGAAGAAGTAGCTAGCAATGAAGTAAAAGCGAGATTTGTTAAGGATGATTTTGAGCTCCAGGATCTCCAATAGCAATTTGACATGCAGTAATGGTATTCGTGAAAAATATAGATGCTACCCCACAGATACTCAAGGGCTTGTAAGCATTATATGTACTAAACTCTGGCATAGTAGGAGCACTATCATTGCACTGAAGCCATGTATCAGTAACTACAGTAATATTAATGCAGTCAATGTATAGGAAGATCTCAAGTTCTGGCATCTTTCTGAGTAGTGCCACTGTAATATTATCCACATATGAGTTTGAGTTTGTTACATAGAAATGTCGAGGAAGGGGACTCTAATTAAAAAAGTACTGTGGGGCAGCAAAAGTTTTAGCCAGTATAGAGAACCCCTGGTATGACAGGATTAGGCCATCCATGATCAAACAGGAAATCTTATCTACCCATCTCATCAGAGAATGACACTTACTGGATGTTCTTAAAATGATAGTAACTACCTAACCAGTTGCTAAATCCAATTATCTTTTCTCAGTAGCAAGGCACCATTCTTGGTGACGGTAAGGCATTACTCAAGCTCAGT
>NC_056746.1:1316427223-1316479723 GCF_019279795.1 Protopterus annectens | reverse complement strand
TGGTGTCGAAAGTCTTGGCAAGATCTAGATAGGCTGTGTGAACCACCTTACCCTTGTCTATGGCTTTGGTGACTGCTTCAAAGAAGTCTAGCTTGCTACAGATCCAAACTGGGTGGGATCCAGAGTTTGGAGATTACCAATGTCTTTGTTTATAAGTTTCATGATGATACATTCCGTGGCCTTGCAGTCCAGGCTCGTCAGGCTAATGGGGCGGTAGTTCCCGGGGTCTGTGGTGGCTCCCCCCTTGTGGATTAGGATTACCGTTGCTGTGCACCATTCAACAGGCACAAAGCCTGAGGTGAGGCTATGATTGAACATGATACTTAGGTGGGGTGCCAGTTCATTCTGTAGTTTGTGTAGAACGCAGCCTGGGATGTTGTCTGGTTCCATGGGTGCTGTGTTCTTCGCTTTGGAGAGTGTGGTTTTTACCTGTGCAGCCGTGATTACAGGAACTTTGCATTCTTCCGGTATAGAGATGGGCTCTTTAGGGGGTGAGAGGGGGGGGGGTAAAGTTAGCACTGAAGCGATCTGCCAGGATGTTGGCAATATCTGTTGGGTCTGTATATTTAGTGCCTTTGTGCTTTAACTCAGAGCAGATCTGAGTGTTGCCATTGAGATTCTTGACATAGCTGCAGAATGCTTTGTGGTTGTCTTTAGAATCAGTGGCGATTTTGTTTTTGTAACTAGCTTTAGAAGATTTTATCAGGGATCGCAGCTTCTTACTGAGGCTGACCAGGGATCTGCTCCACTCGTGGGATTTTACTCTCTTTTGCAAGAGTTTCTTCCTTCTGTTGTACAGTTTGTTTATGGCAGGGGACCACCAGATTGGCTTCCTTTTTTTGGAGGATAGCATCTTAGTTCTGTTTGGGATAGCACGATCCATGCACTCATGTAAGTGCTTATAAAGTGCAATTGTGTAGAATTCAGTAGTTGTAACTGTATTGTCCATCTGCATGGGTGTCATGAAGTTCACCACTTCTGTCTTAAGAAGCATGAAGTTGGCTTTGGAGAAATTTTTTACCATGGTTTCCTTAATGGGGGTGGAGGCAGGATGTGGATATCTAGGGTAATTAGCTTATGGTCGGATCAGACCAATAAGGCATTGACTTCAGGTGTGGAACACCGGTCACTCGTATTGGTAATGACTAGATCCAAGATATTGTTGCCGCTGGTGGTGGTGTGGATAAGTTGATCCAGGGCATTGGAATTTATGAATTCCAGAAAGCGTTGAGTGAAGGAGTTGGTACATGAGTAGTTTTCCCAGTTAATGGTGGGGTAGTTGAAATCGCCCATTATTAGGGTGTTTGGTTGAACCCTAATATTTTCCAGTACATCAAGAAAAGAGGAGTGGGAATCATGGGGCATGGTGGGTGATCTGTAGCAAGCTACAATTTGGATTGCAGTTTTGCCCAGAGTTAGTTGCACTTGGATAACCTCGGCTGCATTATGCTGAGCAACTAGGCTGGAGGTATGGATATCCTTAATGAATATGGACACACCTCCGCCTTTGGTGTTCTGGTCCAGGTTACATGGCCGAAAAGTGTGGTATGAGTTATAGCCTGGTAGTGCAGGGGTGCTCTCTGGAACCTTGAAGCAGGTCTCAGTCACTGCACAGATATCGATGTTCTCCATTTTACGGAGCGTCTCGAGTGAGTGCATTTTGAGATTTAGACTTCTAGCATTGAGTAGCATCACCCTCAGTTTTTGCTTGCCTGTTCCTGTTATGGTGGTGAATTTGTCATTTGAACCTTGCCTAAAAAGGCACTATAGGGGCGGCAAGACCCTTAGCCAGTATCCAGAATCCCACGGGTGACAGGTGCAGGCCATCTCTGGCAAAGCATCGTGGTCTGTCGACCATGTCATCCCAGGCAGACAGATACTGGATCCCCTTAGAATGACGCCAGAAGCTTAGCCAAATGTTGAAGTCAATCATTTTGTCCTTGTACTGTGGCATCATTCTGGGTAATGGCAGAATGCTACTCAGGGCTAGGGTCATACCTGCCTGGGCTACAAGATTGAAGAGCTCTTCCATGTCTCTTTTCATGTAGTCCAGGGAGGTACTTCTCAGGTCGTTCACACCAACATGGACAATGACAGAGTCATATTTGTACTTGTTGTGGAGTGACTTGAGTGCGTGGGTTATTTGGCAGATCCTGGCACCTGACAGGCAGCTGACAGTAACCTTCTCCCTGTTTAGCCTGGTGAGTGGGACATCAGTGTGGCTGACTATAGAGTCACCTATGACTAGTGTGTTGGGTACGTTGTTTTGCCTTATTGGCTGTGGTTGAGTGGCACACTGAGTCTGCAGACTATGTGTCATTTGGGTTGTGTTGGGGGGTGGAGGTCGCTTGCATTTCTGCTTTGGAGGTCTCTGTTGCTTGAGCAGATTATTATTGAGAGCCTCTGCAAATGTTTTTGTGTTTCTATATGTGGATTTTGGTGGTGTAGATTTAGTGAGACTATGTGAGGAGTGTGGTGTGGTGCAAGTGTTTACCTTTTCCTCTTGACTGTCAAGTTCAGTCTTGATTGGAGAGAGCTTTACCTCCAGTTTGCCTAGATAAGTGCATCTCTCACAGGTTGTAGTGTTGGGTGGTAGGAGGAGAGGGTTGTCTGTGTACATGAGGCAATTTCTACATTGCCCCAAGATGCCCAGATTCATCAGATAGACAGGAAAGAACACTGGGAGCTGATCCTTGGACATGACTGAATAAAAAAAACTAGTTTCCTCTAGATAAGTGAGTACAAGAGCTGTTTTTCTCTAAGAAAGTGAGGAAAGTAAGTACAAAAACTGTTTTCCTCTAGGTAATGAGGAGGGTTGAGTGCTGTAGTAATTAGTAGGTTATTTAGTGCTTACAAGTTCTGAACAAGTGCTGATCATGAATAAGTAGATTCAAGTGCTAAAAGTAAGAATCTGTATATGGACTAAACTAGTTACAGGAAAGGGGGGAAACAAGTGCAAATGGGGCTTTTAAATCAGAAAGTTGAGAGAGATGGAAGAACTGCCCAAACGGCCAATAACTACAATTTCTGAACCAGAACCACTCCTTATGTGGTAGATAGGTTACCTAGTGCTTACCACTCCTACTGATAAGCTAGAAGGCTTCCCTCCAACACAGAAAGCTTGGGGGTGGGGCTCAGAAGCTTACATACAGTCCTGGATACAGCAAATCTGAATATGGACTACGCTAGTTACAGGAAAGGTATTTTTTTTTGTATATACAGAAAAGTAGCTAAAACAGCAGTCAAAACAATTCAAATGCAGTGCAAGCTAGCTCACTTGAGTATGTAGCAATGTTAGACCAAACAGTTTAAAAAAAGCAATTAAATTAAAAATGAATAAAAACAATGCAGAAAGAGTCTATTAGGTAGAATGAGGTAAAGAGGTGGGACTGGGGGCAGTGTCCTAGATCAAATCTACAGTGGGGGCGGGCAACTGCAAAAACCTCCAAATTTAAACAACAATACAGGAATAGGGAGGTTGGGTATGGGAAAACCAACACCTTCAGCAGAGATCTGAAAAACTATACAGTGAAGAAAAAATAACAGTGCACAACTCTGAAGTCAGCCAGCAATGATATAAAATTAGTCAAACAATTACCAGTACACAACTCTGAAGTGCCAGAAAAATATACTCAGCTCTGTATATCTCCAGATAGTTTGAAGAGCACTCTTTCAGGACACAGGAAGGCTCCAGCAATGATATATATGTATATATATATATATATATATATATATATATATATATATATATATATATATATATATATATATATATATATAGGTGTACTTCAAATGAGCAAAGTTTTAGAACTTCGAACATCATATGGTTAATGACCATATTATCAAAGTTTTGAAACTTTGAAAGTTCTGAATGGAGATTGCTGTACAGTGTGGGACAGGAAATTTACCATTTACCTCACTGTAGTGTGATCTCTGAGCTGGTATATTTAATTACCAGGCAATATAGGGGTGCAGGTGGCTTGTCCCCCTGCAAAATGTGAAAGAAAACTGTTTTTTTTTTTATTTTTCATTTTATTTGATGGTTGGTGTTTCAACACTTCGAACATATGGTCGTCGACCATATGATGTTCAAAGTACTGAAACTTCGATCATCTGAAGTAGACCAAGATATTCAGAACTTCAAAAGTCATATGGTCAGGACCATGTTATCGAAGTTAAGAAACTCTGAACATTTTGAATTGAGATTGCAGTGCAGTGTGGAAAGGGAAATTTCCCCTTTTCTGCAATGTAGTACAATTTCAGACTTGATATATTTAATTAGCAGGGGGTGTGGGGGTGCAATGGGGCAATTTTTTTATTATTATTTTTTTTTATGTTCAAAGTTCCAAAACTTTGATCATATGGTCTCGGCCGCATGAATTTCAAAGATTCTAAACTTCGATAATCTGACATAGATCCATATATATATATATATATATATTTATATATATATATATATATATATATATATGTGTGTGTGTGTGTGTGTGTGTGTGTGTGTGTATGTATGTGTGTGTATATATATATATATATATATATATATATATATATATATATATATATGTGTGTGTGTATGTGTGTGTATATATACATATATCTATACATATATACATACATGTACATATGGGTTGAGTTTTCAGAAATTTGAAATTCATATGGTTGAAACCATATGATCAAATTTTTAAAACTCAAAGCTTTTGAATGGAGATCGTGGTACAGTGAGGATGAGGAAATATATCTTGCCCCCGTACAAAAACATAAAAAAGGTAGATTTTTGTTTATGTTTGAGTTTTTGGAAACTCGATCATATGAATTTCGAGTTTCTGATATATATATATATATATATATATATATATACACACTCACACGTATACATTTGTCCATATTAAGGCAAAATGTTAGCATGCAATGAGTGGCTGAAGACATGGTAATATGATTAGTTTCAGTATATGTCAGCCTGGAGTGATATGTGCTTAAATGCTTTGCATCTGATGAATGTAACTACTCTCTTTGTATCCATTTTTAGACCATGTCATACTTAAACATTTAACATGTAAACAATTACAGAAAGCGTTAGGAGGGAGACAGAGGTCTTAAAATAAAAACCATGATTTAGAAGCTTTCCTTAGGTATTGCGCATCATTATAAGTCTTGTGTAAAGATTTATAGTCTGTATCTGCACTGCTGTGTGTTTCTGAAATGTGTAAAGAAATGCATTAACAATAAACTGAATACATTTATTTCTTTAATGATTATAGTAGAAGCTGGTCAAATTATCTGATGGACAAGACAATGAATTCATGAAGTCCTGCACATTAACATTTCATTATTCATTATACCCTTGTCAGAGGCATAGCTAGTGTGGAGCAAAGGGGTAGCCACCTTCTGAGCCACGTATTAGAGGAAATGATCATTTGATAATGATCAGGATTTAGGGCGTCACCAGCGTTCAGGTTTAACTTACAGTAACGCATAATATTTTTCTCTTGTTTTAGTCAATTTGCAGCTTAGGGAACAACACTCTACTAAAAGATACATTCAAACTGAGGCCATTCAGATCATAAAGCATTACTCAGCTCTCTCCTGTTCTTTAGTAATTGATTGCTTATGCAATTTATGCACAAGGATGTCTGTGATGTATTCATAATTAAAACCCCTAATCCCTATGCTGGACATGGGCAGCTTGTGTTGCCTTTCTTGTTCATTTTAGTACAAACCCGCATTAGCGGCCTGCAATTAGGAATGGGTACTGCAGCATCCTTTTTCACGTCTTTATTTCTAAATGTGAAAATAAAAGGCTGCAAGAATTATATTATTTACACGTCTTTTCAAGTTTTTATGAACATTTGCTGGGGTCACTGTAGCAAGGAATAACCCCTGATATGCTGTATTATCCTCAGATGTCATCCTTACTTATAGTAACTGGGAATTGAGTACAATACTTTCTTCAGCCCATAGTAAATGATGACAACATACACCTACCATGCATGCTGCATGTGTGTGTGCTGTAGTGAATGATGACAACATGCTCCTACCACGCATTCCACATGTGTGTGTGCTCTAGTGAATGATGACATCATATGCCTACCATGCATTCTGCATGGGTGTGTGCTGCAGTGAATGATGACAGCATATGCCTACCATGAATTCTGCATGTGTGTGTGCTATAGTGAATGATGACAACATACGCCTACCATGCATTCTGCATGTGTGTGCACTGTGGTGAATGATGACAACATGCGCCTACCATGCATTCCGCATGTGTGTGTGCTCTAGTGAATGATGACATCATATGCCTACCATGAATTCTGCATGTGTGTGTGCTGTAGTGAATGATGACAACATATGCCTACCATGCATTCTGCATGTGTGTGTACTGTAGTGAATGATGACAACATGCGCCTACCATGCATTCTGCATGTGTGTGTGCTGTAGTGAATGATGACAACATGCGTCTCCCATGCATTCTGCATGTGTGTGTGCTGTAGTGAATGATGACAACATATGCCTACCATGCATTCTGCATGTGTGTGTGCTCCAGTGAATGATGACAACATGCGCCTACCATGCATTCTGCATGTGTGTGTGCAGTAGTGAATGATGACAACATGTGCCTACCATGCATTCTGCATGCGTGTGTGTGTGTGTTGTAATTGCCCAGCACTAATATGTAGCAGTGCACGGTACATTCAAACATCTGGTTCCAGCTGTATGCTGTCAGCAAAGGGAATGCAAAACCCTGTAGTATATTCATACCAATATATGGAGTAATTATATATATATATATATATATATATATATATATACATAGATATATTAGTCATCCATCAAATCATCATTTCATTGACATGGTTAACATCAGAACAGTAACATTTAAGTAGAAATGTCAACACAGTTATGTGAGGCCGCATCCTCACACCTCTTGCTATTATATTTACTAACTCCAAGACTGCACAATTGCAGAGGAAGGGGTATATTGCCTAAGCCCAGGCATTGTGCAAACTCACACAACTGTTGACAATCTGTTTTGTTGACCAAAGCGTGTCAGTGAAATAGAGGTCAATTTAACATCAAATCAGTTAAGGGCAGAGAACCGATGTGTGTGTGTGTGTGTGTGTGTGTGTGTGTGTGTGTGTGTGTGTGTGTGTGTGTGTGTGTGTGTGTGTGTGTGTAGGTGTTATTTAAATGGTGGAGAAGTAAATTAGTTGAACAGTGAATAAACTATTAAATGTCTTCAACAGAAACAAGTTAGCAAACTGTGCAAATCAATAGATAAATCCCAAAGCCACAGGACCCGAAGCCAGATATTAAAATGCACAAAACTTTTAATAAGTCACAACACACCAGTACATAAACCAAGCGCTTTCACCCGGCTCCTGCCAGGCTTTCTCAAGGAATTAATAAAATCCAAAGTACCATTGCCATTAATATATCACATTACATAATCAGCTGATCACTAAATCAGCTTCAATTAATTAAAATACTACTGCTTTGCTCTAAAATATAACTTCAAAAGGACAATTGTAATGTGTGCAAACAATACATACATCAAACATTTTGCCTTTTCATCCTTGTCCAAATCATTATATGATACTTAAATTAAAAACAACTATTATGATAATAAATAAATGATAATAAAAATAATACAGAATCAGAATCCTGTCCAATCAAAGCTTTGCTTTTCTAAGTTTCAGGACACAACCAATATTAATGTTGTCATTTAACCCGGGGAAGCTGGTAGCATCCAGTCTCAACTGCCAGAAACGCTCGCGAAATTCTAAACGGGTCTCCCAAACTATTAAATGTGACTGAAGCTGAATGGATCATATATTATTTGTTCTGTTTTCTCTTCAAGATCGTAGAAGAGTAGGAATTGTGGAATTTGTCTTTTTCCCATTTTACTGTGATGTTGCATATAATTATTGAGGATGTAGGAAAGCTTGTGCTTCCTGAAAAAATTGTGTGCACTGCATTTTTTATTAATTTATTTGAGTTCTTATTAGTTCTTGTTGATGTTTTAAAGATCGATGTCTTGAATATTAAACTAAAGGTGGTATTCACAGTCACTGTGTGAATGCAGTATGGTTATTTGCGACATTTGTGAATGAGCATAGCTAGTGATTCATAGAGGTCATTAATGGTAATACACGATGCCTGTGAATGAAAAGTAAGTATAATGAGATATAAATGAAAAATTGTGTTACGTGGCAGTTACTAATAACGTGTTCTTGCAAGTCACAGTCCCGTGGCTGAGCTTATTCTCTGTCTACTTTTCACCCCAACAACCATTGTATGCCTAAGCACTTACATAACCCAAACCCTGTGATGGCTTCAGGACTTTGTTCATGAATGCACAAGCATTTCCATGACACCAAAATAAATTTTTCCCCAACGATCCCTTCAGTAGTTTGTATAAATATGCACAAGCATCAAAATGAAACATTTCCCCAAGCAATCCATTCAGTAGTTTGACCATGCACATACAACCACTTCAGTTATATCAGATTAAACATTTCCATGTCAATCCATTCAGAAGCTTGACCAAGTATGGAGAAGCACTTCACTGATACCAAATGAAACACTTCCCCAAGCGACCGCTTCAGTAATTTGAGCATGTATGTACAAGCACTCAAATAACAATAAAATGAAGTATTTCCACCTATTTTAGCTCTGCATAAATCCATTTATCCATAGATCTGTCACACATTACTCACTAAGTTCAGGATCCTTTATGTGTTTTGTATGCAAATGTGTTCCTTTATGTTTATCTCTATGAATCAGAATAATATGCCAATGTGTAAAGCACCTAATCCTAGTAGTAACTCTCCCCCTAATACTTATGACTTAAGTATGTTTCAAGTTTGCTGTAAGGAGGCGTGTAACCAAACCATCTTCTTGTTTCAGAAGTCAGCATGGTTCACATACGTGGCACACTGATGTCCCACTCACCAGGCTAAACAAGGAGAAGGTTACTGTCAGCTGCCTGTCAGGTGCCAGGATCCACCACATAACCCACACACTCACTCCGCAACAAGTACAAATATAACTTTGTCATTGTCCATGTTGGTGTGAATGACCTGAGACGTACCTCCCTGGACTACATGAAAAGAGACATGGAAGAGCTCTCTGATCTTGTAGCCCAGGCAGGTATGACCCTAGCCCTGACTAGCATTCTGCCATAGCACAGAATGATACCGCAGTACAAGGACAAAATGATTGACTTCAACAATTGGCTAAGCTTCTGGTGTCATTCTAAGGGGATCCAGTATCTGTCTGCTTGGGATGACATGGTCGACAGACCACGATGCTTTGCCACAGATGGCCTGAACCAGTTGCCCCTAGTTTTCTGGATAAGGCTCTTGCTGCCCCTACAGTGCCTTTTTTAGGCAAGGTTCAAATAACAAATTCACCACCATAACAGGAACAGGTAAGCAAAAACTGAGGTAATGCTACTGAATGCTAGAAGTCTAAATCTCAAAATGCACTCACTCGAGGCACTCCTTAAAATGGAGAGCATCGATATCTGTGCAGTGACTGAGACCTGGTTCAAGGCTTCAGAGAGCACCCCTGCACTACCAGGCTATAACTCATACCACATGTTTCGGCCATATAACCTGGACCGAAACGCCAAAGGTCAAAGGTGTGTCCATATTCATTAAGGATATCCACACCTCCAGGTTAGTTGATCAGCATAATGCATCCGAGGTTATCCAAGTGCAGCTAACTCTGGGCAAAACTGCAATCCAAATTGTAGCTTGCTATAGATCCCCCACCATGCCCCAGGATTTCCACTCCTCTTTTCTAGTTGTACTGGAAAATATTAGGGTTCAACCAAACAACCTAATAATGGGTGACTTCAACTACCCCACCATTAACTGGGTAAACTACTCGTGTACCAACTCCTTAGCTCAATGCTTTCTGGAATTCATAAACTCCAATGTCCTGGATCAACTTATCCACACCCCCACCAGGGGCAACCATATCCTAGACCTAGTCATTACCAACATGAGTGACCGGTGTTCCACACTTGAAGTCAACTCCTCGTTGGTCCGATCCAACCATAAGCTAATCACCCTTGATATCCACATCCCACCCCCATCCCCCATTAAGGAAACAACAGTAAAAAATTTCTCCAAAGCCAACTTCATGCTTCTTAAGACAGAAGTGGTGAACTTCATGACACCCATGCAGATGGACAATGCAATTACAACTGCTGAATCCTACACAAAAGCACTCTATAAGCACTTACACGAGTGCATGGATCATGCTATCCCAAACAGAACCAAGATGCTTTCCTCCAAAAAAAGGAAACCAATCTGATGGTCCCCTGCCATAAACAAACTGTACAACAGAAGGAAGAAACTGTTGCAAAAGAGAGTAAAATCCCATGAGTGGAGGAGCTCCCTGGTCAGCCTCAGTAAGAAGCTGAGATCCCTTATAAGATCCTCCAAAGCTAGCTACGAAATAAAAATCACCACTAATTCCAAGGACAACCACAAAGCATTCTATAGCTATGTCAAGAATCTCAATGGCAACACCCAGATCTGCTCTGAGTTACAGCACAAAGGCAAGAAAGTTACAGAACCAACTGATATTGCCAACATCCTGGCAGATAGGTTCAGTGCTAACTGTACCCCCCCCCCACTCTCTAAAGGGCCCATATCAATACAGGAAGAATGCAGAGTCCCTGTAATCACAACTACACAGGTAAAAGCTGCACTCTCTAAAGCCAAAAACACAGCATCCATGGGACAGGACAACATCCCAGGCTGCGTTTTACATGAACTTCAGAACAAACTGGCTCCCCACTTAAGCACCATGTTCAATAATAGCCTTGCATCAGGCTTTGTGCCCACTGAATGGTGCACAGCAACAGTTATCCCACTCCACAAAGGGGGAGCCACCACTGATCCCGGGAACTATCGAACTATTAGCCTGATGAGCCTGGTCTGCAAGGCCATGGAACGTATCACCATGGAACTCATAAACAAAGACATTGGTAACCTCCAAACTCTGGATCCCACCCAGTTCGGGTTTGTGAAAGGTAGATCATGCCACATGAACCTGATCGACTTCTTTGAGGCAGTCACCAAAGCCGTAGATAAGGGTAAGGTGGTTCAAACAGCCTATCTTGACCTTGCCAAGGCTTTCAACACCATCCCCCATTCTGGAATTATAGCTAAACTCACTAAACTAGGTATAAATCCCTATGTCACAAGATGGGTTGCCAACTGGCTCACTGACAGTACCCACACTGTAAAAGTTGCAGACTCCAAATCTGACCTCAAAGCAGTGACAAGTGGAGTACCACAGGGTTCGGTCCCGGGACCTCTCCTGTTTGGTATCCACTTCTCTGAAGTACAGGCTAACACAGAAGGCCTCTGTCTAACGAAGTTCGCAGATGACTGCAAACTAGGAGCCATAGTCAAG
Source organism: Protopterus annectens (assembly GCF_019279795.1). NCBI lineage: Eukaryota > Metazoa > Chordata > Ceratodontiformes > Protopteridae > Protopterus > Protopterus annectens. The sequence continues at coordinate 1,316,468,293 of NC_056746.1, read as the reverse complement.
TCCCCAAATGATGTGGACATCCTACAGAAGCGCCTAGCTGAGACAGATGCCTGGTGTCAGAGCCATGGCCTCAAGCTCAGTGCCAAAAAGTGCAGTGTCATCACCTTTGATAAAAACTCTGAACCCATGAACTACCAGATAGACAGCAATCTACTTAACACCAAATGTGTGATAAGAGACCTTGGGACCCAGGTGGACAGTAGTCTCTCCTTTGATAGTCACATCGCCACAGTAGTCAGGAAGTCCTTCTATGTGGCACACCTCATCATTAAAGGGTTCTCATCCAGGAAATAAGAGGTCATTGTTCCCCTCTACTCAACACTCATTAGACCCATTATAGAGTACAACGCCCCTTTTGGAATGTACCTCACAAGACATCTGCAGCAGCTGGAAAGGCCACAGAAGTACCTCACAAAGAGGATTACTGGCCTCAAACAAATGGCCTACACTGACCGCCTCAAAAAACTCCAGCTTTACTCCGTAACATATCGCCTACTCCGAGGTGATCTCTGACTAACATATAAAGCTATGTCAAACCTAGAGCTGTTGGACATGCTACACCTAAAGAAATCCCAATCCCTCCGAGCTACACGCCCTAGGGACCTAAATCTTGTCACCACAATAAACAGGACATGCTGGAGGGATAGATTTCTGTCCCAGAGACTTCCCATACACTGGAACAGGCTACCCATCAATGTCAAGCAAAGTTCTTCATTAGCACTCTTCAAGAAAAATCTTGATGAATGGATGGGAAATAGGAAATGCACCCCAGGGATCACTTCTGTGTCTCTGCTCGACAGTGGCTCAGGAAAATAACTTTCATGGGTGGCGTAAGCCAGGGAACCTTGTTGGCTAGGCTTACATAGGCCCTTGGGCTGATAGCCTAGTACCTACCTATGAACCTCCATTTACATAACCGCTTATTGATGCTATTTGCAGAATGTTGCTACATACCAATGAAGGGCAGGACCATGAATACCTCCCTAAGTGTAATATACTCTTGTGTGTGTGTGTGTGTGTGTGTGTGTGTGTGTGTGTGTGTGTGTGTGTGTGTGTGTGCATATTTGTATATATATATATATATATATATATATATATATATATATATATACACACACACACACACACACCACACACATAAAAAACACATAAAAAAATCTATATTTATATATATATATATAAAATTACACACTCTTTATAAAAATATATCTAAAAATTATTTATGACAGCAATGGTTTGATCATGAAACAAATAAAAAATACGTATGTTCTGCATTTCCTTTATAACCAACAACATCATTCAAAATTGGAGATTTCAGTAATGATTATATTATCTTTAGTAATTTTCATCAGCGAAGCTTGTAAAAGTACAAGCCTTTTCTTCAGTATGTATCATTCAAAGTATAAAGGCAGCTAATGAGCATTTGCTGAAGCCTTATATCTCTGATAAAGTCTTCAAAATTCACTTCTAAGAATGTTAATTATTTGGAATAAAGCAAAGTATATATTCTTTTCATAAATGTGTTCTTCAAAGCTTGTGGCATATAAACTGTCTTGTGAACAAGATGTGGACATTTTACAGTTTGCAGCTGTTTTGCTTCAGAAGAATTAGGTTAAGGCAGGTCATAAAACACATTACATGACCCCCAATTAAAAATATGACCCTCTGAATTAGTTCTTTATGGAATAATAAGATAAACTGAGCTATTAATATTTTGAAAGAGTCTTGCCAGCTTTGAATGCCATTATTCAACCATCAGTAACCGAACACTACATTTCAAAACATGGCTTTTTAAAAGCTGTATGAAACATTCCTAAGCAATATCTTGACACTGCAAGAGATGCTATGTCAGAGGACTAATCTTACCATATTAAACAGTGAGATGAAAAAAATCACGTGTGTGTGTGTGTGTGTGTGTGTGTGTGTGTGTGTGTGTGTGTGTGTGTGTGTGTGTGTGTGTGTGTGTGTGTGTGTGTAGTGCTCATATTGTCACATAGTCTGGGTCAGTTTAATAATAGTTAAAATTTTAATGTCTTTTAAAACCAAATACTGTTAGATTTCTTGTCAGTGGTCCATAATGTATTTCAAACCTAGCTGTCAGTAATATTTTTTTAAAATGCATATATATAATCCCACAATGGGAGATAGAGAGTTTTCTTCCTGAAAAACAATTTAGATATTATACAGTGGCAAAATTATTTCAGTTATATCCATTGAACTAAAAATGTTTTTCTTCATGAGGATATGATTAAATGTCTCAATGTCAAGGAAAAAACACGCAAATGCATTAAAATTGAATGCTCCTTGCTAGGAAATATAAACAAGCTGGCATCATTTTCTTTCCTTCACTAAACAATCTTTTTCTAATGATATCATCACACATATTTTAAGCCGCAAGTTTCTTACTACTCTTACTAACTGGGGCAATCTCAAAATAATGAACAGAGAGAGAGTTGTATTTATTATTTACAGCTTGTCATTCTGTGTAATGAAGATACTTCGACTGTGAACCACAGAAAAGAAACACATCACTGAAGGTAAAAATCACAGAAGAAACACTGAAATGCTATGCTGGGTAAAAATCTTTTATTTGTGTCAGTATTTTATTTGTCTTCCTTGTGATTATATCCTGTTCTGATAATGTATTCTGTTTTTACTAGAATGTTCCATTACAGGAAACACAACAAAAAGAGTAACTGTTCCTGCGTTCTGCTAATGCTCACCATCACATCTGAACTTTTTTTCAGTAGCAGTACAGATTACATAAAATATTTACTGCATCTTATTTTTTTATTTTATTTTTTTATATGGCAATGCCTGAGTCCGCTTTACCTGTTCCCTGCTACAATGGGCACTGCTGTCTTGCCACACAGCCATTGATAAAAAAATCATTCATTCATTAGGGATGAAGGCGGAGTTGAGGTCATTACCCTATACCGTTAATTGGCTGCAGGTTGAAGGTTTCACTGTGTGGGGAATGGACAAGTATTATGTTGTGACAGCACTAGGCCACAGGGACTGTGAGATCAGTAAGAGTTTCTACTGAAAACATAAGCATTTTAAAAATTGTTTTTTTTATTCACGGGTATACCTGCTCAGTTCTGTCTGCAGAATAATGCATAAGCAGAGAAGGGGAATCTCTGTTGCAACAAGCTCTTCATCATCTGTATATCCCACAAGTTACCCCATTTGGACCGTCTTGTATGCAGCTGATATACTGTTTGTGACTGATTTACAGCCATTTGGAAGTGACACTTGCATGTATAATCTGTGTGCAGTATTGTGGCTATAAAATGAGGTAAGGCTATATACAAGGTCTTACATTCTCGTATAGCAAGCTTTATGAAACATGTAGGGCTTTAGTATATTTCGTTTTTATATGAGTCTTTTTCTGTAGGGATCAGCGTCTTAAATTCCACCCTTCATTAGTAAATCATATTTATACTGGTATACTTTTTCATGGATCTAGTCTTCTTTCTTTGCTCTTACTGAGATGAAGCATTTTATTTTTAAGGAGCAGATTATTACATAGTTTAACACTGCAGTGGTGGTGCTGCGGTAGCATTGTCGCCTCACAGTTAGACGTTGCCCGTTCGATTCTCAGTTAGAGCGTCTTCTGTGTGGCAACATTAGTGAATGGGCATTCCTTGTTAGGCCCGGCAAGCGAGCACGTAAAAATCTACTGCCAATCATTAGTGGACCGGAGTTCCGCTGTGGCGACCCCTAACCGAGAAAAGCCGTAAGACACAAACAAACAAACAAACAAGCAAACCAGTGCCTTCTCCACTTAGTGGTATATTTATTTATCTTTTTTTCTATCTATTAATTTATGTATACATGTATGCAAGTACACATTTGTTGACTGGGGTAGAACACTGATCCAAATGGACCATTTTAAGGCTCAAGATGAAAAAAAAAAAAAAAAAAAGATAGAAGGTAATATATTGGGTGTAGTTTGAGAAGTGGCTCTTAGATTATAAGTAGACTAAGCTGTTTCTGGAAATGTCTGAGCCAAGCTTTCTGCCCAAACCAGATTGTATAACACGATACCCAGAAGGAGAGAATTTCTTTGCGGTACAGGCAGTCACTTGGCTTTTGCAAGAGTAAGATGGTGGTGTTCCCCCTTTGAGGATGTGTTAATGATCTGGCAAATGTTGTTTGAGGTGATTAGTAGAACAGAACATTTCTTTTGTGAAGCAAAAACAACGAGCCTATATTGAAGCTAAGGGAGGAGAACAACGGTTGATTACGTCAGCCTCCGCTAACTGTGAGACTCTGAGCAAGTCATTTAACCAAACACCACCCCCAGGCTGAGTCCAAAAAAGGTCCATGACGATCAGCACTCTACCCTGGCAAAGAAATACAAATAAGACTCTTCTTCCTTTCCCTTTTACAACCATAGCTATGGGAAAGAGGATGGTGGAAATTCTCTGACGCAGAAGTATAAGTTATTATCTTTGGCTTAGTGACTTGACTGAGATACTGGATGTTAAAAGAACGGTATTTCTAGTGTGGGACTAGGAGTTGTAGAATGCAAACACTTTTTGAAGAATTCAGAAGAATATTGGTTTTATTTTTCCATGGCCGAGTATTACGTTGTATCTGGTTAGCCAGTTACTTACAAAGGTCACATCAAGGTCAAGCTGCTGTTTATATGACCCCTGGTGTAGAGGCAGATCTGTAGATGACCATGTCATTCACATACAGTACAACTGGGAGAGAGGGTGGACATCAAAAGGGAGGCTGCTGATAATAAGAGAGAAGAGAATAAGTGAAAATGCTGAGCCTTGAGGGACACCTTTCAAGATGTGAGCTAGGATCTTGCTCTACTTTTCCATGCTACAAAAGACCATGTTTAAAGCATCATTAAAACACTTCCAGCTTATGTAATATTTTTACAGAATATTCTCCTTTAACCATTGTACAGCTGTTCATTGTAGGCCATAATTTTCCCCCTTGAAAATACTTACATTTATCTGATACATTTGGTATTTTAAGAAGTTCTGAGTTAATAGTATCAGTATTTTAAAAAGTGTCTCTAGACTGGGGTCTTTCGCCATTTTTTTTTTGCTTTGTCCCTTACTCTGGGGTAACAGGTGAGAGATATATTGTGAGACTTTAATTAATCCAGCTGCTTAGTGCACATTACATGGTGTTTCTGCTTTCTCCACAGTCATGTGATCATGAAGTCAGTATGAATAACTAAGAGGATTTAGTAAGTGAAAGCTTCTGTATTAGTGCAGAGGCCCATAAGAATGCATTTTTGTGCAATTCTGGTTTACTAGCACTTCTGTTTTTTATTCTTACTCATCAAGTACCCATTCTTGGTGTTATGAATTGATTAGCCATAAGGGAAGCTGAAATAAATCACAAAATCATTTGCCAAAATGGTCAATTTCTTCCAGCATGAACAATGACAAAGTAAGTCTGATTGCACTAAGATATAAAGTATATAATGAATGTAAGTGGTTTTAGTGTAGTCATTTGCATGTGAATCATCCCTGCACATGTTAAGGTAACACAAAAACAAAAGCAATGCATTATGCAGTAATTAACAACTGTAGTATTCTGTAAAGAGAGTAGAGAATTATTTAATGTATTTGGATGTATTCTATACAACAAGCAGAGAATATAACACATTTTTGTTGTTAACACAATGCAAGGCATACCTCTCAATTTATATTTCTTTGCTTGGGAATTCTGGATAAATGAACAAATTACTAAAATCAAGGGCAAATTTTAATTCACTTAAAAAAATGAATAGCACAGGTTTTGCATCAACATGCATTTCTGAACAAATAAGAAGCAAGAAATAAAAAAAAGAATAAGATTATTGACTAATTGTAATCATCCCGAGTGTTTTACCAGAAAATTGTGCAAAAATATGAGGCAAAAATCAGATACAGTTGAGAGGTATGTTTAAGCATTTTGGCTGAACAGCTTTGCTCAAATCTGATTTCACAAAAGCTGCACTGGAATGAAATGCCATTTATGTTATTCTTGAAAGAAATATTAGCTATTCAAATGATGGTTCCATAATACACAAGGCAGATGCTGTAGGACTACAGCCAGCGTTTGGTTTATAGTAATGATTTTTTTGTATTACTTTTACATTTAGAGTAAGGTTTTTGCATTGGGATTTACGGTAGATTTATATTTGGAATAAGATTAATGGTGTCTGTCTGTGTTTTTCTCTGCTGAATATGTAACTTCCAATCAAATCTGATATTAGATAAACCCGTGAGAAGGAAGCTGACTGGTTGGGGGAACAGAAACATACAAGAAGATAGTAGGTACTGCGAATCAAGAGGGGAGCTGGTTACCATTCACAAGTTATGTTCAAATCTCTTCTTTGAACAAAAACAATTATATGAAACAGAAATCAAAACACAATAACTCAGATGATCTCCCTCTACAATGATATTAATATCATACCTCTGTACCCGTCTTTTACATAATCAAGACTAGGGTCACTGTGCTTCAGAGAATGGGGGAATTCTCCCTGCAGTAACTCCTACCCCTATAACCAATGTGTGATTTCAGTTAGTGGTGTATTGGCACACAGCCTGCTGTTGCTAAAGTAAATTATATTTCAGTCAGCAGCGTAAAATCCAAAGCTAACTATGCTTGTTTTCCTTTGTTTTACAATTACTAAGACAGTCCGCTGCCCTCCCTTAACTATGTACTTTCTATATTAGAAAACTACAATCAATGCAAACTAGTTCATTGTTATGCTAAACACATGCAACTGTGTCTCTCCTTCCTTCAGGATTTTACGTCTGCCTTATACAAAATTTTCAGACTTGGAATGCATCTACAACTGAATCACTAGTGATATATTTAAATTCAGTGTTTCCAACATGGTTGTTAGGGCCATTTATTCCAGAATTCCTAATTTTTCTGCTCCAGTTTTATGCTCTGATATCATCCATATCAGCCACAATCTTGAATTTGTGTCAAAGTTGATGAACATAAGGGCAATATATCTGATGATTGTCACACCTTTAGGGACTAGGTGTGTATTATTATCAAGTCCTGTTGATATCCTCTTAAGAATATCTCTTAAATAAAGTACCTTTGGTCCGTACATGGCTAGTGTACTGCAGTATCTTATAGGTTCATAGGTTGGTACTAAGCTATCGGCCCTAGGGCCTATACAAGCCTAGGCATAACAATTCCCTGGATATTTCTTCACACAATATTTACTTCCCTGGACCCCTGTCTTGTAGGGTGACTGATGTGATCAGCGGGGTGAATTTCCTGTCTCCCATATTTTTTTGGAGAGGGCCAAGGAGTCACTCTGCTTAACATGTATGGACAGTCTATTCCAGAGTATGGGGAGTCCCTGGGTCAGGAACCTATCCCTCCAGCATGTCTTGTTCATTATGATGACAAGGTTTAGATCCCTGGTGCATGTGGCTCTGAGGGATTGGGATTTCTTTAAGTGGAGGTTTCTTGGTGAGGCTTACAGACATTGAACTTGGACATATGCAGCTGGTGCATAATTCTGCAGCCTACTACTTACTGAGGTATCTGAATATCATTATATTATATTGGTACAGTAAAGTCTGCAGTGGTAACTGGTTAGGTTGCATATTGCAAATAAAGTTCTTATATTTCTGTATTTAGTCTTGCACATCCTGGGTACCCGTTAGTTTTGGGATCTTTGCTAATATAAATCTGCTCCTACCCTGCAGTCCTCCAATCTTTGGTTGCTGGAGGCTCCACATTTTGGCTAGATTCATCTAGTGAACATGTTTTTGCTTTCCAGAGGCCTTAGCTTTGTAAATTCCTACCAATGTGAATGATGTCTGCGCCAGCCCTTGATGGTTTTAAGAGATCCCTAAAGTATAATTTTTTTTAACCTGACATTTGGAGGTAAGGACCATCTACCATATAATTTATGTATTTTTCTAATTGTTGGTTTATTTGTCATTTTTTTTTTTGTAACACTGCCTATATACGTGATAATACGCACTTAAATAAATCTGAATTTAAATTTGAATTAAAGCTCCGGCAGAGTAATTTGTGCTGATAAGTAGTGTGGCCACGGACTGTGGAAGGCAAGTGTAATTGTAAATAACTGTTATCTTCTTCATGATAGTATAAGCTGAAGACAAAAAAAATCAGTCAACTGAAAATTCCTTGTCTTCTTGAGACACTAACCTTGCTCCAAACAGCAGCATAGCAACAGCATCTCGCCAAAAAGTCAAGGGAAGGTGTAAAAACTAATTTGCATAATTGAGCACTAAATCAGAATAACGAGCAACACATATTTATTATTATATTTATTTATTTGACATTTTTTGACCAGTATGTTCCAACTGAGCCAAGGCCCTTTTTAAGCTCCACAGTACAAAAGAACAAGTTAACAATAGTATAAAAAATGCAATAGAATACAATAATATGAAAGTATAAAAATACAAAACAAAGCAAACATTCTGACCTATGTCTATTAGCAAGATTTACATTTATGTAGTAATACCACTAGCATGTAACCTGGTAAAATTAATTGCACTACAATGCTTGTAACATAGGAAATTACTAGGCTATTGGCCCTGAGACCCTTACAAGCCTAACCAAGAATTTAGCCCATGTTCCAACAAGTCAGCACCCTATGCCACTGTCCAGCAGGGACATAGGTGGAATCCCAGGGGTGTGTTTTCTGTTCCCCATTCAGTTATCCAGGTTGCGCTTAAAAAGGTTTAATGAGGTACTCTGCTTTACGTGGAGAGAGAGTCTATTCCACAAAAGGGGGAGTCTCTGGGACACAATAATCTAATAACCTATCTGGGAAGAATACAGAACCAAATAAGCACACTGTCAGCCATTTTATGTGACAATGACAAATGTTATTAATAATACCAAAGCCATTTGTCACAAAATCTAGTGCGAATTCATAATTAAGAGTTTTGATTTTTAAAGGCATTTCTTTATGCTACAAACTACAGAAAAAAAAAGCTAAGTACTCACATAAATGGAGAACATGCACACTTTGTTCATAGCATGCAGTATGTACAGTATTTTTCTTTGTCATACTGAAGCTTATCAGTCTGCAATGAATGAAAATGATTAACAAATAGCAGGAGCCACCAAACAATGAATGTGGTCATCTTGGGTGTAGCCAGGCATACTCCACTCCTGCTGCTTTATACACCTTGAAAATTATTTTGTGTAATGAGCTATAAAGAAGTAAACTGTGGAAAGAAAATTTACATATTTACCATTTTTATATTTTATCAGTTTATTAATTTTATTAAACGAACTTTGCTTCAGAATGCATGGATACTGAAATGGAGTTTCTTTTTAAGCCGAAAAGTTTCAGTAGTTTTTTCCTTCACTTCCAGTCATTGAGTTAGAAGTAGCCAAGGAACCATCTTGCTGATGACAACTGCTTAACAAATCAAGTCAATGAAAAAATGAAATATGCTTTTTTTCTTTTCTCAGGGGGCAAGCGTCCCTTCACCCCATTTGGGGTACAAGCCCATTCATATCTGAAACATACATATATATATAATATTTAATTGAAAACCAGTATTCAAGGCAAATAACAGATTTTAAACGAAAATAGGAGGGGTGCTTCACACCCCACACCCTGCAATGTGGGGGGCTGCACCCCCACACACCCCTAACTATATATACACCAACTCCAGGGTCGCATGACATTGGGGAGGGGGACAAATCCCAGTTTTATGCATTAAATACTGGTTTTTGATCAAATGAAATTTTGATCAAATGGGTTTAGGTCAAATGGTCTTTCGATCAAATGAAGTAGACCCATATATATCTATATCTATCTATATATATATATATATATATATATATATATATATATATATATTTATATATATATATATATATATGGGTCTATATCTTATGATCAAAATTTCAGAATATCGAACATAAGACATAGAAACATTTATGCAAAAGTACATAACATCGAAGATGTACTTACGCGAAGTACATAACATTGAAGATGTACTTTCACATAAGGTGTTTCTCTACCCTCCCCTCCCCTACCCAAAACCTGAAATTTAAAATTTTACAAAATACTCTTGGGGGAAAGCCCCCTGCACCCCCCCACACCCCCCTACTTAAATATACTAAATCCGTGGTCGCACTGCCGTGGGCGAAAGGATGTAATTCCTTATCCCCACTGTAATGCACTTCAATGAATTGGCTTATGCGAAAGTACATCTTCATTGTTATGTACTTCGCGTAAGTACATCTTTGATGTTACGTACTTTCGCATAAATGTGTTTCTATGTCTTATGTTCGATATTCTGAAATTTCAATCATAAGACATAGACCCGTATATAAATATATATATATATATATATATATATATATATATATATATATATATATACATACATACATACATACATACATACATACCACCAACATAAACACAAAGAAAGGAGAACTATCCCAAAGTGCACACTTAGAATGTGCATCGACAGTTAATTCCTATGAAAAGCAGTGGCCAGGGAGTTTAACTTCACCAAGGTGTACTCAACAAGTCAGTTAATCTGCAAACCTTAAGTTGATGAGCAGTAAAGCAACCATTTTGTTTAGAATTGAAAAGGTCTGGTGTCCAGAAATGTACACTGCCCATGTTTGATGCACATTAAGGATAGGGTTAGCACCCATTACTAAAGTGGGCATGACTGTACCACCTTAGTAATGGGTGCTAAATCTAACCCTAATGCTGCGCCTACCCGCAACCCTAATCCTACACCTTAACTTAATAAAAAACTTCCTGTAACACTTCCACTACACAAGACATATCCTGACACACAAAAACGCACAAGCGTACAACAACACAACTTCTACCCCTTACCTAACAGTGACCCTGACTGTAACCCTAAAATACATAAACACACATGCAAATGTACAAAAATCTATCCCCCACCTATCCCAAACCCTAACCCTGACTCACACACACAAACACATACACAAACTAATACTCTTGAACCCCCAACCCCACTCACCTTTCACAACAATACAGTCCCTTGACATTCTGAATGTTCAGCTATCTATATGTTTGATATTAAGCACCATCCCTATCACTCGTTGACCAAACAGACATTTAATGAAATTAGGGAAACACACATACTGTGTGTGTGTGTGTGTGTGTGTGTGTGTGTGTGTGTGTGTGTGTGTGTGTGTGTGTGTGTGTGTGTGTGTTTGTTTGTTTGTCTACATATGGGATCCTTTAAAAAGTTCTAAACCTAAAATAGTCAGTATGAAAAAAGTCAACCCAAAATATTTAACAAAATAATATCAACATTATGTGTATTCTCTGAAACAAAAGGATTGAAGCAAAAAAATAAGTTTCTTTTCATTGGAGTGCTTAGTGTTTTTATGTTGGATTTGTGTGCAAGATCGATATAACACTGGCATTTGAGAAAACATTTTCTCCCCTGTATTGTGCAATCTTGGAGATGCTGCATTGAATTAGCAGGGTTTGGAATATTCCTAATATGCATAAACTAAGAAGATGCCGCTCAAAAAGATTTTTCAACCCTGATAACTTCCTTACTGAATTACAGGCATGTGACTGGTCACCTTTATCACACCTTGAACTTAATGAAGCAGTTACCTATTTTAATACAAGCTTTCTGCAGATCCTTGACTATCATGCTCCGTTCCACTCTACTAGGATAAGAGCCAAAACTGCCCCTTGGCTAACAAAGCAAACAAAAGAAAAAATGATCCTTAGAAATAAAATCTGGGCTAAATGGAAAGCTACCAAATCTCCATCTGATCATCTCCTCTACAAACAGTTAAGAAATACTACCAAGAAAGACACTCTTAGTGACAAAAAGGAATTTTATCTTCACCTTCAAAAAACTACACAAAACACCCCTCAAAAATTTTGGTCAGGTATTAATAAACTTCTTAAACCAGGATATTCTCCTACTCCTACCCCCTCAGGATTTAACCCTAATACCTCTACTCAGATCCCAGATGCCTTTAATAACTACTTTACAGAAGCCATTCTAACCCTAGCAAACTCACTACCAACACCTACTGCATCCTCACAAAATACCTCTCCAGCCTCTACTAATATCTTTCAAATCCAACCTGTCTCATCATCTATCATATATAAGCTTCTCTTAAAACTAAAACCTTGCACCCCATCAGCTGACCAACTCCCTTCCGAATACTTACAAATTGCTGCAAAAGCTATTTATCGCCCAATATCTATTCTGATAAATAGGACCATCTCTGAAAGTAAAATCCCTTCAGTGTGGAAAATATCTCACATAATTCCCCTTCATAAAGGGGGCCCTTCTTCTGAACTATCCAATTATCGTCCTATTGCCTTACTGTCCCCATTAGCTAAGATAATGGAAAGGTGTATACACAAACAATTTCTTAACTACCTTCTTCAAAACAACCTTCTAGCTGACTGTCAACATGGTTTCAGGCCCCATCATAGCACTACAACTGCCCTTCTTTCCTTTGCTGACTCCATAAATAAAAATAAAAATAGTAACCGTTTCTCTTCTGCACTATTCATAGATCTATCAAAAGCTTTTGATATGGTTAACCATAACATACTTCTTGAAAAACTTAACATCCTCTCATTAAGCTCACATACTTTACAGTGGTTTAGAAGCTATCTCGAAAACAGGCAACAAGCAGTGCTTTGGGAGAACAACCTATCATCCTTACTCCCAGTAAATGTTGGTGTTCCACAAGGATCTATCCGTGGACCCCTTCTTTTCTCAGTATTTATTAATGACCTTTATTTGAATGTGCCACAAGCAGCCTGCATCCAATATGCAGATGACTCGACATTGATCTGCTCTGCCACAAATATTCCCTCTCTCCAGTCCATCACCCAAACAACCTTTCATAACATTGAAAAATGGTTTACACAGCACTGCCTCCTCCTTAACCCCAAAAAAAACAAAGCTTCTTCTCTTTACTCCTACTAATAAATCTCCTACACCTTTCTTTACTATCACCTCAGATAATTCTACCTGTATTAACCCTGACAATACCACTCGACTATTAGGTGTAAACATTGACAACCATCTTAACTTTGATGACCAAATTAATAGTACTATTAAAGCTGTTAATAAAAAAATTGGGACACTCTACAGAATTAAACCCTTCCTTAACCCAGCAGCTAGAAAAACCATTGCACAGACCCACCTGCTTTCCACCCTTTTTTATGCTTCAGCTATATATACCACACTATCTAAAAATAACATCAACAAACTCTCTACCTGCTATAACAGTATAGCTAGATTCATTAATGCTACTCCCCTTAGAACTCACCACTGTCACAACCTGAAACAACTAAATTGGCTAGAACTAAATAACCACCTACTCTACCAACAGCTACTTATCATTCATAAAACCCTTCATTTCCCTGATAATACTCCAAGCCTGGCTAGACTTATTTCTCCATATAAGAACCTAGCCACACTTCGTTCTGCCAATAAGTTTCTAGTATCCATAACTAAATCATATAATAAAGCTGGGGATGCGCTATTTTCAAATTCCATAGGTAAACACTGGAATCTACTCCCTCAAGAAATAGCTACTCTAGAGTCCACCTCTCTGTTCAAAAGACAAGTCAAAGCACATCTTACTTCTCAATGGCTATGTCCCTGTACCAATCCCGACTGAAAATATGTCTCAATACGCCTAATTTTTTTCTTCCTGTCCCCTTACTGGCCCTACCTGATACCTTCTGGAATTGAGAGTTGAATCTTAAGGGATGCCCTCTATTTCTTATTAACTTTAGTATTTAGTTCTTATTTTTTTGCATAACTTGATATTAAAAGTTTTTAAATGTTATAGCTATCCTCTCTTGTACCTTGTATAATTCTATGAAGAAACATTTTTATTGTTATAAATCACTGTGATTTTATCTGTACTGGAGCTTTTCTCCCCGGGCCTCTACTGTAAACGGATATATGTCCAGCTAGACTAGCCCGGTCAACAAATGTAAAATAAAAATAAAAAAATAAATAAAAATAAATAAGGGCCTCCCCTTGCAAAAAATGTTTTTTTTTTTTTTTGCTTGAATGATTAGGTTTCCATCTTATTTATAAAATCTGTTGCATCTAGTACAAGACTGTCAGTCACTCCCATAATCTATGGCATTCACTTCATTTGTGTAAACACCTAAGCAGTGGACAGCAGGAAAGATCAGCCTGCTCATTTTATTGCTGTCGCCAGCCTTTCAGCATTACATCTCCTAAAACACCATACAAACTGCATTATGCTCTCAGATAATGAACTTATACGCAACACTAGTAATTCCATCTGTGAGATATGTAAATGCATTCATCATGAGCTTTATACTCCTCTATTAGAATTCTTTACTAATCATACCAAAATGTCATAAATAATCACTTCCAGAGCCTCCTAAAAATAAGACGATTAAGCAAAAGTCAGCCCTTTCATCCACCTTATGCATACCTACTGTAAAGAGTCATTCTGAGCACAAACATTCCAAATCTATCAGAATGAACCACAGCAGTAATAGGTGACTCGACTGTCAGGCACACTGACTTGCTCCCATCAACGCTGTACAAGAAGAGGGATACAGTAAGTTGATTTTAGATGCCAGGAGCTCTGATTCCAAGGGCCCTACATGCTCTAACGTCTGACAAATATGGCTACAATGTACTAGTGATACATGGGAGGATGAATATAACCCTGAGGAACATGCCTAAAAACATGCTAAAACATTCCATGCATGTTACAAATGCAGGTAAGACACTTATCTTGAGTGGAATCCTTCCTTCACTTTAAATGATTCATACGTATGAAAGAAAGGTAATTAGTTAAATAATCAGTAAAACAGGTGTTTTTATGCCAGGGTTCTTCAGTAGGTGTTAGAATGGGGCAAGATGCTCAACAGACCAGTTTGCTTTGCACCTCTCAAAGGTAATGAACCTATTCTCAGCATTAATAATTCCATCTGTCCTCTATCTGTTGAGGTGATAGTCCTATTGATATTGTTTATGTCCAGTAGAGTTAGACAAACTTATCTGTGATAGGCAGTATAAGTTCCATGTAGGAAGTGTGCAATGTGACCATTGTGATAGACAGTGTAGTTCCATGTCTGAAAGTCGGCAGTGTGACTATTGTGATAGACAGTATAGTTCCATGTCTGTAAGTGTGCAGTGTGACTATTGTGATAGTATATTTCCATGCAGGGATGTGTACAGCATGACTATTGTGATAGTATAGTTCCATGTAGGGAAGTGTGCAGTGTCACTATTGTGATAGACCGTATAGTTCCATGTGTGAAAGTGGGGAGTGTGACTGCTGTGATAATATAGTTCCATGTAGGGAAGTGTGCAGTGTAACTATTGTGATATTATAGTTCCTTGTAGGGAAGTGTGCAGCATGACTATTGTGATAGTATAGTTCCATGTCGGGAAGTTTGCAGTGTGATGTGATAGACAGTATAGTTCCACGCGTATAAGTGGACAGCATGACTATTGTGATAGTATAGTTCCCTGTCGGGAAGTGTGCAGTTTGACTATTGTGACAGTATAGCTCCATGTAGGGATGTATGCAGTGTGACTATTGTGATAGTATAGTTCCATGTAGGGAAGTATGCAGTCTGCCAGTTGTGTCCAAGCAACATCAAAGTAGGTTTCTGTCAGCTGAATGTATAATCAGAGACCAAAATTTGTATCATATTATAAGAAATCAACAATAATAACAATAGCTTATAACAAACATTGCAATCATGGGTATGAAGAGTAAATAAATACAACAGGCATACAGCAATTAGGAGAACAAGTGATTCCAGACTATTTCCTCGGACATCCTGTGTTATACAGAGATCTGAAAAGATGGGGATGTTAAAACCAGATAAGATATATTTCTGAGCAATTAAGAAATGAAAGTATTTATTCTAATAAACAAAACATAACTAGGACTTTCCTTGCATGATGTAGTGGTTTAAATAGCAATGTTCTTAGAACATAAATAGAATCAAAAGTCAAAAATAAGTTAACGGGATAATTAAAGGGCTGTTTATGACCTTGAATGTCAAGTATGATAAATAAAAACAGTCAGGGACAATCTGTATGATTTGTAATTCTCAGTTTGTTTTCTTTTCCATTATACATATAATTTCCACTAGATAAAACTAGGTCATGGATGATTCTTATAGAACCTTGGTCCCTAAAGGTGAGGCTATAGGCTTTTCTATGCTGTTACTGTAGTTTTCAGTTATTTAAAATAGCCTGTCAAACATATATAGTATGCAGTACCCTTGTGTTAGCAATATGACAAAGATGAAAAAAGATCCATATCTTATGTGTAAGGCTAAAACAGTGTGCACATGTGAGGTATGCTGTGTAGAACTGAGTTTCATGTTTTTTTTTTCCTCTGGGATCTCCCTTATAAATTCTATCCATGAAGCCCTGGCTTAGAGTCTGTACTACAGATATATTCTGCCACCCCTAACTGGTAGAACCTGTGATGGAAACTGCAGAAAAAGAAAAACTGTTTTTATGTAGTCATTGTTCTTAATTTTATCTACAAACATACACTGGATATTTAAAAACTTGAATAAGTGCACATTTGATAGATTATGTAAACAAAATGGTTTCTACGTAAGCTACAAGCTATAGATACTAGTTGAAGTTTCCTCTTTCATGGCAGTGACCAGAAGTTACTAGAACTGATACTGCTTTTCTATAAGAAGACATGATATTGTGCTCCTCATTTTTTTAGGAATCATGAAACTGTCAAGCAAACCTATAACACGTGACACAGTACTGTTTCACAGTCTCAGACAGGAAATGCAGAGCATAAAAATACTACCTTTTCACATTAAAAATTGGAAAGTATATGCTGTCGGTGGCAGGATTGTTGTTAACAACGGATTGTGATATGTGGAAGAGATCCTGGGGACTCCTGTGCCAGTGCCATAGATGTTGCATTAGAATTCCCACGATCGTGCATCTACCACCGAGCGCCAATAAGTTAAAATTTGCATCCTTACTTTGACTGTGGGCTGTCTTATGAGATGGTAATGAGGGAGAGATTCATACTATGTGCCCATTTCAAAAGGATGTATTACTAGAATGTGACATACCACTGTATATCATCTGTCATACATGTAAATATTTTGTACAAAACATTGTATCAGTGCAGATGATATTTTATACTTGATTTGCATAAGGTATAGATGGGATTCAGAAAACTATACACTTGTAAACTGTAGTTGCAGTTTAATGTCAGGAAGTTTATATAAAATGATTGTGAATATTTATATCTTATATAAACACAATGTGGCCGACGCCATTGAACAGTGAATTAGGCAGCAGTCTGAAACAGCACTGTACACCTTGATACCTGGCGTGCCGCTGTGTACTTTGTGCAGTTATTGCACATCAGATTGTCCAAGAATGCCACTGCACCTGGTCTTCTTCAACTAACTCCAGATAATTTTAAGATTTAGGTTTTCAATATCCATGAAGATTTAGATGTATTACTTTTTAACACACCTGGGCATTTGCTGAGCTTCACGTGGAGAAGCGACTGTCAGCAACTCATCTAACTATTTCTTTATCTAATCTCAAGTCATCAAAAAGTTATCTAATGACATTTTATCTAATGATATTCTTCAATAAATTTTACCAGTTGTAAATTTGAAAATAAGCAAACTTTATGATTTTTGATCACTGGTATGAGTTTTCTTAATAACTTATAAGTAATATTGTGGTTTGCTCTGTTACAGTCTGCTGGATTATCTGAGCTGGTGGTGTGCTTCCAGTCTTTTTTTTTTCCATTCCTTCAACTGTTGTGAGACTATGGAGTTGTTATACATAAGTTAGGGTGGTATGGTGTACGGGGCCCCTGAAAAATATATTTTTTTCACTTGTCTGACTTAGATGAAGTGAGTTTAGCTAAATTGTGTTTAGATATTTAGCCTTGTAGATTAAATGATAGACACCCTGAGGAAAAAAAAAAACAATCAGGATGTCACTGCAGCATGTTTTCATCAGTTATGGTTCACTGAGCAAGGAATTTCTGTAAGTTTAGCAAAGTGCATTAAACTGTTTCATTAATTATGAGTGAGGGCTTTGGTCAACATTGTCTTTCTCAATTTCTCAGCCTTGCTGAGCATTGGATCAACATCACAGTAGAGGTGTGTGTCAGTTTGAATTTCAAGTTTCCTAATCCTCCCATAATTTTTGTGTTTTGTGTAGTGACTCATTCACTGTCTAGCACAGTAGTATGTTTAAAACACCATATTTATTAATTTCACTGTATTTAACAGACAAGCATGCTAGAAAATGAGCATTTTTTCCGGACATAAGGTATAAACAAAATGTACATGTTTTACATTCATACTTTGATTACTTTATGTACTTGAAATGGATTTTGTTGACATTTAAATATTTAATTGGGGATGGCTTTCGCAGCAAAATGTTCTTCAAAAATCTCAGAAAAAAATATTTTTCTGATATTAAAACTCAAAATTACAATAAATTATGACTTGCGAGCCTTTTTGCTAAACCAAGAAATAGCCTACAGAATATTTTCTTTGCTTTGTCAATCCCTGGGACAGTCCTCCATGCCCAGTAGATGGCTTCTGCTAAGTATCCAGTCTGCATGAGGAATGCATCAGAGGAAGATATGTCCTGTGATATACCCCTCATCCCACCCCCATGAGGGGTGTGCAACCCCACGCTCATTTCACACTCCCTTCTTGACTGCCCGCTTCAGCACCTGGGCTGCAAATTGAACCTGGGTCATAGTTGATGCCCTAACCTTATAAACCATAAAGGCTGCACAGCATCTCAGAGCAAACACCTTGTGTTGACTGACCAACTGTTTGTGATGAACAACTTGTTTTTTTAACTGAAGCTCACTGATTTTCTATACCTATCACCTGCACCTATGGTCAGTTATTTCTCCTCAGTCTGGCCAATTGTAGCCATGTATAGTAAGAATAAGTGAAGGTTATATCATGAGTTTTGTATACTGTATTATAAAACAATGAGCAGAAAAAAATGTAACTATTAGGCTTATCTACCTATCCTATCCATAACAAATACATGTGTTCAGTGGAATACTAAAATGAAAAGTGCACTATTGTTACTATTGTTATTGCATTTTCATTGAACTTGGTAAAATGTACTGGGAAGCGTTAGTAGAATTAGTGTTGGCTATGGACTAGACCATAGTGATACAATTAAAAGCAATGTTTGGACTCGTAGAGCAATTTGTAGTGGGAGTGTTTGTGCATCAATGTTCATTTCTGATCCCACTCCTGTTAATGCTGGTGATGGACTACATTAACAAGGACAACACAGGAGACAGATTAACAAAATGCTGTGAGAAATTATGTGGCATTACAAGCAGACTCTGACCAAGAACTTCAGCAATTAATAGAGGGATGGGTTTGGCGTAATGGTTAAGGTGTTTGCCTTCTATACACAAGGTACTGGGTTTTATTCTGACATCAGGTTATTTGCTAGGCTTACTATGGCCTTTCAGGGTGGTTATCCTGTTATTCTCCTATGAATTTATGAACCTATGAAATCTGAAAGCTCACGGAATTAAACAAAGTAAAGACAAGACAGTGGTTAGAAGTTGAAAACTGAGAAAGAGGGAAAACAGTGAATAGTGAAAAGTGAGTCCTGAATGAGGAGGTCAATGTTCGGTTCATAAATGCTGCAGGGGACTAGCACAGAGTGTGTCAGGAGTAGGTTGTGAGACAGAAGAAAGACAAAGAAGGTGCAAAGGAATGTGTACAAACCAGTAGTGTGACCAGTGCTTCTGTATGGTACAGAAAGCTGGACA
Organism: Protopterus annectens; assembly: GCF_019279795.1. Lineage (NCBI taxonomy): Eukaryota > Metazoa > Chordata > Ceratodontiformes > Protopteridae > Protopterus > Protopterus annectens. The sequence goes on along the minus strand of NC_056746.1, from coordinate 1,316,448,484 downwards.
GTGAAGGCAGAGCAGTTGAGGAAGCTTAAGCTCATGCAGTTAAATTTCCTGTCATGGGTAATAAGATGCAATCTATGGGACAGAGAAAGAAATGAGAAACTAAAGGAGCCGTAATAGCTGAGAAGGTCAACGAGAACAGATTAAGTTGGTTCTAGCACTTATGCAGGAAAAAAGAAGATGATTTGGTGAAAAAGATTTTGAAGAGACAGGAAGAAAACAAGGGAAGAAGAGAATGTGCAGCCAAGCAATGGCTGGACTCTGTGAGAGAAGACCTGCGACAGTCAGGCATGACTGTAGAAGAAGATAAGAGAGTGGCTGTGAATCAAGAGAAGTGGCAACAGTTTCCACAACACACTGACCAAGTTTAGAAACAGGTAAAATGTTGCTGATGATGATGAGGGTACATGAGGGAATCTCCCCTGTACCTTACTTGCACTTATATGCACAGAAATGAATGTCTTTTAAGGGTCCCAGAAATGCTTAGGGAGTATAGCAGCACCATTCCAAGAGTGTTTGGTTAACTGCCATTTTATCATACAACTCCCATAGCTTAAGTGCACAAATTATGATTTAAGACAAGACTGAGACAGTATGTTTACTTTGCAGTGTCTTACATTTGTGGAAAACCTCTCAGTCTTTAAGCTTGGGACACTTTCCATCCAAAATATCATGGAACAGAGTAGCAAAAGAGTTTCCTGTTTGTGTATCCAACTGCCTACAGGTAACACTGTAATAAGTGGCCTGTGAACATTATGAGCACAGTTGTTCTGACTTTTAAATAATTGCTCTGCTAATTTTTTATGGTATCTGTTACTGTTGAATTGGAACTGAAAAGGTAGGCGCTTATCCCTGCTTTAATTCTGTGCTATTGTTAATGCAAATCCTTGTACTAGGGGCTACATTATATCAAAAACAATTAATAAAATAAATGCATGGAGTCATTTGAGAGTTGACTAGAAAATTGAACAAATATATAGTGTTGGCAGTATGCTTCTCCGGTGGACTATTTTAAAGTGATTACCCCCTTGAAGCAATGTGCAGTAAAGCTGTATTTTGTGCCAGATTATAACTCAGATTGTAATTTATTGTTTAACTGTAAAACAGTAGATGCATTAACTAGCAAGCTACACATGTATTTTCATGTACGTAAATGTAACCGGTGTAGATAAAATGGAAACATGAACTCTGTCTTTGTGATACCGGTGACTGTAACATGCCGAAATGCTACTGTTGATGATACTGTTATTGCAAAAAGTGCTTCGTGTAAGTTTTTATCAGTGCTCAATACGGAGTCATGAAGTGTCATTGTGGTCTCGGTGACATCACCATGCCTAGTGCCATATAAAAATCATATCCATATCTCTCAAGAGGACAAATGGCAAGCTCGGTGACATCACAATGCCTCCTACTATATAGAAATCAGATGTGAATCTCTGAGAATAAAGATAAACCCTTAAGACTTATGTTATACAGGATACGAGCTACATAGAATGAGATAGAGGGACAAATTAAGAGGTAGAGAAAAGGACAGGTATAAATAATTTCTAGTGTATTCGTTTTTCTAAGTCAGTAACAGAATATTTTTCTTGTAATTTCCAAAAACATTCTTTTCTCAAACCATTAGTAGCTTAGAAAGATAATTAATTGCTATTCAGAAAAACAAATGTATGCTTCAGCTTGCAGTTGTAATGTTTCTATTGTGCTCAGTTTGCAGGAGTGAGTACATAAGAACACATACTGAATTATGATATTCCCTACGGTGTGATATCTGTCAAAATGCAGCAGTGTCCACCTTAAAATACAGAACCCACAACTGAAGTTCTCATTACACTGGAAAGTTTTTGCTTATTTATTTGCAAATAAGCAGTGAAGGCAACTGCCGTGTCTTTGAAGGGATGCTTCAGTAGTGTTCTGAGGCATGTCTTGTTACAGAAACATCTGATCAAGGCTTTTTGAAATCACGATGCTTTTTTTCCCATCTTTTTTAACCAGCAAATGTCCAAAGTAAATAGCAACACCTACGGCTTCAAATAGTGTCTTTATTATTAATGAATGCACAGTAACAGGGGTTTGTTCAATGCTCTATATATGGTATCTGCATGCTAATAGCCTACACACACGCTGTGTTCTACTACTTTCTGTTGCTATCTCACATCATTCAGTATAATCTTTTCCCACCATTAGACCCAGTGCACATGGCCAACAGATTCTGAATCTCTTGTTACCGTACTCTGATGTTAGTGACATTACCTCTGCTCTGTAGAATTGGGGATACATTTATTGCATTATATTGTTATGCAGGTGTGAAGCTTTTTCTTTCAGGGCTCTAAACTATGCAGGTCTGTTCTGCTTGACACTGGAACTATTAAAATATTTTCTCTTTTTTGTACTCCTAAAACAACACTTACCACACAGATATAGTCCAGTGACTTTCCTAGGGTTGTCTAAAATGTAGTGCTATAATCACCTCACACCAGCATCAGTAATTAGGATTCAAACTACGAGCTCACTTATTCTTGATTGCCTGCAAGTAAGGTACTCTGTGAAGTTCATCAAATTACTATTTTATTCCCTTTTTCCCTTCCTTTAATGCTCACATTTATTTTACCTTAGAGCTCTGCACAGCTTTTGCTTTATATTTTAAAGTAATAGAAGGAATATGTTATATTTTGATGATGGGATATGCTTAAATAAGTATGTCTTAATATTGCTAAGTTTCCAAAGAAATAACTTGCCATAATACAGAAATGAATCATATCTGTAATGAATAAACCAAGTTGTAAATAGTGTCTGCTTGTCTAATGAGATCTGCATTTAGAATGAATCTTTCAGCTGTGTTTTGAAGTTACTTTTGTTAAATAGGCCATGTCTGAAAAATGGGGCCCTAGTGGTCCATTCCACCTAGCTGCTCAAACTAAATAAAATAAGTAAATCTGCCTTCCCATGCTGTTGTTGCCTACTGTTTCATATGTTGGTAAACATCTGCTGCTATGGCTGCTTGTCAGGACTCACTAAAATAATAAGCATTCCACTGTGAACTTGAAATCATAACAAAACAAACAGAAACTTACTCCCAAACCATCTGTTACTTAATATAATCCCCCACAAGACCACCATTACTTAGATAAAAGAGAAATAGTTGATTTTCTCAAAAATTAAGTATTTATCTTTCTTCAGTAAATTTTGAGGAAAAAGACCATTTTCAAAATACAGTGTTTGGATTTGTCCAATTTAATTGTGTATGTCTTAGTGAAAGGTATAACTCCCCTTAAACTTATTTTGTAGCTAGATTATTATGTTTGCCAAGCTGTGTTGTTTGTAACGTCATTCATTTTCACTGTTTTTCTTTATATTATTTTTAAATAAAGGTTTTGTACAAGGTGCCACAAATTTTCTGGACAGTAGCCTGCACCATGGCATTAAGGGATAAATCCTTGACCATCACCCAGATGTCCCAGTTTTTGAGCTAGGGGAACTGCCTGAGGAGACAGAAGAGTAATAAGTCTGCTCACCTCTGTCCTGGGGGAAGGGATTACGAAAGCATGTTTAAAGGGTGTGATCTCTGCTTAGAGTCTTTGGTGGATGTCAGGAATCAATAGAGACCCTTGCTTTCAGGAGAATCAGGACAAGTTGAGAGGATAACACTTATAAAATGCATACCCTCAGCAGATACCCACCGTATCTTCTTGAATTCCAGAAAGGTGTCCACACTGTGGAAATGTTGTGGCTAAAACAAGAACACCTTCACCACTCCAGAAGCTCAACCCTAACATGAAGCAGAATGAAAGTGCCATAGGGTCACCATCTTTAGACTAACAAACAGACCAGTACAGTAAGTCAGAGGAAGGCTTGATACCTATGGGATCATGAGCAAGGAAATAAAATATTTATGGACACTCTTATGTGACATCACATTTTCACCTTCTGTCTCATTTTGATCAGATGTGATAACTATAAGAACAGCCTCCTAGTACACTCATTAAGGATGAGTCCCGCCAACTCTTAATCTAGTTTGTTTCCTCTCATACTTCTTAAGAGCCTGCCAGACAGTCCTTAATTTCTTTTCGTTTCTTTTTCCATAAGCATGCAAGAGAATGCAGGGGTGCGTTTTACCACATGCACACACATAAGTAATACATTACCAACTCCAGACATGCCTCATTTTCATGCTGTTGAACTTTAGTACCACCAACCTTCTTCCAGGCAATACTGAGATAAAGCCAAGGTCATTCCTCATTACCATGAATATGATTTCTAACTCACATGAACTGAAGCTTACTTTTTGTCAATTTTCCCTGCAAATGTTTACATGCCGCTTACCCTGAAACAACTTCATGATTTATGAACTTCAAGGGCAGACAATATAGCTTCAGAATAATTAATTTATGCATTAAGAGCTCAATTGTGTTTTGAAAAATAAAGAAACCACAGTCTTCCTTTTAGATCATATGGACAGAAGAATCAATAATAACGGTTGTATCGATAACTTTTGCCAAAATGTAGTTACAAAATATTATTCCTCTGTCCCCACTGACAATTTACACTGCTGCTTTAAAAGTCAATCTTCCTAGTCAAGCAGACAAGAATTTTTTTTTTTTTTTTTTTTACTGTTTAGACAGGATATGTCATACTTGGCTGAATAAAATCCATGAACATAATTGCAACGATGTCTAATTAAGCAACAGTATGTAAATTTAGCATTTCTACATGATTCCAAATGTCAGGAGGGCTTTAAATAAGACACTGGAGTTTTGAATGTCTCTTGTCGACCCTGTCTAAGCTGTCCTTATTATTCGTCCTATTCATCTCAAGTTGTTTCCTAATTAGAATATTTACGGACTAATTAGCAGGTGAATGAGACACTCCACATTTATTTCAGAGGTGAGAAAAGGGATTCATTAAGCTAATATCCCCTGTTTTGATTACTATACAGTCTCATTAACATTCTGTTAGAGATCGACTCTTACTTTTCTGTTTTATTAGTTTGACTTTTCTTTTTACTCCTGGCAGACCCCTTTAGCCTGAGGATGTTAGCTACCATTTTGTTTTGGTTTTTCATTTCTTTTTTTTCATGTTTATTTTCTAAGAGCAATGCACTGAAGGCCATAGTTAAACAACAGCTTACGATTTCTGCCAAGGCCATTAAAAGTTAAACTTTTTCTGGGCATACAGTTTGATTACAGTTAGGATAGAAAGTCACCACTTTTCTTCTGTTTTTTACAATAAACATGCATACAGAAACATGTTTGTTTATTACAATGTCATAAAGTATCTAACTGTACCAAAATGATAAAATTGGTCTATATGATTCTTTGCTTTTTATAGTCTAATAAACTGAAAATAAAGGATGACAGCACTCACCACTATTTTGGCATATCCAATAAAAATAGCAAGTTTTCTCCCATATTACAAGCTCATGGGATTATTAATTATAAATAAATAAGTTCATACTAGGCTAATTGCCCTTGTGGACCATTTCAAGCCTAGCCATAGCTAATTATCCCATGTGAGAATCAAACCTTGCACCCTGTGTCTGTAAGGTAAACACCTTAACCATTGTGCCATCCTCCTACAGTTTTATTTTGCTACCAGACAGCTAGGTACTGAGCACAGAGTTTTTTTTTCCAGGGGTAACATGCTCAGTTTATCTATTTTGTAGCTTGGTTGTTGTATACATAAAAATAGTTCATCACATTGCTATCTAGCTCCTATAAAGTTAAGCAGTCATCTTGGCATAAATAAGTTACATGTTCATCTTTCATTTAACATTGCTAGCATTGCTAATACAGCATAAAAACAATCCGATTTTGATATTTCTTGGTAGCAGTGACACTTCTTAGATTTTTTTTTTCAATTTTGCAATTTTTTTAATTCATAATGCAGTCTCTGAAATAATACGACTTTCATTAAACAAGTCTGAAAAAAAACAAGCCAGCATTTTGAATGTCCATCATTTCAAGTTATAGTAATTCTGCTCCACGGTCATACAAAAGGGACAAGTCATGTGACAACCTGAACTCTCAAGGAACTCTCCTATCAGCTATGCACTTTTTGTAGGTAGGATCTCGATAATAGCCATACTGCTAGACTAGCTAGTGTTTGATAAACAGTCATGTTGACTGCATTTTTTCCAACGTTTAGCAGTCAGAGACTAGAAAGTATCAAAAGCATCTTCTTTGAGAAAAATACTAAACTAGGAGAGCATTTACATCTAACTGGTAAGGGAGTCTATCTGTGGAGCCAGATATGTTTTCTTTCCTGTTTCATAGGTTCTGCTATAGTTACAATTTTTGGAGCAGAAAACCAACTTTTAGCATATTACTCCAGTTACACACACACACACACACACACACACACACACACACACACACACACACAAACACGCACACACGCATAGCATCATCTACCTGGTTTAGTTTACTTCAGATGAACAGATGCAGGGTCAACTAAGGCATCATTAATATTAAAATGATAGTCGAAGTTGTGAGCATACAGAACATAAGGACAAGAGTACTCATATATTTATATTTTACCTCACAGGCACAAGTCACAGGTTTGATTATCATCTTTGAGGGAAAAGGGTGATGCTTACAATGGTTCAGAAGGGCAACTAGCCTAGTACTTACGATGAATCTAGGAACCTATTATGCACCTAAAGTGGGATTATATTAAAGGAATAGTGAAACTTCTGAGTGCACACTACTTAATGGTGTGTACTCACTCATACAACCAGAATATTAAAAGAATAGTGGAACCAGTGAGGGCACACACAGCTTAAGGACAAGTAGTCAAATGCTTATACAACAAAAGTGGGAGTAAGCACACACAGCCTAAGGATGAGTGTACTCACATACTTGTAGAAACTAAAGTGGATTAATATTAAAATAATAGTGGAACTTGTGGGCACACACAGTTTAAAGAGGATTGTCCATACAAACTTGTACAACCAAAGTGGGATTAACATTAAAAGAGTAGTGGAACTATATAGCAAACACAGTTTGGTATCACATCAAAACACACAGAAATTAGTAAATTCTAGGTGTTTCATTCATGTAATCTAGAACTGTTTAATGCTGCTCAATCTATTGATTCATTAAGTAGTGAGTGTATATGTAGCATATACTATGCTTGTACTTTGCATGTAAAGGTGCATTGTTAGTCATTTTAAGCTGTACCAATTTATTCATATTTGTTGTGTCTTTTGGCTTTTCCCGGTTTGGGGTCGCCACAGTGGAACTCCGGTCCACTAATGATTGGCAGTAGATTTTTACATGCCGAGTTGCCAGCTCTGATGCACAACCTTCAATGAAGATACGCCCATTCACACATGTCTCCACACAGAAGACGCTCTAGCTGAGAATCAAACAAGACAACGTCTTACTGGGAGGCGACAACGCTACCACAGCACCACCACCGCTTACCAATTTATTCATATTACAGTGTCTAATTCTGATATCCTCTAGAGTTCAGGGAGGAAAATATTAAGCTAGAAAGAGATTCAGCCCCCTTCCCTCACAAAAAAAAAAAACAATAAGATTGATAGTATGACTTATTTTAAAACCAATAAGTTGCTGGTCAGTATTTATGCCCTGGATTGCCTGATGTAGCACCTAGCTATTTGATATTTTAAGTAAACAAGGGAAATCTTTGCGTGAGTGTGTGCACGCGTGTGTGTTTATTTGTTACGGCACCTTATAACTTTTTTTTCCTTTTCACTGGCCATCCGTAGTGGACCAAACCCCAGTGCTGCTTATCCAAACATTCTAGGGATTGGGGGTCCCTGCCCAGGAGTAACTGAAGAAAACCAAAACAGGATGCGTCATGAGTGCCATAAAAATAATCTATTATAAGAGCAAATAGTATGAAGTCCAAAAATCAGCCAATAAAAACTACAGTAGATTCTAAGTAAATAATATGAGGCACAAGTCACAGGATTTGATTATCATCTTTCTGGAGCTACATTTATTAGGATGAGCACTTTCATCAATTAACAGACTTCATTAGCTGTTTCTACTCAGTAACAACCCACTCCCACATCACTATATTCGTACTCAGCTGGATTCTCATCATTTCTGTCTTTCTCACTTTATATCCTACGTCCCCTTCCTGCTTCAGTGTCACCTTCCTTTATAAACACTTTCAGTATAAACAGGATGACAGGATGTCTAGATTCATATTGCAAACACCTAATACTGAATATGTTTATTCATCACTTGATTGCACTCACTGTTTATAAGTATCAAGCATGATTCTCTTTGATCCACTTACACTATTTCATTAATACATTGTTCAAAATATGTTTGTCACTAGTTGTGTGTGTTTCATACTATATATGCCTAAGCAGGGCAACTGCTGCATTCCATGTATATTGGTACTTATTTTCTGGAGCGTGGGCCTTAGTTGGAAAAGTTCTGGTGACAATCCCACCACCCTGGTTATCAATTAGAAATAAATAAAGTATCCAAAACAGAATAACTGTTGCACAACAATTTAGGTTTGGCATTACAAAATGAAACAGCTTGCACAAGAAACTTTGTTCCATGAATAGTATAGTATTTTACTGAGTTTCTTCAATGCATGCTGAATTAGGCAAATGGCAGAGGCATGGTTAGAAATTACATACATGCTAACATTAAAATGCATCATTCTTTATTTCCCTATGCATAACCATCTGTCAAGTCTGTTAAAGTCAAGTCTGCACAAGCAGGTATTTCCAAAAGGTATCTTCTGAGAACCTACAGAATATGACATCTAGGAACAAAATCATGAGCCCCAAAATTGCACAAATGGCACCTCTGATTTGTCTGTTTTCCAGAGGTGCACTGACATTTGGGTATCTTATTTAGAAGAAGGGGGTATGTTGATGATGCAACCATATGAGGGGTGCTGCCAGGCATATCCTCTTATGCAAAAAATATGTATTTTCACATGTACTGTGTGCACAAATTTCTGATCCTATTCCACGAATGTGGTATGGCATGCCGTGCTGAGTTACATCTGCACTTGTGTGTTGTGGAACCAGATTTGCACATGTGTTTGGTCGTAGTGTGTTACTTAGCACAGACAGCTTACACTGATTAGACACCTGTTTATACTATGCAGTCTCCCATCCGACCCCACCCCTGTTTTTTTTTTTTTTTTTTAATATAATCAGCCATGTTACTTCATCTTAGACACGTGTTCCTTGTAGCTAAGTTACATTTCCTAATGCAGAATTAATTGTTGGATTTGTCTAGTAATGGACATCAGTGAGACCCATTGTAATAATATATTTTGAAGTAGAACAATCTTTTCGGGGAGGTAGTACAATCATGTTCCAGAATTCTCTATATGTGCCATTTAGCAATGTGTCTTATCACCCTCTGCATAGCATGAAGAACTGTCCTTAAGTATGTGAACCAAGACAAAAACATATCAGAAATTCTGATATGACAGTGCCACTTGGTATATGATTGCATGCCCTGGACTTTGCTCAGTACTAGACCTCAACAATTTGTCAAAGTTATATAAACATGATTATTTGCAAATACAGCTTTCTGGAACTGTTGGCAGTCAGTTTGCTCTTGCCTCTGCTTTTCACTGTATGGTGTGACTTTAGGACACCTGTATGCATACTTAGTTTGCATTTTCAGGGTGTTCTCTGGTTTAGGGTCATTTGTTGTATATCTGTATTTACCAAAATTCCCTCACCAGTGTCTCAATAATGTTACAAAGCACATGGTTGATACATAAATCCCTCTGACAGCTTCTACTTCAAAATAACTCCACATCCATTCAACAGACCTGCACAAATTCCAGAAATCTCATGTATAAACTTCACATTAAGGCTAATAAAGTCCATTGGAGAGGAAAGAGCATGGAGTTGTACAGCCAGATATTGTAGTTATGATGAAAGGAAGAGGTGGAGAATAAAAATGAATCCATAAGTGTAATTACATGGCATACTGTGGGGAACTCATGTCCTATAATATGGAAAAAATACTATTGTAAGTTACTACAGAGATGAACACTGGCTGCATTACTTCAAGAGCCTTAGCTGACAGTTAATGAAATGAAAAAGCCAATAAGTAGAGATCATAAATGGATAGTGGCAGGCCACAGACTGAGGCCAAAGACTGGAAGGAGAAAAGGGAAGTAACCATGCTTTTTTAAGAGGTTGACAGGAGTGGTCAAGGAATGCATTGAGAAAAATGGGAAGGCTGTGTAAATAATTCTGAAAGGAAGATTTTTGTGGTACAGGATGAAGACATGCAACCTGAATACTTGTGACTGGAGTGATGATAATTTATCTGTCATCCGTTCTTGTAAAGTCTGGATACAGCAGAAAGCCATGCATATGTGGGAATAGGGAGAAATGTGTATGGCTCTGGGCATGGTGAGAAACAGGCTCCGTAATGAAAAGGAATTTCATATCAAAAAGTAGAACTGGAAGACAAAATGGAGGATTGTGTACATATATGTAGAATTGGGACAAAAAGGGCATTTATCTTTAAAAGAAACTGCCAGGCACAGAAGAAGAATAGATTAAACAAAACCCTGATTAGGGGACATCCCAACAAATGGATGGATAAAATGAGGAGATTAGAGGCTAGATTACAGACCAGTAGCACCATTCGTTTTGATGGTTGATGAAGGCATATCAAAGAAGAATTGGTGGTGGATTACATATAAAGGGATGAAAGTTAAAGAGCAAAAACTTCTTAATTATATCCATTAAAGTTTTGCTGAAAAATATATAGCACAGAGAGGAGACTAGAAGGGAATCGTGTGATGATATAGAGGCTGTAATTATAACCAGGGCAACAACCTAGTAAGGAGGAGAATATGCTGAGAAGGTCAAGTAGGGACTTCTGAAAGTTTTGCAACTGATAAGGTAGTGAGAAATGAAGGCAGATATAGAAATGGAGGAAGAACTATGCTTTCTGTGTGAATTTGAATACGTAATTATTCTGGAACTGGGGAATCAGAACCTTAAGCATGAGAAAATTATGGAGAAATCCCAAGCTTCGGAATGAACATTTAACTTATTTAATATGAGCAGGATAAACTGATTACTGGCGGTAGAGAGTAAAATAATAAAAGATGATAACGAAATTAGGGAGGCGGTTTCAAAGATTCTACGTGAGGTTGTATACAGCTGGAAATACAGGAAGTGGGGCACAGTGAAGAAGAAATGACTTGAAAGGCATACCCACAATGGCCATGATGGAAAAACAATGGATGCAAATATTATAGCCTTATTACAAAGTTGTCTGCATGGGTAAATATAATGAACAGTTGAAGTCATGTTTCATGTGCCTTTCGTAGACCGTCTCCCATCTTCAGCCGCTGTTAATTCCATTCTTTTCATGTTGAATATCAGATTAGCTGAAAAGAAATGGATATTAAGATGTATTTACATCGGTTCAAACCCATAAAAAGATACTGCTAAGCACATGTAATGTCCACAATTAAATAACTTTACATGCAATGAAAGTAAATCACTAATGTCTTTTCAAACCCACCTATCCATCCATTCAGACTTCCTTAGCTAATCCACGTAACTAGTAGCTAAATCAATATGTAAAGAGAATATTTTAGAATGGATTTGGTATCCCACGCTAAAAACATTTCCACAGCCAGTATTCACTAGTTCATAGGTTTATAGGTGTGCACTAGGCTAATGGCCCTGGGGCCTTTACAAGCCTAGCCCATAGGATTACCTTGGCATCATGCCACCCAACCTTAGTTCTTAGTGCCTCTGTTGAGTAAAGCCACTGGAGTAATCTCCGGGGTGAATTTTCTGTTTCCCATCCACTCATCAAGATTTCTCTTGAAGAGGGTCACCGAGGTGCTCTGCTTGACATGCATGGGAAGTCTATTCCATATCAAGGGCAGTCTGGGTTACGAACCTTTCCCTCCAATACATTCTGTTGATTGTGATAATGAGGTTGAGGTCTCTGGAGTGTGTGATGCAGAGGGATTGGTATTTCTTTAGATGTAGCATTTCTAACAGAGCTGGGTCAGACATGGCTTTGTAAGTCGAGCAGAGATCGTCTCGAACTAGGCGACATGAGACAGAAAATAGTTGGAGTTTTTTTAATCTGTCCATATAGGACAAGTGTTTAAGGCTGAGGATCCTCTTTGTGAAGTACTTTTACGGCCTCTCCAGTTGTTGCAGGTGTCTAGTGAGGTACATGCCAAATGGGGCATTGTACTCGATGTTTGGCCTAATGAGGGAAGAGTAGAGGGAGACAATGACCTTAGATGCAAAACCCTTAGTAATGAGATGTGTCACATAGAAGGACTTTCTGACCACAGTGGCAATGAGGTGATCAAAAGAGAGGTTGCTGTCAACCTGTGTTCCCAGATCTCTTATAACGCCTTCTGTGTTCAGTGGACTACCATCTATGTGGTAATTCATGGGAACTGGGTTTTTCCCAAAGGGGATGATGACACATTTTTTGGCATTGAGCTTAAGGCCATGGTTCTGACACCAGTCGTTGGTCTCAGTGAGGCCATTCTGTAGGATTTCAACATCACTTGGGGAGTTAATAATAGGTCTCAACTTGCAGTCGTTTGTGAACTTTGTCAGCTGGAGTCCCGTCGTGTTGGCCTGGACTTCAGAGAAGTAGATACCAAACAGGAGAGGACCCAGGACCGAATCCTATGGGATTCCACCCATGACTAGTCGGCAGTCTGACTTGCAGTCAGCTACTTTCACACTGTGGGTTCTGTCTGTGAGCCAGTTTGCAACCCACCTAGTGATATATAGGGGTTGATGCCTAGCTCAGTGAGTTTTTCTATGATTCCTGAGTGGGGAATGGTATCAAAGGCCTTAGCCAAATCAAGGTAGGCTGTATGAACCACCATGCCTTCATCAACAGCTCTGGTGACTGACTCAAAGAAGTCGACCAAGTTGAACAGGCATGACCTACCCTTCACAAAACCAAACTGTGGGGGACCCAGAGTTTGGAGATTCCCTATATCCTTGTTTATTAGGTCCACAATGATGTGTTCCATAGATTTGCATGTCAGACTCATCAGGCTAATGGGGTGATAGTTCCCAGGGTCTGTAGTCACTCCTCCCTTGTGGAGAGGGATGACTGTAGCAGTGCGCCATTCAGTAGGGACAAAGCCGGAGGTGAGGCTGTGATTGAACAGGGCACACAGGTGAGGTGCCAGTTCACTCTGTTATTCATGTAGAACACAGTCAGGGATATTGTCAGGTCCCATAGAAGCTGTATTCTTGGCCTTGGACAGTGTTATTTTAACCCATGCAGCATTAAAACTGGGTGCCTGGCAATCTACTGGCATTGTTATTGGTTCTTTGGGGGGAAGGGGTAAAGTTGGCACTAAATCTGTTGGCCAGTATATTGGCAATATCTGTTGGCTCTGTATAGGAGGTACCATTGTGCAGTAGCTCAGAGCAAATCTGTGTATTGCCATGGAGATTCTTTACATAACTATAGAAGGCCTTATGGTTGTCTTTACTATCTGCTGCAATTCTGTCTTCATAGCTAGCTTTAGAGGATTTGATGAGGGATCTCAACTTTTTGTTAAGGATGATAAGGGAGTTTTTCCAGTCTTGGGACTTCACCTTATTCTGCATCAGTTTCCTCCTTCTGTTGTGGAGTTTGTTTATGGCAGGGGACCACCAGATTGGCTTCTCTTGGGTATGGTCAGATCCATGCTTTTGTGTACGTGTTCGTACAGTGCATTGGTGTATGATTTGATGGTCATGCAACTATTCTACATTTGCATGGGTGCCGTGAAGTTAGTCACCTCTGTTTTTTAGGAGCCCACAGTTAGCTTTGGAGACTTTTTTCATGGTGGTCACCTTTGCGGGGGATGGGAGGGATGTGGATTTCCAAGGTGATTAGTTTGTGGTCGGTTCTTACCAGGGAGGAGTTGACTATTGGTGTAGAACAACAGTCGCTCATGTTAGTAATGACCAGGTCAAGAATTTTGCTACCTGTAGTGGGGGTAAGAACGAGCTGGCCCAGGGCATTGGAATTAATGAATTCCAGGAAATGTTGGGCTAGTGTACTGGTACATGAATAGTTTTCCCAGTTAATGGAGGGGTAGTTGAAGTTACCCAGTATGAGAGTGTTAGGATGGACCCTAATATTCTCCAGGGTGCTTTAGGAATGTGGAGTGTGAGTCTTAGGACATGGTTGGGGACCTATAGCAGGCTACGACCTGAACCGCTGTCTTACCCAATGTTAGCTGCATCTGAAGTATCTCTGATGCGTTATGTTGGGCTACCAGTCTGGAGGTGTGTGCATCCTTTATGAATATGGAAACACCACTGCCTATGGAGCTTCGGTCCAAGTTCTGGGGCCGAAAGGTGTGGAATGAGTTATAGCCTGGTAGTGCAGGGGTGCTTTGTGCTGCCTTGAACAAGGTCTCTGTTACAGCACAAATGTCAATGTTCTCCATTTTAAGGAGTGCTTTGAGTGAGTGCATTTTGAAATTTAGACTTCTAACATTGAGCAGCATGACCCTCAGATTGCATTTGTTTATTTTTACATGTATCAAAAGAACTCGGGTATTAAGTTTCCACAACTACCACTTAACAAGCAACACAATACACTTTAGCCCACATATATTATTTTTTTTACTCCACTAAAACTAGTTAACTAACAACTTGAAAACACACTTAGGTCAGCTTGGAACACTTTGAAACATAACCTTTATTTAAATAATTAATTAAAATATCCCAAGAGAACTGACACCTTGGCAGTATGTCTTGAAAAGTTTCTAAAAGCTGTAAAACTTGTTTCTCATTATCAATGCATTACACAGACATTGGAATCAATAGGAAAAACAGATGTAATTAACAAAATCATAATTACTATAATAAATATGACATAATTAAGTCATTAAGTCCTTTAAGCTATAAAGTTTCAGATTTAAAGAAAAAAAATGCTTCTTTTTGTAAAACCAACTCAGACATATTATAATACAAGTCCTTATCCCAAATTTTATACCTAATAAATTGCCAGTCTTTGAGGACAACTAATCCTGATTGTACTATTCATGATGCTCATCAGAGTGGATTCCATGACCACTATCTGCAGAAAAACATACAGAGCAAAAGATATTCCCTTGAGTTACCCCTTCTTTAAAACACCTAATGAAGGAGTGGGAGAATGCCTGGAAACAGAACGTACTATATAAATGCCCAGCAACCTTTGTTGTGTGCATTCATTAAATTTAGTTATGTAATCAGGTTAAGATCCTCATAATTATGTGTACAAATGGATACCATACTTCACAACAACAAATGAAGCACAGGCCAAAAAACTTCTGGAGGTATATTCACTAGACAACATTCTATTCTAGCTTTTTTACAGATGTTTGCTTCTCTCTAACGATTAAATTTCAATAAACAATTAACTGTGTTTCAGGTCACCCCTACAAAGCTAATTACTGTTTATCCCTAAAGACTGACAACTGTCTTTAACTATAAAATAAATTATCATTTCTACACTATGAATATCACATGCCTTGATATATCATCTAGAAAGCATCACTACATCTGCTATTGCAGTGTTATATCTCTGGCCATGCATTTGGTTCCACCAAGTATTTCTTTACAAAACCCTAATCTCACACAATCATTAAGGTGAGTCACATTTCTCTGTGTCTGTTTCAAAAGTCAGAACAGTTTTCAGTTAAATCTAAGGAGCCCCACTATTACTTTTATAAAAAGTAAATGAATATGCTAGCAGCTTCCTAGTGCAGTCCATTTCCAGCACATACAGCCTATAATAAACACTGCCAGCTCAAATAACCCTCTTCAAAAACATTGGGTGTGTTTTATTATTATTATTATTATTATTATTATTATTATTATTATTATTATTATGTAAATACTTTCATTGTGCAAGCATTATAATACATCAAATCCAAGTATATGAACTATATGTACGCCATTATAATCACGGAAATTCTATTGTACTATGTCACCTTACATTTTTAAACTTGTATAGTGAATGCATGGTAATGTATTTTTGTATTTGATTTCTGTGGTCTAACTTGGTGAACTATTGTTCTATTATTATGTATGTTAACTTTATAAATCTGAAGCTTTTCTCTCTAAGGTCTCAATGAAAATTGGATATGCCTAGGTGAACTATTCTATTTAGCAGACAATAAACAAACACATAAAAGGATTAGATGGAAGAAGTAAGACATGATAGTAGAAAATGTCGGCCTTTGCAAGAAGGGAACCCTATGAGATCCTGAGGGGGGTTACTAGAGGAAAACTGGAATAAAGCAGCATCATACAGTGGAGATAAAGGGGACTCTAATTAACTGATTACAAAAAGCAAGACAGTTAAGACAGGTTTTGCACTTTCCAGGACTTCATACAAAAGTGTTAGTTAACAAGTGAAAACTGATGGAATAATTGTATAAGGGTAAAGCATGCGTGGCTTAGAAAGAAATTAGAAACAGAGAAGCAGAAAAGAATATCCTCAGTACTGCATCTAGTCTGATAAATGGAGAAAAGTGACATAGAGCAAATTGGGCCTTGTTTATGACGGCTCAATCAACAGACATGATAGGACTAGAAATTAAACAGGATAAGAAGGAAAGTGTTCCCTTGTCCATGGAAGAGGAGGGTAATGTGTGGGAAATGAACAAAGCACTAAAAATATAACATTAAAATAGGAATCAAGAAATGAAAAGCCTAATGTGTGGTAAGACTGAATAAAGGGGACACAGAGTCATGCATGTTGAACGCACAGCATCAACATATTAAGCATATGAAACATATTCTTTGGAGTGTAAGGTAAGTAAAATGCAGACAGAAAAAGCTATCAGAAAATGGCAATAGATGTTTATTGAAGCAGATCCCTTTTCTTGAAAATTCTGCATTTTTGGTGTTGATGGGGCAGTAAACATGGAGATCCATGAGGGTGCAAACTCCCAAGAATAGTACTAGATTCAGTGAATAAAAAGTATCTACCTAGTGAGTGGAAAGGTATTTGTGGGAAAATTGCAAAAAACATAAGGAAGATAACAGAAAGACCAAGAAAAATAACAGTAATAAATTGCAGCTAAGGAGAAAAGTACATGTACTGAATGGAGGTATTTAGAGTAGAGAAAAGGTTTCAAAATGGCCATTAACTTACACGACATGTAAGGTGCAAGTATCAGTGAGTGATATTACATGGTTTGTAATGTGTTATAAAATGCTGAATGATAGTGTGGATGCGGCTTTAAGGTCTGCACATACATGTATTTTTCAATGGTTGATCTGCCAGCAAAATAATAAAAAATTCTTTATCTGTAAACTTTTGGTCACATATTTTTCACCACTGCTGTATAATGTAATAGAAATAAAAAAAGGAAATACAAATACAATGAATGTTGCTGACCTACAATACATATGCTTATAAATTCCAGCAACATTTCATTGCTTTTATTTGTTAATAGATGTACAGCGGCACAATATTATAATAAAAAGGTAAAAATAAACAACTTGGAAGAAAAAGCTGAGCTTAGGTTTTTTTTTATATCTTTAGTGCTACTTCCCATGAGTAAATAATTCATCACAAATAAGCAAAATATACCCTTTAGAAATATTACTTTAATAAATGGAAGTTTTCACGGGTAACAAGTTCAGATTTACAAAACAGACTTTTCTATAGTTACAGCCTTTGATACAAGATCTCTCCAGCTATTTTCCCTGAAGCCAGATTATCATCACTGCTAAATTCACAGCATTAGCCTCATACATTTAGATATGTACAGACTTTTACAAATGTTTAAGCTGTGAATCTTGGATTTAGTAAATGTTTCTGTGAATTATTGAGTTAAATAAACTTATATGAAATACCCTTATTCAGACAACAGGGAGTATCAATGATTATTGAATCCTATAGTTATTATGTAATATTTTAACTCAAAAGTATCCCTGTCACCCCAAGGGGTGACACTTTAATGCAAGTGATATCAGTAAAAGAAACTTATATTTAACAAAAAAATGTTTAGATCATTATTTATTATGGGATAAATTTGAAATATCAGTATTTTGTTGTAATATCTGATTTGTGTAACAGTTTAATTTTTTGAGATCATAATGTAATCTACATATCCGTTGGCTATGTAAATATATGCAAATATTTTTACTTGCATAGGTCCATAGGTATATACCAAGCAAGCAACCACTAGGGTCTTTATAAACCTAGCCATGCAATCCAACCCAGTGGTGTCCCTATGTATCATGGGCATTTATTAGGAGGGGGTATGTTAGGAAACTTCTGGAAGATATGTAGGGGGGGTATGTTAGTTTGGGCATTACTGTCTGCCTCTGTCTATCAGATACACGGAGGCCAGACCTGTGGTGAATTTTCAATTTCCCATCCATTGGTCTTGGTTATGCTTAAATAGTGTTAGGGATGGACTCTGCTTCACATGAATGGGGAGCCTATGCCAGAGCATGGGAATCCTCTCAGAAACATATCTGTCTCGACAACATATTTTACTTATGTCACAAGCTAAATTTAAATCCTTGGCTCTGGTGTTTCTGATGCTGTTTGTTTTGCAGATGTGGAAAAGGTTCTGCAAAGCTGGATCGATGATGCTTTTCATGCCAGGCATGGATTGCCTCTTAGTAACCTGTAGGAGACAGTGTATAGAGGCTGAGCTTTAAGCACTCCATGTAGCACAATGTGTTGATACCCTGCATTGTCCTGTTAAGGAACCTTTGTGAGCATTCCAACTGTCTGGTCAGGTACATGAGGAAGGGAGCATTACACTCAATGATGGGTCTGATAAGGGCCAAATAACATGACTCTAAAAATAAAGTGACATTAAGACTTCCTTGGACGTGGATGCCATTCCCTTACTTATAAAGTGGGCGACATAGATTGATTTGATTATTAACTTGGCCACATGTTGGTCAAAGGCCAAATTACTGTCTACATATGTTTCCAGATCCCTAACTACCAGGATAACTCTTAGGAGTGTCTTATCAATGGAGTAATTAGCCTGAGGGGCAGATTTCCCAAAAGGCACTATAATGCATTTCTTGGCATCGAGTTTAGTCCATGACTTTTGCACCAGTCACTTGTCTCTTGTCTGTGTTAGGCCCTTTTGTGAGATGTTTGTGTTATGGGGGGAACTGATGATAGCTTCCAGTTTACAGTTGTCTGCAAACTTCATCACTCAAAGGCCCTTGATATTAGCCTTTACTTAGGAGAAGTAGATGCCAAATAGGAAAACTTCTGGCATGGAACCCTGAGATACCTTGCTGGTGCTCTGTTTCTTACTGGACATGGTATCAGCAATCCTGACTTCCTGGGTCTTGTCTCTAAGCCAACCGTCAATCCAGTGGGTTATGTAGGGATTTATGCCTAGTTTGATTGAGTTTCTCAACTATACCTGAGTGGGATATTGTATCAAACACGTCAGCCAGGTTCAGGGAGGTGGTATATCCTGTTTTTCTGTCATCCATTGCCTTGGTGACCTTCCCAAAGAAGTTCACCATTTTTTGTAGGCATGACCTTCCCTTGAAAAAGCCAAACTAGGTTGGGTACTGTATCTGAAGATTGCCTATGTCTGTCAGTCATTTACATGATAATTCCTTCCATGGATTTGCGTATTAGACTGGTCAAATTAATAGATCTGTAGTTCCTGGAGTCAGTTGATAGTCTACCCTTATGGAGTGGGATAACCATTGTAGTTCTCCATTCCCATGGTACAAAGCCTGTTTTGAGGCTATAGTTGAAAAGTGTCTCAAGTGGTCCTGACAGGTCATGTTTCCAGCTATTTAGAAGGAATCCTGGGATATTGTTAGGACCCACTGACGCTGTGTTTTTGGCTTTAGTGAGGGCTGCCAGGACCTGCTCCCCACTAATAGTTGGGGGGGTTATGCTAGTAGGTATTTCATGGGGAATGCAGGGGGAGTAGGGAGTGATGTTTGAGCTGAACTTGTTAGTCAGCAAATTTGTGATGTTGCTGTGCTCAGTGAAAATGATATTACTGACCAGCAGTTCAGCACACTCAGTTGTGCTGCCATTGAGGTTTCAGACACAGCTGTATAAGGCCTTGTTGGACTTAATTAGTTCTTTTAGTTTCCTGTTTAGATTAACTAGAGAGCTCCTATCACTATGGGGGTTTCTCTCCCTGATTTTAGACATGATTTTTTTTTCCTTTTGTTATACATGCTATTAAGGTTAGGACTGCACCAGTGTGGTGTGATTTTAGAGTATATTTTGGACCTACTTCAGGTAGGTACAGCAGCTTCTATACAGACATTTAAATGGTTGTACTGGATTTTGATGAACAATTCTATATAGGCTGCTGTGAACTCAGGGTTGGGAGGGTCACTGAATTTTGATAAACTATCACTTAATAGGGTGTAGTTTGCTTTGAATAGTTACCAAGTTGCTTTTTTTTGTATGAAACAGCTTTGTGGTCCGACATCACCAGTGGGAACATGAAACTGGGGGGATGCTCCAGTCTTCCATACTGGTGAGTACCAGTTCTAGTACATTTGAACATCTGATGGGTGTGCATACTTTCTAGAAAAGGAAGTCCAGTAATCATTGTGCCAGTGAGTATGAGGCAGTGTATGTCTTCCAGTCTGTAGAGGGGTAGTTAAAGTCTCCCAAAAATAGGGTATTTGCTTTAATAATGAGTGTTACCATTAGGTCTAGATATGAGCTACGGAATTCTAGGCACATAGAGGGTGACCTATAGTTGCTAGGATATGATATGGGACTTTGTCTACGGTGATTCATACATGGATAAATTCCAGGAAATTGTCCTGTTTAACCAATGCAGAATCATGCTTGTTGCTAATACAGATTGAGACCCCTCCACCTTTCACCCGCTATCTGTGCAGCTGATGGTCTAAATATGTAGCAGGCATTGAAGCCTTGCATTGCCAGAGCACTTTCTGTGGATTTAAGCCAGGTCTGAGTAACAGCATAGATGTCTGTATTCTCCAGAATGACGAGAGGTTATAGGGTGTGGAATTTCTAGTTTAGGCATCCAGCATTGAAGCAGTAACACCATTAGATTTCTTTGGGCTTTATTTGCTATGTCAGTACATTTGTCAAGTTGGTATTGCTTAAAAAAGGCTCCACAAGAGTGGATAAAGTTTTAGCCAATATTCAGAAGGTTGAGGGTGATGGGTGCAGACCATCCCTTGCAAAGCAATGCAGTTTGTTAACCATGTCCCCCCACGCTGAGAAATATTGAATCCCCCTGGAAAGACACCAGAAACTAAGCAAATTATTGAAGTCCGTCATCTATTGTTTG